>NW_020539725.1:55742848-55758256 GCF_003426905.1 Ctenocephalides felis | reverse complement strand
AAAAGTTTTTGGATTTGTCAGGTAGATACTAGATAGAAAGTCTTTATACCTGCTGAAGTACTTGTTTATATTATAATTTCTATATTTCAGTGGAGTTGGTAATCCTGAAGGAAACCCAACATCTGATTTAACTCGAGTGGATTCTGTGATCAACCATAATAATCACATTTTGTAATTCCTGATAAGACATTTGTTTTTCGGAAATATGAAACTCATGTACATAAGACTATAAATTTAAGTTTAGATCGATAGCTAATTGAGAAAAATTTTAAGATAGCTTTGTGTAAGTCTTGAAATTTTTTTCACTAACCTTATTTAGTCACTCCGAAGAAATTTTCTGAATGCATCTTTGACTGTTGCCAAAATAATTTGTGATTGAAAATTATGATATCAAAATCTGAAAGATACACAAGTGAATTATATGTCTGGATACATACATGCAATTCGGAGAGTGAACATTTTTCATAAAACTTTTGTATAATTTATTTAATAAAACTGAATATAGTACATGCAAAATATTTAGCTGTTTGATTTGTTACCAATTTAGAAAAAGGTCAAATTAGAATACTTCATAAAATTAAATATTCAATGCTACAAATTAAATTCCTCAAAGGCCTAAATCAATAAATAGAATTTCAGTATTATTAAAATTTGATTGATTGATTGATTACACAACACTGGCTAAGCTAAAACTGTTTAAAATCAATTTTTAATTAAAGAAAAACGTTCTTTTAATTATAATAGGTACATATTTATTTTGATATTTACATATAACATTATAATTATATATCTAGTATATTAATATTGATTTAGGAAAAATATTATGCTGCTGCCTATTGATATATATTTTTATAAAAATCAAAATGAAAAAAGCTGAACCGCTTTAAATCTGGTTAAATTAAAAAAAAAAAAACGTAATAAATCGATAATAAAAGTTGAAAGTTAGCTGTTTGATTACTTAGTTTGAAAAGTCTTTCTTCACAAAAGTCTTTTAAACATGCAAGGCACTTTTTCTGAATTAATCATTGTATATTTCAGGCTCTTGCTTTCATGTGCCAATGTGGAAAATTAAAACTATAAAAAATAACCTAACGAAATGCTTTTCAACTCAACTGATCGAATTTAAACTCAAGAAACATGTTTTATTGAAGATTTGAAATAAAACGTTTCGGAATAATCGTTATTGGAGTAGAAGACAATTTAGAAAAAATTTTAATTAACGATTAGATTAATTAAATAAATATTATTAAAACGTATTAAAAATTTATTATAATATTTTTATATTGAGCGACGAATTTAAATCTTGTATTTAAAAAAAAAGACCTTAAAATTTGATATATTTAGCTTCCTCCTCCGTCCCCTTCATAATTCTTACTCTTAACATTAATTAATTATTTTTTATTTTATATCTATACAATTATTTCCTCACAAAAACGTGCACGATCTATAAACTTGAATAAGCAACTCTGATAGTTTAAATTCAAGTTTCCTTATCAGAGAAGCACAAAATAAAGGCAATGTGGTCACTTGTGATTAGAAATATTTAAAAATATTCCAAAATTATGTAAATTGTCCCTTAAGTAAAAGTCAAAGCGACACGATACATATTGCAAGCTTTGGTACATGTTAACTAGATATTAAAATTACATATCTAAATATATACAATTACATTACGTTAATACTAGCATAATTGGATATTTATCAGATAAATACTTAATTTTAGTTTACTCTTTAAAATATCTAAAGGTCGAGGGGCCTTCTTTTTAACAATAATTACTATCAACGCTTAGGTAACACATTCAATTTAATAAAATTAGTTATTAATTAAAATTAGACGTAACATTAGGTAATTACAATAATATTAATTACAAGATATAAATAATATTATACCGTAATATTACCTACAACTAATTTTTAAGCACACAGGATTTCTTAAATACATGCTTCTGAGAGCAATGTTTAATCGAACAGTGGTTTCGAAATTTTGGAACGATAGTAGACTTATGACCTCAGGGAACATAAACATATTTCCTATATAATTTAGGAATTATGTTTACGTGGCTCAGGCCACATACGACACAAATATTTTAAAAACTCAGTACATACTAAAACAATTAAATAAAGTTATTTGTTAAAATAATGAATTTGAATTAAAGAATAAATTATGATCATATTCGCTAAAATAGAAAAAATAAAAATAGATATTTAAACATAGCTGCACATCAAAGTTCTCTCAAGAAACCACCGTCAAGAAGTTATGAGTTAAAATTAATAATTATATATTTTTATTTACACCAATATAACCGATTTTTTAAATGCCACAAAAAGAAATAATTTTTTTATATATCTTTGTTATCAATCAGTTAAAAATATTATGCAAAATATCATAAAAATATAAATTCAATACAGTCATGCCTTACAGATTTTCCTAAATTTTAATTAAAATAGCGACAAGTATAATATATAATAATCCAATTTCAACTTTTAGTTCATTCTAGGTCTACCTAATTTCAATGTTTATATATTACGTTTGTTATTAGATTTAATTGGATAATATAAATATTTTTAAACTTATGCCTAAATAATGCAACATTTATTAGGACTTAAGCTAAAACCGACTATAGCTTACATACATTGTGCAAAATTGTGGATGTGATAATTATATATAGATTGTTCTAAAGTTCCTCATTAATCGAGATAAAAATGGTATGGCAAATTAAATTGTGTACTATAATACGATTTTAAATTGTGTATTATCATTTTCTATTTATTTATGCCACAGTTGTAATTATGATTATATGATCTCAAAATAGAAATGCATGTTACCCGAACAACATTTTTATACCCGATACCCTCATGTTTTATAAAATATACAACAATTATTATTTTTCGCCAGCTGAAGGCGATTAAAATAATAAGTATATTTTATATATAATTATTTTGAAATGGTTATCGTATGTGACAAACTACACATGTAGTCATAATCATTCAACTTTAATTGCTTAAGTACAAACATATTTAGTTCTGAGATATGCAATTACGATTCTAAAATCATTTAGAATTATATCAAGCAAATAAAATCAAAATGCCCTTAGTAGCTACTAGAATTCGCCTAAAACAAAAAGGTGCAATACACCTATTTTTTTAATTCTTTCGATTCTCTAATTTCTATAATCGCAAATTGAATTTCGTACGTATTTGTTAAATAAAAATTAGTCACATCTTAATTCTGCCAATAATATTAAAAATGCAACATTTACCCAGATGCAACTAACAGAATATCACTTTCAACAACTCAAGACGTACCATATTTTATGCCTACGGTTTTATCTTATTTTATGAGAAGGTGTACCTTATATATTTGGACGAACAAAGCCTATCGGTATATATAATAGAATTATTTTAAATTAACAATTTTATCCAATATATATTTATTTTTGCTTTATTTATTTTAGAATTACTGCAACGTCCAACCGATGATCAACAAAGCAAATGTATGGAGTAAGCAAACCGTCGTCGCTGAGGAACCGCCTGTTCGTACTCCTGAAACGGTAAAATAAATTTATTATTAATTATTTTTTATTTATTTATAAAAACGATTTTTTAGTTCAAGCTGAATGCCGTCTGAAGGTGACACTCGTACACATAAGTAGTCATGCGGATGTCGTCTATAGACGACGCTCGTAGCGGAAAAAAAGGAGAATATAAATTGTACCCGAATACAAATTTTGAATGAAACTAGTTGGTATTGGTATTTTGCCTTGAGGCAAGTTACATGAATTTCCCGATATGTGTAAATAATCGATTTAACCAATAAAATAAATTAATTTATGAGTGATTAAAAGTATTTCCGAGTGGATTTATTAAACATAATTGCAATCGAGCACGTTATCTCGGAGTATTGTCTAAAAGCAAATTTTCAAAAATCAATGATTTTTATAATTGAACCAGTTTCCCTAGGACTTTAATGGTTTGGTATTTTCATTAAGACCAAGTACTCTATCGTTATACCAAGTAAATCGTCTAATTTTAATTTTAACAAACATAAAAAACTAATCATTTTCTCAAACTTTGATGAATTTTTAAAATTAAACTACTTATAATATTTCAGTAAGTTCTGTAAGACCATGATATATATCGCCAAACAAAGTTCCAGAATTTTTTTTTCCACAGTTAATTACAAGAAAATGGCTTGGTAGATTTTCACCTGGAACTAATCAGTATCATTCCCAACTAATATCTTTCGAACAGTTTTTGATTTTTTAAAATCGATTCGGTAGTATGAGCTTAAATGTTTATTCCCCTAATTTACCAAAATGCATAGGAAAAAGATACGATAAATCCCGAAATTGTAGTTCTGTATCAAATTACCAATGAGGCAATTTTTTAATTAATTCATATTGATCTCTTAGAAATGAATAAACAAAGCTAAAAGCTCCCACAACCATCAATAGAATAATTCATAATAGCGATGTAAGTTGGGAGTATTGTTAACAAAAATTTGCTCACCTGATATGTTTTCAGGTTCTGGTGCTTCTGCAAAAGGATTAGAAAAAACAGGTGTTAGAATTAAACAAAAGGGGTCAAGCATGCACTAAACTAATTATTCTTAAGCAAAATTAATCAATTTCCATCTTTACCAATAGTTATTTTTATATCAATGAACCAAAACCTAATTTGTACTAATTTTCAAATTTATAAATTCAATTTCCATGAAAACCAAGGATTTTATGTTTAATTAAGTTATAAAAAATAAGCAATTAATGGTTGTTAATTCAAAAAAATCACCATTTATCATTAATAACTCAAGGTGTAATTAACTGGTAACATTTCACACTTTGTCATATTTTGTATTTTATGAGAAATATTTAAGTCATCTATTCTCAAACCACACTTAATCCAAATATTAAAAATTCCAAGGATCATTAAACCAAAAAGCAGTGATTCTGTCTTGTAAAAAAGGAATAGTACTATGGAGATATCATGGCTATTTTAGAATTAATTATGATTACTTTTAAAAATAATGTTTAAGAAGTATTTGTAAATAATTTTCAAGTACTAATATTTAAAATAAAAATTACCTTCTAGTCCAGCAACCGCAAATTTGAGGTCGATGGCGTGCGCAGTACCATGTCCATTTTCTGGTTCGGCGACAACGCGGTAACTGCCTGGTTTCAAATTTTTCAAATGTTGAGTGAACATGTAAATATTGTTGTGGGATTCACCAATCTCTAAGTCTTGAAGATCTTTCTCCTAAAATATCCACATAGAAATTAAATTTTGTCGCAGATATCATTGTGTAAGAATAAATATTAGAATTCCTTATCCTTGGAAATTAGATCCACAATAAACACTTGACTGATAGTTGGCTTAAAATATTTACCTCAAGTTTAGAACCTTGATCCAACAATGCAAATCTCATATGTACCAAAGGAGAGATGCTGTGTACTTTCCAGCTGACATCAGCATTTCCTTCCTCATCAATGATGACATCTCCTAGCCATTCAGCAGCTGGTCTCCTTGTCAAAATGATATGTCTGCTTGTGGTTGTGCCAACTTGGTTCTGAATTGAAAAAAAATTATGAAATATTGGCATAATGACGCAAAACATATGTAGGTACACGATGATCTATTGTTCGTAACTAATCAGAAACTTGGATTAAAACAATCTATATTCATATTTTTTTCTATTTACCGATACAACACAAGCGTAGTTTCCAAAATCTTTGTCGCTGACATGGTCGATTCTCAACTCCAGACGATGTCCACGTCCGTCGTGTCTTGGCATCATGGTGACGTGTTTATCAGAGCTATTCCTGACGGCGTCCTGGTGATGTTCACGGGATAAAGTGAAGTTCCAGTCTTTGGCAGCAGGCATGGCATACACATCGCAGAAAAGTTTGACGGCATAACCTTCCTCGGAATGGTGAACATGCTGGGGCACGTGGATTTCTGGTTTATCTTCAGAAAAAGAACAAAGAGTTGATACAACGTTTTATAGAAAAATACTTTGCTTTTTCAACTTACGTCTGATTTGAATTCTGACGGTGGCATAATCCTTTCCAATACCGTTGTCTACCATACATTGATAGTTACCACCAAGATGTCTGGAAGCCTTAGGGAAGTAGATGGAATATTCCCGGAATTCACCATGGTGTTGACGTAAAGTAGCAGCAGTTATGTTTTCTCCCTGAAATAATACGAATTCAAATTGTATAAAAATACTCTGAGTAATAAATTGGATTTAGAGAAAAAAGTACTGGAAATTTAAAAGTAGTGGATTTATTCGAATAGAACACAACAAAATAATATGTTTGATTAGATTAGTTCATTTAGACATCAGAAATAATTAGAACTTTTTAATAGCATAATAAAATAGAAATGGTGCATAATAAAAATATAGTTATAAAATGAATCAAATTGAAACTGTGCCAAATATTGCGTAATTAATTTAGTATTCGAAATAAACTCTACTATACATGATGCAATGGACATGAATTTGATTCATGTATTTTAAGTATCATTTTATGATTAACGTAAGAGATTGTAAGTTTTGCATGTCCTATGATAATAAATCTATTTTTTAGATACCGATGCACTTCAATGTTTTATATTTATTTTCAAATTCCATAAATCAATGTTACATGAAGTAGTAGGCGTGATTTGTAGCATGAAATGCAAAATTATATGGATCCCAAAATTGGCACTTTGCCAATTGGACTATTTCACGTTTCTTGTTCTTTTCTCTCCAAAGGTCAGACTTCATGCAAAGGTCACCATATTATGACGAACACCGATGCTCCAAAATAATTGGCTGGTAGCCACATTTTGAATGGCGACACGAATACCAAGGGCAGATGGCTCCAAAAATTTATATAATAGTAATAGATTTATGCAAAATTGTAGAATATATTTACATTAAGCCTTGAGAGGAAAAGAAACATGGAGAAGGATTATATAACAAGAAGTTACTAAAAACAACTTGGATTTATATTCGTACTGATAGCATTACTCATCGCAAACATTATTTTAAACTTGAATTCAAAAGCTTTTATTCCGCAGGTCATAAATCGATTGATGACTGATGATATAGGAAGTATAAAAATGTTTTTTCAACGCCTGTACGCTTGTATACATAAATTAAGGTGATTTACCAATTTCACAGTTTTGCTGGAATTTTGATGGTTTATTCTATCTATATTAGAACTTCATTTTAACTCATATTTGCGGTTATGACTCAAAACCTTAAAATCATTATTTGTTTACCATAAAATATCACTGTCGTTTCAAATATTTGAATATTTCAAGTCGTTTCTAATATTTAATTTTCATATAAAAATTCTTCACTAAACAGCAAAATATTGTAGCTTCAATTTGCTTCCAATAACACACGCTCTTATTAACATTTGTTCAAAAAATCCAAATTATTATGACCAATAATTTTCAACCGGATCAATTCAATAACCATAATTTTTACATTTTTTACAAATAAAGCTTATAAATGGTTGGTTTTGATAATAAAACTCTAGTCCAAAATCCAAAATTTTACCTTTCTAGACCAGAAAATGTCAGGTTTAGGGAATCCAGACACATCACATTTGATTTCCAGTTCATCTCCTTCGTTGATTTGTGCATGGTTTTCATCAGGATGTACTCTTACTACTTTTGGTGGACTGCAAATAAATTATAATTATAGAATATAGAAGATCACATTGTTAAATTGGGTGAAAAAAAAATCCAAGAGATAATTCTGTCTTTTTGGCAAAGCTGTTTTAGTTTGGTATGCTTACCCTTCGACTTCCAGGTCGTAGTGGATAATTTTATCTTCGACAATGCATTCAAACTTTCCGGAATCTTGTGGCAAAACTTTATGAATCGTAAGTTTCAAGTCTTTGTCCACTGTGTAACGGACATCTTGGTAAAGCATTCTGTCGTCGGCAGTCAAAGTGTTTCCATCGTGTTTCCATGTCGTTACGTAACTTTCTGCAAATATAATATCTTGATATATCTACGAAACAAAGTAGTTTCAATATGATAAATTGTATCAATTCCTTTACCTCTATTCAAGAATTTGCAAGGCATTTCCACCGTCAACCCTGAGGCAGTTCGTATAGGACCTCCAGCATCGACAGGCACAGGAGGAAGGAATGGTCTGTGGACCTCCAAAGTTTCTTCTTCGCTCTCGTAGTCATCTTCATTTTCATCATTGGCATATTCTTCTTCAGGATAATCTTCTGCAGCAGAAGTTTCCGATGTTGCTTTGTGCTTCTTTGATTGTGGCGCCGAAAGAACTGAAAGTGATAAAAAAAATTAATATTAGACATTTTTGGATTTTTATAAAGATATGGAATAAAAGTTCAGCAGTTTTTATAACAATTTAAAGAAAAAAAAAAATTTGATTTCTTAAATATTTTATAAGTGTTTCCAATTCTTAACCGCCCCACCTTGAATGATGATATCGACCAAATCAATCAATATGGTGGAGTTATCTTGAAGACAAACAATGCCACTTTTAGCACCAAGCTGGTGGGTGGTCACATCAAATACAAATGTAAATGTATAGAATTGGCGACACACATCGCTATAACTGTCATTAGAGTTTACGAGGGCGAAATTAATGGTGACAACGACCAAAGAACAACGAAAACATTAATCATACGAATAACAGACCACGACGATATGCAACTAATTCAGTGGGGAGGCTGATAGAAATTAGTCAAGTAGTCAACTTTTAAATTAGACAAAACATCTTGTAAATGTTTTTGACCGGTCTGATTATCGGGCCTCAATTTAGTCTATCTCTAGTAGGCAGATATCTACTGTAGGTAGTACCTTTTACCTCAGTTTAAAATTTTATGGTATATCTTACATCATGTTCCGGGTTCGATACCAACTTCGAGCAGCCTATTGTTAGGCAGCAGTGACAACGATTTCTACTTGGAAATATAGATAGCAGCATCAATAAAAAGACAGCCCATTACATAAATTCTAATAATAAGATTATTAAATATGGATGGATTAATCGTTGGGTCACCATCTAAAAATAGGGAGTAAGAAAAAGTTTCAGCCCAATAGCTCATAAGGTTCAGCGCAATAGGACATAAGGTTCTGATTGTTGTTAAGATTTGAGAAAAAAAAAATTACATCAGAATATATGCACAAAGCCCTAACATCAATTAAATTATTTTACATAAATAATTAGAATACTGCAAAGATGACTAATAAAAAAATAAAAAATAATGCAAATGAAATATAAAATATGTTTGTATCTACGATTGGTTGGTTCCGATGCTCAAGCCAATTTTGATGGAGGACACTAAGCCTAATATCTCCTGATGATGACAAAATTTTATGTCAAAACGTTATACCATACTTCTCATATGTCACAGATTTTCTAATATGTAACAGAATTTAGCAGCAAAAAATGAATGAATTAAAAAAATCCATCACTTTTTCCACCAATGTTCCCACTAACTGAAGATACTTGAATATGTGCAGATGCATAACCATACATTCCAGTAGTTATTAAAATTGATTGTTTTACATTGTAATTAATCATTTTGAATTAACCGTGCGAAAATTTGCAATTTCTTAATAAAACTTAATAAAACATCACACGATGCAAAATTCTCAGAACAACTATTTTTAATATTTATTTTGATCAGAACCAAAAATTTAAGGCGCGAACTAGATCTGATAAATTCTAATGAATTAAAAGTTAATATTATTTTATATATTTAAGTAATCATTAATAAAGTTCCATGGCTAAAATAAAGATAATATATCACTAAAACTAAATATTTAGAAAATTTATCAAAAATCATATGAATATGCAACGCCTTCGATTATCAATTTGAAGAGTTCTCACGATAATTCTTGGTGAAGTTTTTAGCACATTCAAGAACAAATGGAAAATAAATTTACGCCAATTAAATTGATGATAATTGAAATATTCAAAACACTTTCTCTAAGAAAGTGAAGTGAATATTGATGGACCATAAAACATCTACATATTACGACATCACAATATCGTAACTTACTAGAAGACTTTATGATTAAAGAAATTGATTTTGTAATAGAAGACGTTCCTAGCAGCAATTATTGTGAAGCATCATAGAAATAAATAATAATCAAAAGATCAAGAAATTTTGTCATTGAAAGAAAAATTGATGAATTCTTCTTATTTGGTGGAGCTACATACTTGATTTCATTTGTAAATTCAAACTTAATTTTAGTAAGATTTTCTAGCAGCAATTTTTAGTAGCTTCTGATAATTAAAACATAACATATGAAATTCAAAAGAAAAGCATGAATCAAATAAAAAATTAAATTTGTAGCAACAATCTAATTACAATAAATTGGTAACAAACAAAAATTGCAGTTGCACATTCGTTACTCAGTAACTTTATCCTCTATCTTGGCAGATTTTCGAAATGCAATCTTGAACTTGAACTAAATTGAATATTACACAGAGACCTTATATCTTACAATCTCGCTTTCTTCAAAGAGGTCATGTCCAATGTTTTATGTCGAATATATTTCAATTTGATTTAGTAAGCACGATTCCAGACTGGTAGATGTCACATATAAAATTATTAAGACTTGTATGACTCTACCACAATGCGGGATATAGAAACATGCAATAGAAAATATATTGAATTAAATTGTTAGATTGATCTATTTAATATATAGATCTTAATGTAAGATAGGTCGGAACTCAAAGAATAATAGTTGTGAATTATTCTTCTCGCCTCGAGTTGACTCAGACTCGAGTAAAATATTAGTAGTTATTATCAACATTTTATTATCATACCTTTATTTGTACATTTTTATATTATTAACTTCCCAAAGGAAAAGTTTATGTTTTCATAAAAAAATCTGATACCACTACCAACTGGTTTTAATTTTTTTAACAGCAATCAGAACAAAGTGGTTCTATGAGCTATGATACTTCTCCTAAACTACATTGCTTTTTAGAAGACAACCCAATGGTTGTCATATATACTTCAAATCTATAGAACCCAGATCTTTGATTAGTACTGCCATCATTAAACAATTGTTTTAGATCTAGTTTTCAATATAAGTTGATGCCACTTTGCTATTTTACATTTTCTTCACAAATATGACAAAAGGTCTTAATTTACATCTTCGATGCATTTCACCGAAGCTAAACTATTTCTTATAATTTCTTGTATATTTTTTTCTTCGTATGTTATTTTAACTTTCAGTGCGACGCCCTTCAAGTTTCGATAAGGCACCGAGAATTATTTTAATTGATTCGACGAATTTGGATGAGAACTTCAATTGTGTACGAGCAGAGTAATTGAGACCGAGCCCATTCGAAAACTTAGGGTCACGGACTCAATATGAATAAAATCGATAAACATAAGTTTGATAGACAACTGTTAAGCAGACAATGGTTGAGGATGTCTACGATTTACGAATTGCGTATTTAGTGATAGTTGAATGAAATCAAAAGTTTTAGAATAAATTGAGAGTAGACTCGTAACACGTGTCGAAAATGTAAAAAAAATCAATTTTGACCAGGCGTTGGCGATATGCTACTACATACGTCCAAAATTTCTAAATCTTGTTAGAGTCTATCAGTGGTTTTACTACGAGTAAGTTACTTCTTTAAAACAATCAATCTCAATAGATCCTTCTTCACGATAACTTCTCCTCCAAAAAGTTTTTATACGAGTTCACTCATCCGTGATATTATCCAGCACATGTTTTCGATATCAAGTCTTATCACCAAGACACCGAAAGGCCTTGTTTTTAAGATCAACTGCCACCGCTCCACAATTTGATCCGTTGACGAATTTTATTGTGCCAACAGTTCATAAAACAAAAAGGACGATTTTTATATCATGAGACGGAGGCAAATCGTTCGAGAAAAGTACATATGATCCCAGGAAATATAGAGATTGTAGTAGAACATTTTAGTTATTTTCAACTTTTATTTATCCAAAGAAGGAAAAAGTTTTTTTTATCTGATATGCTCGCAAAAATATTTTTTTCTTTATTAATTTCTCGTAAGTTATAGTAATCGCCAAAAAATCGAAAATGCAATATTTTGCATATTTTTACGTTTCAGAGGTTTGTGAACATTTCGGCACACTTTAGAAGAAAAATGTATGTGTACGTGCGTGTGGATACAATTCATCGCCCACGATTTTGGGTGCACGGATCAGCCTATTTGAATGATTTAAAAAACATTCGATTCCTATTGATAAGGAGACTTGCTGATTAGTTTTATGAAAAGGTTGGTTCAGCCGTTTCGGAGTTACCAGGAAAATAATGCAAAAAATAGGAATTAAGTTATTGAGAGTACGAAAGATTCGATTTGAATTTTTTATTTTATTTTATTTTTATTCTGCAATCTATAAAAATAATTATATTTAGCAGAGAATGCTGACAAGTGTTTACAATTGGTTGTTTACAAATTAGCACATACGCCCAGTGGTGTATCTACTATAGTTAATATATAAAAAAGAAAAAAACTAAAGACAAATATAGAGAAAAAAAATATAAATATAAAAATAA
Source organism: Ctenocephalides felis (assembly GCF_003426905.1). Lineage (NCBI taxonomy): Eukaryota > Metazoa > Arthropoda > Insecta > Siphonaptera > Pulicidae > Ctenocephalides > Ctenocephalides felis. The sequence continues at coordinate 55,745,710 of NW_020539725.1, read as the reverse complement.
ACTATAATAAATCTCGAGGATTTTCCTTTGAGCTGGTCGGCTGGCCTTCCTGGTATAAGTTGCATGCTAGTTGGTTTGGATGTGCGTCAATTCTATTCTTATAATTACAGGCAAACATTGATATATGTTCTGAATTGTAGGTATACCCGTGTCTTTGTGGAGAATCCATGTTGGCGTGTAGTGAGGAGCGTTTAATATTTGCCGCAGGAATTTGATTTGTGCTCGTTGTATTATGTTTAAATTGCTCTTTTTAGCAGTACCCCAAAGTTGTAATCCGTAGGTCCACACGGGTTTGATCACAGCCTTATATATAAGTAATTTGTTGTAAGTTGATAATTCTGATTTTCTGTTTAAGAGCCAATAATAATTTTTGAAGATTAGATCTATTTGTTGTTTTTTGTTCTTTATGTGTACTTTCCAGTTGAGTTTCCTATCTAAGTGAATGCCGAGATACTTTATTGATTCTTTGGACGGAATAATTTCATCGTTTAGTACAACTGCTGGGCAAATTTGGGTGCGAAGCGTGAAAGTTATATGGACTGATTTTGTCATTTTGACATTTCACTTGCATTGACGTGATGAAAAATTGATTAAAATTTTGTAAAGGCAGATCCAGCGGTTTCGAAGATCCAAACAAAAAGTTAAAAAAATGACATTTGGCGGTCCAATATCAGATATTGGATCAACCGATATAAATGAGTCAAAAACTTTCGAGTAATTTAAAGTCATTCAAAATTCGAAAATATCAGTTATTTAGAAAAATACACAATTGAAAAAAAACATCCCAAAAAAGACATTTTTATCATTTTTTCAATTTTCAAATTTTTCAAATGTTTTTCAAATTTTCAAAAATGTTCGACAAAAATTGAAAAAAACTCAGAAAAATCTAATTCTTCTCTTTTAAGCTTTTAAAAATTTTAAATTACGGTACGGGATGCTCCAGCAATTTGCCTTAAGGCACGATGCCATGCACTACTAGTTGTTTTTTCATTTACACATGGAATTAAAACTAACCAGTGTAAAATATTTAATATAATGATACGATTTGGCTACGTAAAAATAGTTAAGGTTATATAGAAAACACTGTGAAATTTTCTTTTTCTCCATAATAACAATGCGAATAAAAATGTCCTAAATAAGACTCCCGAAATTCTTAAATGCCCTACAACTTTAGAAAGTTTTGTGCTAATCTATTTTTTCCTCCTCTTCTTTAAATATTACGAAAACTATAAATTTGAAATTTAAATGTAATAAATTCATACTTCTATAAAGCAGGTCTTTATATACTAAACCAGCAAACCGGGCGAACCCCGTTTCACCACCAGATGTAATTACACTTTATGTAATATTTCGTTTGGTGATTAAAAGATGAAGAAAAAAATTGCCTGCTGTTGAAATTGAATAAAAATTTGCACAATACACGTGATTGATTTGATGGGTTCCAATTGAAATGTTAGGAAACGAATAACTTATTTTTTTACATTTTTTGCAAAATTTCACAGTAAACACAATGCTGTTTTGTCACATGAAATTAACTGAGCAGAGAACAATGAGTAGCTGTCAAACAAATGAGTAACAGTCAAACAAAAAATATTAGTTTGTAGTACATGTTAGATATCAGAGATGACGCTGTATGTGAAAAAAGAAAGTGTTTACCGCTTTTCTGTTGAAATCTTTCTTCAATGTTCTTTGCTATAAACCTCACGGAGTCCGAGACCTTTCCAACGAATGCAAAATCGTCGAAATCGGTTTGTGTGTTCTGGAGTTATATCGTCAGGGAGGAAAACCCGACTTATTTTTATATAGAAGATAATAAGAATATATGACCTAAGATAATCCAGAAATTATTTATCTTAGATAATTTTTGCGTAATCCAATGTCCATATCCTTTACAATATTTTATTGTTTTGTGGTAGTAGAATGCCTTCAACTATTGGATTAGGATGGATGCTAATTTTATTCTATCTGAATTCCTAGCATCAATGTAGCATCCATCCTAATCCAATAGTTGAAGACATTCTACGCTCTTGTTTTGTTTCTCGTACAGTTCTGAATCTAAACTGTTTGGAACATTTATTATTATTCGCGAGGATCATGGTACCCCATCCTTTACCATTCGGAACCCTAAGAAAGGACACCGCTCCGTCGCGCCGAGCGGTTATATAATTGTTATGACTCATAACATTCATATGGCATACACGTGTTCGGTCTCCGTACTGAATCCTAACCAGAGCCAGAAACAATGAAGTAGTAAGGAAAAAGATACCAGATATCATTGGACGTGATGAAATTACTCTACCGTTATTCCAACTTTGAATAATGCAACTTTTCAATTCAAATCCTGCTGAGTTGACAGGAAATGCTACGGATGCCAGAGTGTTTGAAGATGAATATTTTCGGAAAAAGGCGCCCGGACGTGTTTCAATTTGAACTGATTCATCGCACCCGAAAAAAAATGGTTTAAATATTCAGAACGCGTACAAGTCGCTCTTTATTATCGCAATGGACTGGGTTTTAACTAAAGATATGTGACACTTACGTAAGTCTTGGCCTTATACGAAAAAGCGTAGGAAAATAACTTTTACTTGATACCAGAACTAGAGAGATAATTGCTATTGGGCACACGTCAATAATCGAAAATAATCTTGAGCTTAAACAATTTCATAATCGATTCTGTAATTAATTAATTAAGTGGCGGGAATAGCTCAGTCAGTAGCTTGCCCGACTCACACGCCAGCGATCCTCGGATCGATTCATGGCAATGACATAAAATTTGTAATATTGAGTTAAAATTAAATAGAATTGGAATAAAATTAGGAAGCAAGAAGGAAATCAAGATTATAATTAGATTTTGAAGAAAAG
>NW_020539725.1:55702680-55741848 GCF_003426905.1 Ctenocephalides felis | reverse complement strand
GGGACTTCGCTCTATACTCGGTTGAAGATGTATTGTATGTATATCCATCCATGTGGCCCATAGTAAGGGACACACTATTTAGAAGGAAATAGGTTTTGAATAGAAATATTTGATTCATTATTTATATATTTTTAACCATTAACAATATTTAAAATTAAATGTTACTGGTTTTTAAGTTATACATGGAACATATATAACATATATATTTATATTTCAATTCATTTACTTCAAAAATTAATATAAAAAATTAAGAATTTGTATAAGCTCAGTTTTAAGCAATTTTTTATAAGCAAAAATGCAGAGATGCCATATTTTTATTTTGTATAAAGTTGATAGATTTTATTTCATTTTACTATAGACCAAATTTATGGTTAATTTCAATCCCAACTCATTTATTTCTTTTAATTTTTATAACATTCATAGATTTTATTTAGGTTAATTTCAAATAAAAATTTCGTCTATTTTTTTTAATGCAGTTTTCTCCATTAATTTTATGAGCTTCCAATAGTTTTTTGAGGTTTTTATATTGTTTCTTTTTCAATTAGTAATATTAAAAAAAATACACTTACCATGGTAAGTGTTACTTATAAATGTTTATAATTATTACTTCATTTTTATTCCTTGGCTCTTGAATAGCAACATAAAATTTCCATTTTTTCGAATACTTCGATTTTTTTCTACTTATTTAGTCATATGGTCATATCATTTAATATATAAATTCAACAATTATGAATTTAAGACTCGAAGCAAAATCTATATTTTATTGAAGATAGATGAAACTTCACATTGAATACATTCATCTAACACAAGATAGATTCTTGTTAAAATGAAATTAGTTGTTCGTGATTTTATTTATAATCACTTGAAGGTTTGTGATTTCATTTATAATTATTTATTGAACATAATTAAGTTAAGGCAGTTAAGTACTCTCCATGTATTCTTTTTTTTCAAGTTCAGTGGACCAATTATAAAAATTTTAAATTCACAATTTAACAAATTGATCGAGATTGATAGTGCGCATTAATAATAGAAAACTTGAGGCAATTGGCACTATTTTTTTTATTGTGGATTGATATTGTTTAAGGTTACGGTTCCAAAGTTTAATACGTTAATCGCAATAATAATATCAGAAAATTTTCCACATGGGCCATGATTACTTTGTGAGATAATTTAGTTAAAATGTTTAAAGTAAACTTTATGTTCATAGAATATTTTAGCCGAAATTGCTGGAAATTGCCATACATATGATTGACTTCAAACTTTCCTCCTATTAAAATCTACTTGATTCTCATGGTAGAACTTCTTAGCGTCAGACACACATCATGACTAACGTGGCGATTAACGTGTTAAAAAAAACAATGAAAATAAACCACAATAACCGTAGAATTGTTAGTAGTTTTACTAAATCTCCATATTTTACTCAAGTACAGATAATCGAACTACATGGGATTTTTTTTTGTTTGATATTTTTCGTGTTTGGTGTAATCAATACTGTCACCCCATTTCGGCTTGTTGTGTTCTGGGATAACCCTGTATGGGTACGTTATGTACGTATAATAAAGTTACTGTGAATTTAATTTACGAGCCCCCTGATCATATTAGGAACCCTTTCGTTCTTCAATTAGAAATCACATGTCTCATTGTACTGAAAAAAATATAAGCTCTACATTTTACTTTAACGCCCCACATTTTTATACTATAGAAATCTTATTACTTTTTATATATAGAATTCCAATATTTTTTATGGTAAATTTTCTTCATTCTAGAAAACTTGAAACATGATTCAAAGTTATTTACTTTGATTTAGGGATAAGATTCTAAGGTTTGAATGAACAAAAACAATAAAAATTAACTAACTATTTGGAGTGCTATGAAATTATTCAATGGGCCTCCGAAAGAGGTAAAGATGATCAAAGAAGAAAATGACTTACCAATTTTTATAGTTTGATCATTGCTCTGTTTTACTTAAATGTCAATAATTTTCAAACTGCAAGCGAGCATGAGTTACAATCAATACTGCCACCCCATTTCGGCTTGGTGTTGAGTTCTGGGAGACCCTATATATATCTAATAAAGTTACTGGGAAATTATTTACAACCCCCCTAATAATACTAGTAACCCTTTCGTTCTCCAATTGGGAATTACAAAGTTTTCCTCTCCCTAAATTTCAGTAATAGCAGTCTAATTGTATTCGAGAAATATGTTTATAAAAATTCATTTCCGTATGGTAAGACCAGTAGCCTCCATTTCTATATTTTCTGCACTTTATCGCTCATTTCTCCAACCGTGCATTACTATTCTACGTCTCGTTAGTATCCATATTTATCAATTTCTTTTCTTCCATTCTCGTCCTCACATGTGAGTAGTTGGCCTTTCCCCTCCTCTCCCCATATTGGTTTTGTAGCCGATTGTGAGTTTGCGAGTTCGTTCACATCGACACATTCACGTCGTTTCGTTCGCCATATTCAATAGTCACTAGTCGGTCCAAGCGGAGATGTTTGTGAGTCATGCTCTATGACAAGCGATACCGTAACAAGATGTGGAGCCGGTTGCCGGTTGTCGGCATTCCGTTATTTGATATTTAGCATCGTTTCGGCAGGGATGATGCAGTTTTAGATGGAATCGATTATTTTGTCTGGCTGGGTACATAGACGACTATTGGGAAGAAATTACATGTTTCACATGTTTCATGTCTAAAGATTTCAATTTATATTTGTCGTTCGTAATAGATGCAGTAGAATCTCGCTAAGGGGGCGCCCTTAATCACGTGAGCGAGTTTTCAAAGATTTTTGGACCCACCCCCTCCCCCTTGGTTATACATGTTATATTCAAAATAACCCCCGATCCCCTACCAAACATCACGTCTACTTTTAAGTACGTGAAAAAACTGTAAAATTTTGGATTTTTTTTTTAAATGTCTGAACTTTAAAAAAAAAAATAGTTTAATAAAAAAGAAATGGACGTGATATCTTACTATACCTCTCCCTCCCCAACGTGATATTTCGTGATTTTTTGTCAAACTTCCCTTCCCCCTAAAAACCTCACGTGATTATTTCGGCACTTCGATAAACCGACACCTTCAATAATCCAACACCCTCAGCTACTAGACAATTTTTTGGAAACCAGCTGGAAATTTTTCTGCTATTTCTTTTATTTTAAGACTAATTTCTTATAATCTGAACATTCCAATAATCCGACAGCTTCTGCTTTATATAGTGTCGAATTGGTAAGAATATACGGTAAACTGTGTATACAGTAAAACCCGGGTTTTTTTTAGGAATCGGACCAAAAATTTTTCTTATGTGAGAAATCGTATTATGCGGGAATGCGGTCTATGTTTTAAGGAAGCATACTTCAAAATTGATGGATATTTACTTCTTATATTCAGTTTCATCGAATTGCAACCTAATCACATTAGTAAATTTAATGCCACTCGGTACAGCTATGTTTGTTACTGTTTTAATGTATTTTTTATTCAGTATGTATTTTATTAATGAATTTTATGAAATAGCGTACCAGCTAATTATTGTTTCGTTAATTTTAAAAATTGTATTAGATTTGATATGTTTAGTGATTAAGAGCAGCACTATCTACATCATTTTTAATATCACATTATAATTTCAATGCATTATTATAGTTTATTAGGTAACTGAATGATTTTATTAATCGATTTTTAAGGATTTTTGGACCCACCTTTTCTTTACCAATACATGGTTTTATTTAAAAATTAAATAAATTTTTTTTTGAAAAAAACCTTAAATTTTTAGATTGTTTTTTGATAAAAATTGAATTTCTTCAAAATTCAGTTAAAAAATAAATCACTTGATATTTTACTATTTATATATTAAATTGATTATTGAATGGAATCGAAATCATTATCTAATTTGTAATTTTTTATCCCAAAACTGTTGATATTTTTCTGTGCCTAAATATAGAAAAAATAATATATCTAAGTAGAATATATTTATTGCAAGTAATACATAATAAAAATCAAAATTTACAAAATTTTGCATTTGCAGTCTCTGGTAATATAGATGTTTAATATATGGATTCAAGATTAAAGTTTAAAAAATGGAGCAAAAAATTTCAAGAAAAATTACGTTACCCAAACAAATATTTAAAAGAATTAAGCGAGGAATCTCCTACTCAAAGAGTGAAAAAAAATGGCCATGCAATCTTAAATAAAAGGTCAAAAAATAAAAAAAAGATCTATCTTAAATTTGATTTACACCCAGCCCACCCCAAAAAATTTATATTATTTTGATCGGCGATAAACCTAGGCAAATAAAGATTCAACTTAATCAGGAAATTTATTTCTTTTTTATGCGTTCGTTAATTTTTACACCTTCTTGTCAATATACTAATTGAAAAACATCTGCAACATAAAATTCGTTACTAACTTGAATTACATTCAAGTTCAACATTTTTCATCTTAACGATAGAGATAGAACTAAAACTCATATATTTGAAGCCCATTTCATGTAACATGTAAAACTAGAAATTTCTTAGTCATTCATCATGTTCTTTGCAAATTTCACAACAGGCATAAACCCAGATTAACATTATCATTGCAAATTTCTAACTCTGAATTGATCATGCTATATTACGTAATTGCTTCGTCTATCAACGGCCCTGATGATTATCCGATCAGTATAAAGTTTATTCAGCTTTATCCGTGTTTGCGTGATTTTGTACGTTCGTGTATTTTATGTATGTGCATTGGACCGCAAAACCAGTCTGCATTTTACCGGTATTGACAGACTCGACACGCGAAATTACGACACTAAACATTTGGATTTGGATGTGGCTGGTGAAGGTCAGAAGAATTGTAATAGATTTTCAAATTAGAATCATTAGATTTGAATCTATTTGGATGGATTATTAAATACCGTTTTTTGGAATAGACTTACACCATAGGTATTCCACTTATGTGGTTTTAGAAGATGTTGGCTAAAATTATGATATTGAATTCATTAGATGGGATATTTAATGCAACAAACTTTTTACACCATTGGTTTTAAACTGAAGATCTAAATATGCATTCCAACATTCCAATGTTTTTTTTAATAGTGCATATTTCTAGTTGTAAAATGTTATGCAAAATATAAATTAAGAACAAATTGATCAACTTAAATCCTTATACATGTATTATAAGGATATATTGAGATTCTGAATATTTTGAACTTCCTGATCAGTTCATTAAAGTTTTAGTCCAGTCATTATAGTAAGTTCATCTCGGAATTCGAGATACCCAGCTGTAAGTCTGTAAATACTTGTATATTGACACCCTAAAGTTGCCTCAAAACCTACATATGGTATTGACACTCTACCATGTGTAGGTTTTGAGACAACTTTAAGGTGTCAATATACAAGTATTTACAGACTTACAACTGGGTATATCGAATTCCGAGATTCTTGCCTAAATTAAGCTTAAACGACTGAACTATTAGATTACATGCATTTTTATTCTCTGAAACCCTGCATGGTTTCCTTTTTTTTACAGAATCAATAGATATTTATTTCAACCAAAATTTTACAGAATATCTATTTCTTATCCCAATTACCACGACGATGTCACAACTAATTTATTAATATTGTGCGATTCGATTTCGAATACCAAAGTGTGTATAATAAATAATTCGATCCTTACACATTGTGTGTCATTAGAATTAACTTATTACAAACTTGTGTGATTAAATTTTATTACGTCATTTATTTTGGCAGCATTTACATGTGTTAAGAATAGAATGATTCTATAATTACTGTCCCAAACTAACAACTTTAATAGATCAGTTAAGCATTCTAAATATTAATGTTGAGGATTTCTATAAATATCTAAGTAAGAATAACTTGAATTTGAATAATCTTCATTGGCAATATCAGATTATAAAATGCTTGCTCATTTTGTTTTCTTACCTTTTCCTAATCTGTTACCTTACTATTTTACCTGACTATCTCTCATTCAAATTTACTAATGGGCATAAAAATTAAGATTTCAATTCAAGTTTCATCTGAAAATGCATCAAAGACAAATTTGAATTTTGATGTATTCTGATTTAATTATTTAATTTGACTGATTTTAATATTTTTCTTTTCCAGGCATCCGGAGTAACTGTTTCGGATATTTGTAAGACGACATATGAAGAGATCAAGAAAGACAAGAAGCACCGCTATGTAATTTTTTTCATTAAGGATGAAAAACAAATAGATGTAGAAGTCATTGGTGAAAGAAATGCCGAATATGAATCCTTCCTCACTGACCTGCAGAAAGGTGGAACTGGCGAATGCCGGTAAGATAATTGAATTTTAATTAAATTTGATTATAAAATACTTCCGTGACAAGTTTATCAAGTATGTAGTATGACTGCTATCATAGTACATACTTGCACATTACTTACTTCGAACATAATTGTAAAATATCTATTTGTTCCTTCAAGTACTTAAATATAAACTAAATACTATCACTAACTAGGGCTATTTGAAATACCAGTTTCTATTAATATTAGTATATAATTACATCCCATAGTTTTATTCCCTTAAATATTTATTGATGATATAGTAGTTTAAGAATATTTCTTTCCTACTTTCAATAACAGAGAAATACCAAAACATGCTTTATTGCTACTTAGATGTAAAATCTTGTATTATCAAATAACATCACCATTTTCATTTCAGATATGGTCTCTTTGATTTTGAATATATGCATCAATGTCAAGGCACATCAGAAAGTTCCAAGAAACAAAAGCTTTTCTTGATGTCATGGTGCCCAGATACCGCTAAGGTGAGCTAGATAAAATAACTTCTTTATACTTTACATTATATTAATTATATATGTCAATAATAAATATTCTCTTATTTAGGTTAAGAAGAAGATGTTGTACAGCAGCTCCTTCGATGCATTGAAGAAATCTCTTGTTGGAGTACAAAAATACATCCAAGCAACTGATCTCTCAGAAGCAAGTCAAGAGGCCGTGGAAGAAAAACTACGTGCTACGGATCGCCAATAAAAACAACCAGCAAACAGACATTCATGTGTGCGTGCTAAATCTACCCATATATATTGACCCAAAGACATATTGTCCAAATATGTTTTAGTCAAATTGCATCATATTTTGTATAGCACAACTAATTGTTCTCATAGTCTCGTTCATTTATTTTATAAGATGAAACCATTTTCATAAGCCTGTTGCGTAGTAAGCCCGTACATGAACTTTTTATATTGGTATTAAGTATTAAAGTAACAGTTTCTCAAATGAATTTTGTATTTATGTATAAAAAAACTATATTTAAATATTACAAGAAATAAACAAATCATCTTGTAAAACAATATTGCTTGTATTATTGTATATGCTTTAAAAAGGCTATGGGGAAAATGTGCCACAGAGTTCTCTATATGCAGGTCTCTGTTTTTGATTTGAACTAAAGTTAGTGAATGAAAACCAAATAAAATCTTGACTAATTTATTTAAATAATTTTGATCTAAGCTTTGGAAGAATTGTTTTTCTCGTTTACTGCAATTTATGACTGTAAAATTTTCAATAAAATTACAATTTTTGAGATATTTTGTTGTCATTTCAGTAAACATACAATATTAAGCCATTTATAGAAAAATATAAGAGAATTAATATTTCATTGGTTCATCCCATTTTATTACATTAGAAAATGTAGTGAGATCCATATTGTTTAACTTTTTCAATGCTTTTTCTTTTATGCATGTATGATCATTTTATTTTGCTTAAAATATAGAATTTGAACATTCAGTAATACTTTATGTTAATCTATTCAAGTTTTAGTGCCTAAAACTTTTTTTTTATACATATTTATATAAACATTGTGAACCAAAATCAAAAGTTGGCAGGCGAGTTGTGGATATGTATACATGAGAAAAAATAGAATCAAAATTTGTCAGTAGAAAATAATCTTCTGGAATACATTAACAGTTCTATCTTATAAGAACTAATGTGTTGTTATCAAAGTTGCAATCTATACGAGAGTTGGAACAGGTAATGTTAATATTCTTTTATTATGATTTCAATAACTATTTTCTTGCATAACCTTTAAACTTTATCTATGTAGTCTGACCATTTGATCGCCTGTACAACCAAGTTTTTTTTTTTATTGCTATTTTATTCATTCAAATTTTTATGGTTTTAAATTAGTATAACTTTCAACCTTGTGCAAGAATTTTGAGCTTGACTGGTGGTCTAATAGATTTTGATATGATGAACTTGATAATGAACATTGTAATTAATGTTCGAATGCTTTTTTTCAGAAGCGAAATTTGTGCAGCTACTATGATTATCATAAAATTACTATCCTTTTAATATTAATTACGAATAAGCTTGACAAGAGCCTGAAATAATATCTATTATTATTGATTACGGCTTGCTTATTAATAAATAAATTAATAAAGTAGAACTAATTCTTTAATCGAGTTTTTTGTGTTACTCCAACTTCCAAGTATTACAAAAAGCTTTCGAAAAATAACTTTGAATCTATCGTTGCTACTTTTAGGCCTGTTGAAACACAAGATACTTTGAGAATTCATATTTTTGTTTGATATATTTGCAGTTCCCACATTTAACTCTAGAACGTTTTTGGGCAATATGCATGTAAAGATTACAAAATTCTTACACAGATTTTGTATTTATAGATATTTTTAGTAAATTGTTGACCATAGTTTATTTACTTGTATTTTAATAAATTAAATAATAAATTTACTAAATAAATCTCAAAAAAAATTTAACCCAAGTACATAATTGTTAATCATAGTATGTACAAATAGACTATTATTATTGATGTTAATTGCACTCAAAGAATGAAAACATGCAAAAATTATTAATAATCTGAATATCTATACTTTAATATCTAAAATAACTTTTAAAAGTTTATATAATATGGTAAAATAACGTTTTATGCATTTTGTCAGTGAACATGTCAAATAATTGTACAACGCATGACAAGATGGCGTAACAAGTAATTTAATAAATAATATAAATAATATTACAAATAAATTAATTGTAATTAATTACTTGTAAATATATGATTATAATTGTTTTAAAAATATAAACTTAATTGTTAATAAATTAAATAGATAAAAACACTGTAAAGTAAAATTAATTAACCCAAACACAAACGTTTTGTTTAGTTTTAGATGTCATGACTGTAGTATAGAAGTTAGATGTCACTACCGTAATATATAAAACATATCAAATTTTTTGATAAAGGGACATATTTAGTTTACATATACTTTAAATTGAAGGCATTTAATATATATTAAAAATAAATCAAGAAAGGATAGCATAAATATTCATAATAAAATTAGCAAATGAATATCCAAAGACTGACATGTCATTACTTCTGTCACTGTGCGATGTCGCCATTATTAAGTTGGTAGTACAAAATGAATGTCATTAAAATGCATTAATAAACAAAACAGGCATTAATTATCAATTATCTTTAAAATCCATTAACATGCTTTAAATATTATATTCTAACAAATCCATCTAATAAAATATATTTTAAAAACATTCTCTTAGCAACGTCGAGCCTGGCAACACTTTTGGCAAACAATCAATAACGTAGTATCAAAATTCGTGCTACTCGCGCTGTATTCGTTCAGACGGCTTTCGATAACGTTCGAGTGATAATCGTTCTTACAGTGTGTTCTGTTTTAATTGATTATTGTGATAAAAATATATTACAAAATGGCTTTTAATATTAACAACGGTAGTGTCGCTTATAACAAACGCCAGCGGACAGAAAATGACGAGGAATATAATAAGGTTAGTGACATTTATTGATAGTTTGTAAAGTTTCGTTTTCAATACAATGCACTCGCATGCTGAACATGGCCGATGAGTTTTAATTAATAATGGGATAAATAGATAATATTATGCAATTCGCGGGAAAAAAATACTTAAGAATACTTTGTTGTATAGTTTATTTATTATAGTGCAGAGTTTATGTTATGTTATTATAAATGTGTCATTTAAGTGACTTGTGGTCATGATGTTAAATATTTTTCTGTTTAAATTAAAATACACCTCATGTTTTTTGACATTAGATATGTTTGTCATTGACAATATCATTTGTCAAAACGCCGGCACACTTGTTATTGGGATCCAAAATGTCGTCAAGGAAACCATTCATTACGTGCTCAATTGTTATGTTTTGTTTATATTATGAATGGTGTGTTTAAAAGTTTAAAACTAATTAATAAAATACGTACGATCCTTGTGTAATTATTGCAAAATAGGTACTTGACGAAATCTTTGTAATTTTCACATTATTTCCGTAATTCTACCAAAGACATCGTTGAATAAAATACTTAAATTTTGTGTTAAAAAGTTCTTTAATACCAACGCAAAATTACACTAATTGCTTATTACATTTCAAACGTATTATTTATCATCGTTCTTTACATTATTAAGATTTTGTATTCATACAACAAAAATATTGGAGGTTATGTTTATCTCTGAAATTCATTTTACAATCCGTTTCTTTAGATAATTTTTATGAATTTAGTATTTATTAAGATATTAATAGTAGTTATTTTCCAAATACACGTTTTTTTCATTTTTATGGAATTTATAGTTATGTGCAATATAACGGTAATCTTCAGCATAACATATATTTATAATGTGGAACCGTATAAAATGTTGAAATTCTGGTGTATTACTGTTTGATCAGTACTTGCACCATGCAATTTTATTCCATTAAATTTTTGTTTTAGTTATTTTCATACATTTTTTTCAACATTTTGGATCTTATAGTTATGTGCATTATAATGGTAATCATCAGCAAAATATATATTTATATGTTTTCACCATATAAAATGGTGATATTCTGGTAAATTACTGTTTGATCAGTACTTGTGTACAATGCAATTTTATTCCTTTCCAACTATCTTAAACTAAACTAAATTTTTGTTTTAGTTATTTTCATAGATTTTTTCCAATATTTTGGATTTTATAGTTGTGTGCAATGTAACGGTAATCTTCAGCATATTTATGGATCCACCAGATTGTTGATATTCTAGTAAATTTATTATTTGGTATATTATTTATTCCTTTCATATTTTATTAAACAAAACTAAACACTTTCTTTAGATATTTTCATAGATAATACATATAATTATGTGCAATACATCTTCAATCTTCAGCATAATATAAATTTACAATAATATGCAGCATAATATATATTTATGTTTCCACCATATAAAATATTGATATTCTGGTATATTACTGGTCCGATCAGTACTTGTACAATGTAATTTTATTTCTTCCGAACCCTAATAAATAATCTAAACTAAACCCTTTCTTTAGTTATTTTCATACATTTTTTTTTCAATATTTAGGAATTTGTAGTTATGTGCAATATAACTGTAATCATAAACATATTAGATATTTATGGTATATTAATAAATATTCAGTATTTCTACAATGAAAATTTATTCCTTTTTAACTGTACTGAACTGAATTATATTTTTGTTTTAGTTATTTTCATACATTTTTTCTCAGTACATACTATGAAATTTATAGTTATGTGCAATATAAACATAATCTTCAGCATAACAAAAATTTTTAATGATCATATGTGTCCGTCAGTGTTAATTTGCTGACATCCTGGTATATTGCTCTAAAATCTGTATTAGTACAATTCAATTTTATTTTATATCTTTCTAATTCTATTAAACTAAACTAAATGTTTGTTTTAATTATTTTCATATATTTTTTCCAATATTTTGGTATTTATATTTATGAGCAATGTAACTGTAATCTTCAGCATAATATATATTTGTGTTCACCAGTGATAAATTTTTAATATCTTGGTAAATTACTATTCAGTATTTCTACAATGGTATTTTATTCACTCTTAGTTGAATAAAACTATTCAAAACAATATTACTTCTATTAATTTATTCGGTCTTTATATAAATCCAGTCACATCTGCAATTACAGTTATTTAATATACATATATGGTACGTTCAGCCAGTAGTTTACAACCTTTTCGTACAGTTATTAGACTGGATAGATTTTTAAAGTTTTTGAAAAAATAATGCTGCGACTCCATTAATTTTTCCTACAATTTATAGATTGTTAATTTTAATTTTATAAATATACAACTGATATTCCTACAAATTAGTATTAAATATTATTTATTCATTCATTTATATATCATTTTACCATTTTTGGTTTATTTTTTTAAAAATACAATTTTGAAAGCATCTGTACACCCCTGAGAGGTCGCGCTTCACAGTTTGGAAACTACTGCGTTAAGCATTCGCCTTAACGTTAATCTTGAAGTAGTTTTTACTTTTATATAAAAGTAAAATATAGAAAACTTTAGATATTATGGAATTTAAAAATATTAAGATACTGTGGAAGCTTTTTCTGTGGCGCGATATCAACATAGTTTGGAGATTCTTCTTATTGAGAAATAATTTGATTTTAATCAGCAATCAATTTGTATGATTGAAAATTGTAACACTTTCTAAACAGAATTTTCTATTTTATTGAAAAAAAAAATACATATATATCTTTCTATCTAAGTATCTTTCCATGCCTTACCGTTTTCTTCCCTTTTCCGTATTTCCTTAAGATTAAATTTAATTACAATAATATTTTTTACGTAAACCATCAATGTCAGCAGGATAAAAAAAATAATACTTAATCCTTGTTTAACGACATTAAAAATGCGACATAAATAACTTTAAGCTCTACCCTAATAAATTTGAAGAAGTGACATTAATGTATGTTTGATGTTTAGTGCTTGTTTTTGCTGCTGAGAGAAAAGAAACGCACTTCTGGATGAAGTAGGGTAAAATAGATGCAATTGCATATAGGAATAAAATGTAGGTAATAACTGGTCGATATGGTCATCTCAGGTTTTACTAATACATATGGACCTATTCAACTACTAAACTCTTGTTTATCTTTTAGTCTTCATTTTTTAGTATTTGATTTTTTAACTTCACAAAGGGATAAGTTTGTTTTCTCGAAAAAATCCGTTTTGCTGCTTTTATGTTTTCTCGACGTTTGAAGTCGTTCTGAATCGTATGAGATCAAGTTTGGAAAAAGTATGTGAAGTATGTGTGTGTGTATGTGAGTCGATTTTTGACCTTTTGCCGACATTTTCTCAAAAATTTCTGGGCCTATTTGAAAAATTAAAAAGCCATTCCATGTAACTTGATAAGGTTTAGTCATCAGTTTTGTGCTACGATCGGCCGAACCATTTCTTTGTAATTAGCAGAAAAGTGTAAATTATTTCGTCCACGTTTTAGCCCACAATTTTGAATAGATTTGAAAATTCAAGAATTGTTAATTTGAACAAGATTTTGGTTAGGAATCGCATTCATTAGTTTTTGGTAAATATTGTAATAGCCTTTTCTTTGTTATTAATTAATTAATTAATTAATATAGTAAAAAAATTAAACGCTTCTCAGTATAAGAAACATTGAACAATAATGAAAATCGCAAACTTCTATATGAAATGTGATGATGTGAAGAAAATCATATTAGATATACCTATTCAAACCTATATAGACAATTTGTAATTAAAGACCTTATTGCAATTAATTGTTTTTGTTATGTAAAACTGCATATTAATAATTCAAATCGGATTCAAAGATACTAATAACATTTGCAATTCAATTATTTACATAGGACAAATTGGATGAGATACAAGATTGTATAATCAGATATCTAGAACAACAAAAGTTGTGGTATTGCATTTGTTTTTTGTTTGATAAATATTGTTTGATCTCGCATGTTTACGTGTTTGTATTTTCTGCTCAAATTATATCATTATCGAAGTTAAGTAGTGTTTTAATTGTTTATAAAATTAATATACAGTTTGTAAGACTATATAATTTAGGTAGTAGATTTATTGGAAATTAGGTAGTAGATTAGGTAGACAAGGTTGAAGTTGTTTTTTGTTTGGAAATTAAGACTTTTATTTGGCAAACTCCATAATTTTGGGAAACTGGTTTTCAAATATTTCTACCATCATTTGTAAAATTATGAAGTGTAGGTACTATACCACTGAAGTTCGGTTATTATAGTTAAAATTATTAAATAAGGTACCGTTCTGCTGTTTCCTTGAATATACACTAATATATCTAAATTTCTTATAACATACATTATATTTCAAATATGTAGCTGAAACATAAAGCATAACATAAAAGCAATTTAAATCAACTATTACAAATTTTTTATATATATTTCTTATAGACATTCAGAAATACAAATTTCTATGAGCCTATGTGATCCATTCAATATGTCATCTAGAGGTCTCCTCTACTGAAGAAAGTCCCCTGTAGATAATCTATGTTAATAAAATAAATCAATGTTTAAAATGAATCTATATTAATAAATAATCTATGTCAGTAAAATAATCTATACGTTGGACGTACTTGCACATCCCCATAGCTGAATACCATATGTCCATATATTGGTAATATTACTAACTTATAGATTAGTAATATATTGATGACATTTTAGATTTTCTTCCTATTGGCCAGTAGAGTTTTCTAAATTTTTTCATAATTTGCTTCCTCAACTATTACAATAAGTGTCGAATTTGATACCGTTTTCTTATAGTGAATGGAATATTTATAATTCTTTTATAATGCATCTAAAGGATTACATTACGTAGAAACGAACATATAACTTAGGGCATTGTATTACAATTACTCCAAATGTGTGTACCCATTACTGTAGTGCATATATACAGATTTTTCCAAATTGTTTTCACAAAATTAAAATAAACTATCTTATTATTTAAATATATCTCTACTACTACTTTTGTATAGATACTTAATACAAAGTGCTATTTATATTTGAATATATTCATTAGCCAAGGTAGACTCATAGACGCTAAAGGTGTGGGCGCACGTGACATGCTTTATGCACCAAAATTAAAATAGGCGAGTTAAAATATCGAGAAATCTTGCTAAATATAATCTGATAGTATCTACTAAAATTTGTTCTTCTCATTAATCTATCGTTTAATACTTATTATTAGAAGAATCATGCCAAAGCTCAGTATTTTAGTCTGATATTGTTCATATAAATTGATGTTGCAAAACCGTTCATCTAGTTTATCAAAATCTAGTTACAGGGATGATGGCGCGATCAAAAGCATTATAAGGGAATCACAGTTACATAATATTTGGAAATCTTTTTTATGGATAGGAAATACCAAAGGAGGATCGTTTTAGGAAAAATACTCCAGGGTCATGAAAATCTGATGGCGATGTAAGGAAACACAGAGTTATTGCTCAGGAATACTCCATGTACCTTCCTCTCGAATAGTTGATTTAAAGATGAGGAAATTTAGATATTAAAATCAAGTATTATTTGCATTAAATTGATGTATGTAGAAATAGGAAATAAAGCAAAACCTTGTTTTCTGATTTTCTTTGTTTTTATTTTCAAAATTAGTTCAGAATCATATTTCTTTTGAAATCTAGTGGTACAATCATTTCAAATTCATCAGATTTTTAAGACATGATACAAATGAAACTTTGCCAGAATTGTTGTCGTTTATGCATTTCTAAAACTCTAAAAATGCTTTGAAAATGGATCACAAGTAAAATGAAATGAAAACTGCAAATTTGAGTGTAATTATCCTTTATAAAATTTATTGTACAGATATGTCTGACATCCCTGTCGCGTTGTATTTGCTTTATTAATATTTGGAAATTAAAAAATAAATCGAAAAGAAACTGTATTCCGCCACGTGGTTATGAAATTTATTAAAACTCTACTTCTATAACTTAGGTTGTTGGGTTATAATTTAACCCTTGTAGCTGTAGACTGTATTAAACACTGATTTGTTTTGTAGGACTGATTTGTCACTAAGTTAAAATAAAATATTTAGATGTATTTATTTATTATTTATTATACATGTTGTTTCGCGGACTTAACTTTTTGAAGTGAACAATTAGTCCTATCAAACTCTCCGCTACCCCCTCTGCCAGGTGTAGCAACCATCCCGTGTAAAGCTCAATGCCATGAAGATTGCCACCTTCATGGCCAACATAATAAAACAAAAATACGTCCGAACAGAAACTAAGCTTTCCAACATCAAATTATGTTTTCATGGGTCACGAATAATATTTCATAGTTCTATTACTTGTTTATTTGAATCCAATTTTCTTTATATAAACATGCTCGTAACCAATAGTAATTTATGAAAAACTATTTCTTTGTTTAAATATTTTATCATTTATTTTTGATTGCAATTGAGTTGTAATCTAAAATTACATTCACGATTTGGCTTATTATAATTTGTTTATGAGTCTATTGTTACATACTTATCAAGTGACCTTTATTTCAACAACAATAATAGCCACATGTTTAACAGCTCATGTGTTTTGGTTAACAAGTCATAATTAGACAATGATTTCGAAACGAATATTTTAGAAACGATATAATTGAAATACATAAAATAAAATAAATTTGCAATAATTACAGCATTTCACGAATTTCAATACTAGGTTGGTAGAATAGAAATACCTCACAAGAATTTTTTTTCCCAATTATGAAAAATCGTAAAATAGTTTAAATTCAGACTGAATAAAATCTTTTTTTTTTAATATTGGACATTATCATTTATTACAAATATTATATATGACTATTATATTTGTAGCTTGTTTTCATGTGATTTGTTTGTTATAATTCTCTTATACGTCGTTACCGATTTTCATTAAGTGTTTACTAACAATAAGTTTATTAGTTTCAAGGAACAGGATAAAATATTCTTCCGATTCGGGCATTTTTCATTAAATTAAGATTTGTACTACTCAAGATTTAAAATGTTTATTTATCTATGCCGATTTTCTTGGTGATATCGGTACTTATACAACGTTGATGCCGGTACGCATACAACGACAAATCTCTATTCACATACACGACGACTAATCACAATCGACACGTATAGAAATGATTTTATTGAGAGCGAATGACGAACAGTTCGGGCGTAACGGACTTCCGTTGCATTTGTACGGATTTACACCCTAGTCGCGCCTAAAGATGGCGTTGAAGTTACGTTTTCATAGGACAATGTCCTTCAACAGTCTTAAAGAAATAAAATATTATCCAACTATTGAAGTTGCACTATTTTAAAAATGTATAATAAAAATTCTTATGTATTCAATCTAGTACACACATATTACCGTGATAGCAATTATAGATGGCATTTTGTGAAGTGAACCAAAGTTGCCACATATGATTTGTATTCTATTCACATAAATAAGTGTATTTTAATAAAATATGAAGGTTTGGTCAAGACAGGTAATGAAAATTACAAGCATGAGCATTCCATTCCATTAGGCATTCATTCATTATAAGGTATGATTCAGGGACATGCAGAATATCACCATCACATTTGTGATTTTTGTCATATATGGTGCAGGACCTAAGTTTCATCAAACATTTCCTTTAGTCACTGAACTGAGAATTCCAATGGACACACTGTCAGTTATTTCATAGACTTTTGCTTACGGAGTTACTTTTTTGTTTCAAAGTCGTTGATGATGCTTTCTCCACGAACAGTATTTTTGACGTAGTTATTTTTACGCTGGAAAAATTAATGGTCTGTTGTGGTTAATTCTATAAACGATCGGATCGATAGTACATGGACTAAAAATAAATCCTGGGATAGGCATATGACTTACAATGTGGTCGAAACCGAATGGCATTTCATGGCGTGGAATAAATAGGACATAAGACGCGGACGAGTTAGATAAACCTATTCTGCATTAGTTGGGGCGCCAATCAAACGTAGTAATAGTCTGATGAAATAGATGTTTCTGGGTATATATTGTTTTTCTCTTTGTCAGCACTTTTTTATTTTATTGAACTCTAAATAGCGGACAATGCATTCTGTGACAAGTACAGCATTCTATCTTTCCTTATTTTATCAAAAAAAATTTGCAACTGTTGCCAAGGGTC
The DNA here is from genome assembly GCF_003426905.1 of Ctenocephalides felis. Classification (NCBI taxonomy): domain Eukaryota; kingdom Metazoa; phylum Arthropoda; class Insecta; order Siphonaptera; family Pulicidae; genus Ctenocephalides; species Ctenocephalides felis. Next base: position 55,723,888 of record NW_020539725.1, on the reverse strand, counting down.
AACAAGTATTATTTGGTAAAGAACTAAAAACGTTAGAAAAAGACAAATCATTTGACCATCGTCAGAGAATAGTGGAAAGTCTTATCTATTGAATTTGATGATTAATGCAGAAGAACCTTCCTTTTCAATCTGGGTAAAGTTGGTACAAAGTTTTCTGGCGAGCCAGTTTGGGTGATCCGCGAGACAGCTTTTGTACTAGTGAGAGAGTCTTTATTCCATCTTTGACAATATTTTTTATTTCAATATTTTTACGTCCTGCATATATTTCTTACGACTTTTTGGTGTACATTTTTTACTTTACTCTAACTTCTAACATTTCAAAGTTTATTGTGAATTTTATGTCAAAAATTTCAACGAGAACGAAAAACAAGAAAATAAACTGTGACCAATAAAAAAGATGTAAATGTGTCCGGCTCAAATATTAAAAAAGCGTATCAAATAATATTATCGAAACTTTGTAATACTTTTTTGATTGCCACTAAACACCTGATTTACTTTTTTCAGAATTTATCAGTTAATAGTATAATTTTATTATTTCGTTTTTATCTTTTACAAGAGTATAGATATTCTTGGGTACTATACCGCTGCTAACAAACCACTGTCACCAAATAAGGAGGCATCCATTAATCACGTGATCGACTTTTTAAGGATTTTTGCCCCCCCCCCCTGGTGATATTCAAAATTACCCTCCCTCCTCCACCAAACACCACGTGCATTTTTAGTTACGAGAAACAATTGTAAAATTTTTCAATTTTTTTTGAAAATGCTTGGATTTTTTAAGAAAAATCAGGTAACAAATGAATACAAGTGATATCTTACTATACCCCTTTCTCCCCCACGTGATATTTCGTGATTTTTTGTTAGCCTTCCCCTCACCCTAAAAACCTTACGTGATTAATGGATGCCCCCTAATATGTGGAGCGCTACATATAAGATCAGTATAGACAAACAAAGACTTTTGATATGATTATGATTAGTTATTTTATATTACACAACTGACTTAAAACTGAACTCACTGGCTTGCTAAAAATTAAAAGTTAAGCTGATTACATACATGATTACATCTAATTGAACTTTACTATCTACATGACTAAAACTAACTGAACTACTAAAGTACGTGATTCAACTAAAACTGACTACTCAACTTCCTACATGACTAAACTGCCCCGAATTTGTTATTGCTGGTTCGATATACTGTTCTTAAGTAGGCTGACTTAATGATTTTTAAGTCAACATACATTTGATTATTTTGTTTACTTGTTGAATGTAAATACGTGACCAGGATTTCTTGAAAAATCAGTAATAGACCCACGAAAACACTTCTTTACTTGGGATCTATAACTTTAAGTGAAAATCTTGATATCATACTGCTTGATATCAAGCTTGTCCGCGGTTGGGATCGAATCTGGGACTGAGTTTGTGCTAGCACAGTTCTCAACCCGATATATGATCATAATTTTTTTGCTATACTGGAACATTTATATTACCTTCACCAACGTGACCAGACTAACTGAACTACTAAACTACATGATTCAACTAAAACTGACTACTGAACTTCCTACATGACCAAACTGCTCCGAATTTGTCATTGCTGGTTCGTTATACTATTTTCAAGTAGGCTGACTTAATGAGTTTTAAGACAACATACAATTTATTCTTTTTTTGACTTGTTGAATGTAAATACGTGACCAGGATTTCTTGAAGAATGAACAATAGACTCTCGAAAGCACTTCTTCACTTAGCATCTATAACTTCAAGTGAAAATCTGATATCATACTGTTTGATATCGAGCTTGTCCGCGGTTGGGATCAAATCTGGTACTTGTTTTCCCGTTCTTGACCGGATGTATGATTATAATTTTTTTGCTATACTGGAACATTTATATTTGGCCAAAAATGTCATCGGAGCCATGACTATCGTGACAAACGGCTGAATAGACGTACGACCAGTGTCAATGCGTTCCGACACGATACAACTGTCTTCTGCTTCGTTTATAAATATACTAAGCGAGGCACAAAGCGGTTCCGTCCTAACGCTCGGGAACAATGTAGAGCTACGACGCAAATGCAAATCATTTGCCAAGCATCTACATATTAAATATTCATAATATTATCATACATACTTGCATATTAGATTATGAATTATTTTTCTCATCCGTTTGTTTGATGGACTAACGAGAGAAAGAGAATTTTGTACGTAGAAAAAATGATATACAGAAGAAGCACACCATTTCTCGTATAATACGCCACTGTAGAATGCACTTTTAAACTTATTATCTTTATACCGCATAATACGTTTCTCTACGCGGTTTGCTCCAGCTCCAGGAATAACATCTTAACAGCGTTTTACTACATACACTAATAAACAATTATATTACTGTGGGGCCAATTGTTAGTTAAAGTAGATATTTTATGGTAATGCTATGTTACGGGTCTCTATTCATATGAGTTGGTAGTAACCAACTGTCAAAAAGCCTTGCATTTGATGTGCGATCAGGCGTTTTACAAATAAAACCTGACTTCACGCATGTGTTACTAAAGAGACATTAGAACTTTGAACTTCTAATAACAATGTTATTTGACGTTTGTGCGTTTTGGAGGTTAGGTTTTATGTACAGCAAAAATACATAGGTTTTTGACAATTTGTTACTACCAACTCATACGAATATAGACCCTTTACATAGCATTACTATCATATCTATTTTAACTACTACTTACTAACATATCTATTTTAAATGGGATTTGGCTTCTGCATTTACTAACAAAACAGTGTAACGTTAACATTAGAACCAAATAATTTGGTACGAATAAGATTTTTTTAAATTTTATTTTTATAAAGAAGTATTGCAAATATTACATAACTACAATTACTTGAATTGACCGATAAATTACTTCAATCTATACAGCAAATGTTGTGGGCATAATAAATGATTACAGTCTCAGCAGTTAAGATATAGTAAGCTATTGCTATTTATCTTGTCGATTAATTCTCAGCTATTTGTACTTAGGAACTATAATCCAATTTGTTGGATCTGGCTGGCGAAAACTATTTGAAAAACAATTTTGGTAGGTTATTTCATAATTTATAATTATGCTTGATTTCAGTACAGCATTATATATGTCATATATTATTTTGGCAACTATGCAAGTGCGGATTTTTATTAGAAATTCAAAGGTATTTTTCCTTAACTGAATAACTTTGTTCTGTAGTGTATTGTCCATTTTGATCAATGTCTTTTTGCCATCTTTTTCCCTTTTCTATGAAACTTCTGGTTTTTATTAGCAAAAAACTCAATCAGGTATGATTTAACACCATCATAATCAGTGAATTGATTGCCTGCCATTTGAAACAAAAAGTAATAAGAATGTGCCAAGTCAGAACAATATGGTGAGTGGTACCCACTAAGTACATGGAACACTATGGTGGGTAGTACCCACTGGGTACATGGACTTCTGAATTGCTTACTATCCACTAACAAAAGGCATTTTACATTTGCACTTGTCAGCAATTCCAAAAATTCATTTGAAACAATTTAATCTGAAAACTGCACTTACTTAGTATCCAACCTGTTATTATCATTTGGTTAGATATCAGAGGAAAAAATTTCTGTATCACATTCCGCCTTATTTTTTTTTTCATTTTCCTCTTGTCTAACAAAATTCGTTTGATGTCTTCTTACCGGTCTTCATCATTTACAATTATGACAGAATATTTATTATTGCGACGTGTACTTTTAAATTTTCCACAAACCTCTATTTATTTTAAATTTGTTGAACAGCACTAGATCTGTATGGAATCGAGGAAGATAATAACAATATCGGAAATTGCTCGGGTATAGGAAGATATCAACCGTCCAACATATGTTGGACGACAGTATAATATAAAAAAATATAATTGAAAATGTTCTAATATAAATCGAAACACGATACAAGAAACGTAAAATCGTCGCTGAAAGAAAGTATCATGTTTTTAGAACGATTTTGTTTATTGTAGTATTAATAAATGTCTACTCGAAGACAGGTCCATGGTATAATTAATGATTCCCTTTCCCTTCCTTGTTTATTATTCATCACCATTTTATTATCATTAATAACTTTTTATTCATCTTAATGCACTTTTCTTTCCAAACTTCTGCTTCCATGATTCCTGATCTTGGGCTTCGACTTTTGGTTTCCTGTATTTTCTCTTCTCGCCTAAGTCATCAACCATCTACATTCTTCTTCTTTCCAAATTTCCAATCCTTTCGGTCTTTCTATTTTACCTTCGACGACGTCATGTAGAAGGCTTTTCTTCTCAGGTCTTCATATTTTACCTTATTAGTAATCAAAATCTAATTGGTGAAATTTCACTGATGCTATATTTATTTTCGCCAGAGTTGCGATGCGATTTTTTTTTTAATAAATAAAAATTATTTAACCCAATTGCTTCTATGAATGAATCAAAGGATTAAAAATTCACATAAAAACTGCTAATTTTGTTTATACACACAATTCTTATTTAGTGCCATACAAACGGTTGTATTTCAATTTAACGACAGACGTTAAGTCGTAGCTCTAAAATACGATGGAGAATCAGAGTAGAAAAACTCCAATGTTCGGAGTTTTTATTACAAAGAGAAGCAATCTTTTTTATTATTGGCTTTTGACTGCTCGTGTTTTTATCGGTGTCGGTTTTGTATGGGACGCATCGTTCAGTAATTGCAGATCAAAGGCAGGAGATTTTTACATGCAGCTGTGGAATTTGATACAAAGCAAGTATAGGCATTTTTGATTTTGAAAGGGGAAAGTTTTTGAGTAGCACTTTTCTAAATTGCTTATTAATTTCCCTTCAATTCCCCTTCACTTTTCATGTATCGATTTCTAACATATTTTATTGAAAAGGGTAGTAACTGTTCTACAAAACAAAGAAACAATTGACCTCTTCATTTCTAGTACGTCTTTTGTACCGACATCTCATTTTTTTAGTCGTTACAATTTTCTTTTATCTTCGACATATGTCATTTCTTATATAACAATCTGTCAATTTTTGGGCAAACAATTGACAAGGCATTTTAAATTGAATTTGTACACCGAATTATCACATTTCCGGATGGGTAAAGAGAAATGAAGATGTAACTGACGACTTATTTACATATCATGTTAGTGTAATATATCATGTTGTATACGACGTGGAACGCGTGTGTTATGTAAATAACTTCCGAAATGTGACGTATATTGCATTTACATCGAAGAATATTGCTCTAGGAAAGATTAGGCTTTGATATTTTATGGCGCTATTAATTATTTTCACACAAACAAACTTGTTTCACTTGGACTTTTATATCCTGATTATAATATATTTTTTATAAATAACTATTATATTTTGGGATAGATAAAATCACTTGTTGCTATAATGAGGGTTGTAAAACACCCACATTGCAAGGTTGCTGAAAAAAAATTGTTGCTAAAACGTTCAACAAATTGAAATTTTCATGCCATCTATTTTAAACGCAAAATTTAAGAAAGAGACTGTGTTTTTTGTTTCGAAGAAGATTTTTATTACTATTGCAAGTTTACCCTTTAGTGAAGTATATAAACTTTCTAATTATATTCTATTTCACTTAAATGAGGATATATACAGTTTAATGACTAACAGGCCTGCTCAGAAACAATAATTCCTGCAAGCCATTGTTGTTTCTGTCGGTTTTTGATTCGAAGCTTTTGGCGTTGCTCCAACTTAATTGTCAAGTCATCATAATTCATTACGACGTGAATTTCTTGGATCAGTTAATTTTTGTAAAATTAGTTTTACGGCAAACTAAATTTATTCATTTTGTAAGCATGGTTTTAGTTAGCAAAACAGCACTGAACGCGGCTATCTCAACTTGTTAATTAATAATGGGGTTAGGAGAAAATTGAAATATTAATACAAATGAATTTTGAAATTTTTCATATAAACATATAAATGGTATAAACGACTATATATTAGATTGACGAATAATTAAGTGAGGCTTTCATCCTTAGATGGTATCAATTGAATTTTTAAGTTTGAAAAAAAAGCAATGATGATGGTGCCAAATTGTACCAGATTCAGTTTTTTGCAAATAAAAATCAGAAGTTTTATAAAAGAGGGATAATGATACTTGAAATATCATGAAAAGTCAGTGATCAAAATGGACAATGCATTTCAAAATATAGTTACATATTTAGTTCCATGAAGACATGTCTTTGACTGTATTCTGTTAGATTAAGTATTTGTCAGAAAATCAGTTTATCGTGGTGATCAAGACTGCACAGTAGTATCTAATAAGTTAAATATAAAACTAGGAGTCCCGCAAGGCTCTATTCTTGGTCCCTACTATTTTTAATTTATATTGATGATTTGCCTAATTGTACCGACCTTTGCAAATTTATTATTTTTACCGACGATGCAAGTTTAAATATCAAGGGAAAATCTTTTGAGGAAGTCAATTTGAAACGAAACCAATCAATGATTGCTATTTCTGATTGGTTCAACTTTAATAACCTTTTACTTAATAATGATAAAACTAAAATAATGTCGTTCCGAACAGCCAATAGAATTAGCAAAGAGATCAATTCCCTAATTATTAACTATAAATACTTATAAAAACATGGAATTGTCATTCAGTCTGATCAATGAGTTTATACTTAAGGTGATCATACGTCCCTGATTGGTCGGGACAGTCCCGATTTACCGCCTTGCGTCCCAGCTTTTTCTAAAAGCAATATTTGCCCCGGTTTTAGGTGTTTTGTCCCGGATTGTCCCGGATTTTTAAAAATGTTTTAATTGCCAATATTTTTTTAAATATATTTCAACTAGAAAATTTGAACCGAAAAAATGTGCATATGAATTTTTAGCCCACCCACCGCTTTCCCTCTCCGCTCTCACACATATTATGATCGGTCCCGGATTTTATGCAAAAAATATGGTCACCTTATTATACTGTGTTCCTGTTTTTTGGCATTTAATGTAGTTCTTCTTTTTCTTTCTTTAAGAAGTTGTTGATATATGAATATATAACAACTCCTGCATCATAAGGAATGGCCAAAGATTCGATATCAGTACTAAAAATATTTTTCGTTTACTCTTGCTTAGTAGCTTAAGATCACAATTTCGAAGACAGACTAACTAGCTACGAATCAACAAAAAAATCAGGAAATAAATGGATTAATATTTCTGCAAAAGCATTTGATGCCCGACCCATATGTATTGCATCTTGTGAATGAACATTTTGTAACTTCGAATTACAAAGTTTAGTTAATTTCTAGTAAGCTTATTGCAACATTGGCCAAGTATCCAATAGTATAGTCTGTAGTTATCCTCCAGGATAACTGACTATACCACTGGATTCTCTTCTCCAGACTCTCAGGATTAGACATTGGAAGCGGTGATATTCATCGGACGTGCGGCGTTTACGGCGGTTTACTCCCGAGCGCTCTCAGCGTTTTAATCCGACGAGAGCGTAAACTAAACTTCGTTGGCTTCAACTCGAATCACGCCGGATATTACATCATAGTAACAGAGCGTGCTGGATTTTCTTCGGTGGAATTGTCAATCGATAGAAATGGAATAGAATCGTTATTTATTTAGTTAAAAAAATAATACAATCTTGTTAGCCTGTTTGAATTATTTTGACTGCAGTGTAAGAAAAACGCGCAAAACATATACCTATCACCATCTACTTGGGTTCGAAATCCTTGAAACAAAATGATGACTAGAGCTTTCTCTATTATCAAAACCTAAGGGACGCCCACGACTCGTATGTTCAAAATCGTCCTACAGGGAGACATAGAATAGTTCCGATAATGACAAAAACAAAAACTAACTTCAAAACTATTTTCTTCGAGAAAAGTGCGTTGTGTTCGAGTTTGTACCTTAAAATGTAGCATATTCAATCGACATAGGAAATCGAAAACGAAATTTTTTTAAAGGTTTGCGAACATTTTAGCATAACTTAGAAATGTATGTGTTTCTTTTTGTATAGCATTCCAGACTGGTCTTTTGTCTGGGTATGTCGAACTCCTTTGCCCTTGCCTCTGGTCCCCACGGAAACCGCCGTTAGACATTACTTCTTGGGGGGAGGATCTAGAATGTTATTATTCTTGCACTGAAATTATACTTATCTTTTAAATGAGCGAATTCCCATTCGCTCTTGCTCTTTCCATAGATCGCATGTCAATTAGCACATGTGTATATGTGAGTGTGTATGTCTGTATGTATGTTTGGATACAATTTTTCCCCACGATTTTGGAAGCACGGATCAACCGATTAGAATAATTGAAAAAACAGTCGGTTCGTACTTACGGCTAGATATCAAAATTGTAAAAATTCTAAGTTTCCTTATATAATTACAGTAAATAGTTTTAATTTTCTTAAGTTTCAAAATGTCGATATAATAAAAATTAGAAATATGAGATAGGATCCTCAGATGCGAGTAGTGTGGATTCTGATTTTTGGTTTATTATAAACATTTATGCAGATCGTTGCTCAAACTCCAATATCGATTGGAGTACTGTGAAGGTGTAATCCATAATCAATACTGAATTTTTGTGTTTCTTGAATGAACTAATTTCCCTATTTATATGAAATAAATTCTGTATCTACAAAAGCATAATTTGTAATAGATGTGCAATCAATCCTACAGTGAGATTTAATTGCAAAATAAATTGTAGTGCTAAAATTATTGTAGTTTATATTTACTTATGAATTATATTCATATCCTCAGATTTTTTCGAAATTCATTAGAAAATAAATAGCTATGTTTTATTTTCTATTGTAGTTTCTCAGGTAATTAATTGGCTTTTTCAAGTAATTTAACCGTTTCTTGGCACATAATGTGTAGAATTTTTTTTTCATCTAATTCAAATAGTTCTTTAACTAGTTTTAATTTGTCTTTATCTTTATCTTTTTTAAGCTGCTATGTACATTATTATTTACTTTCTTTATAGCAGTTATTTTTCGGTAAAACATAAAAAAAATATTCTAAGTTACTACTTAGAAATTTCTAATTTTGTGGATGATTTTGGACAATCATGCTTTGTTATTGCAAAAGCTCGCCTAAACAATTTTCGAAGAAAGTCGACCGAAAATTCGTGTGCAAGGATATTGAACACCTCCACGATTTAAAAATGTCCTTAAATTGTATTATGTAGATTATTAAGGAACATATAATTTTAGTATATATAACTTAGATTGAAAATTGTAGCTTATTTTAATTTAATTTTCTGTGACATTTGACATCATTACCATATTAATGAATTCCCACATTTCCGCCTTATATGCCGACTTGCTTGTAAATGCTTGTAAATACATTAACAAATTTCGTTCGCCCAAATGCTTGAATAATTCACTGAATTATGTTAATATCAAAATATATCCAACCCTTTCGCATTAAAATCAGTAATAATGTATGCACAGTCAGTCACATCGTTGTGTGGGTTCTGATGAAATTCATGTTTCTGCTCGATGCCATAGTACAGAAATTTAATTAACCGCACAGTGTTATATCCTATCCAGCAGTAGTGTTGCTATCGGGTTAGATTTAAATTAAATCGGCAGCTGGTAGGTAGTAGAATCTTTTGATATGAATTTATATGAGGATAATCTTGCAATGATTTTGATTTTTGATTATTTTTAAAATTAATAACGGAATAAATTAAAAAAAATACAGTTGTTTTTTTTAAATCACTAATATTATAGTCTCATATCTTTTGCTACTTTTGTCAATCCCAATTTCATCTTCCTCCAATCCCAAATTGTCATACAAAACAGAAAATATTTTTAGTTGATATTTAATTTGTGCTATTGATATATAGAGAGCTGACGTATACATCCTCATATTTACATACTTTTATATGTATTTTTTCAGATTTCATGTTTTTGCCTGTTCTTGTCCACGAAGGTTTGACATTGCGAAAAACTGATTTAATTAAATCAATCGGTTATACCTATTCTTCATGTTAAATTGAATACTGGCAAATTTCCAAACTCTATTCCTTTTTTAAATTTCACATAGATAAAAATCTAGTATCTAAAAGTAGAGAACAGAAAAAGGTGGAAGACATTCGTTTTCAGTAGTTCAGTATAATGTTTATTAATTATGACAAATTTTTGATAAAATATAAATTTACAAGAAAATTTTGAGAAAATTAAAATTACAATAATGAAGAATTTTTTTCATTCTATTTTTTTTTTAACTAAACACTTTTAGGGTGATTTGAGTACTGCTTAACCACGAATTCAAATTTCAAAAATTAGCGAAAGTGTTGAATGTTGAATCATTCATTTTTTTTGCTTTTTTGCATCTTACTTTAATAATAGCGTTTATTTATAAAATTGCGACTTACTATAGGGCAGATAGACAATTCTATTCACATCACATTTTAATTATTTTTGAAATAATAACAAAATCCCATTTTCCGACTTCGATTACTTCACTTACCTAAAAATATTGCAGCTCATAAAATGTTGTGATATTTGTATATTTTCAATACTCAATTAGAATAAGGAGCTGATTCTTCGATATAATAGAGTGCAATATAGCGTTTTCATATAAATTGGTAGTAAAAACGGGCAAAAAAAGTGCTATGCAGTTATGATAACATTTTTTCTTTGGCGTTTGTGGGTTTTCTAAGTTAGATTTTAAATCTACTGCATAGCAAATACATAGCATTTTGACAGTTTTTACTACCAATTTATATGAACGTTGCTGTCTATTTTATCTGAGAATTGGTCCCTAAATGTATAAATAATATTTGTGATTTTCCCTCATGATCCTCCTAGCCATCTAATTATCATTGTGAAATCTGTATGCGAACATTGCTCTACCAATCAGATTTAGAAGATGCGTATTGTTGATTTACGCAATCCGGGCGATCGTTAAATTAATGCCTTTGATATTTGCGCATATTAAATAATGGTCCATTATTTAATATTGATTAGATTTTCGAAATTCATCAAATATAACCTGTAATATAATAATTGACAATAATCGTAGTAAAAATACGAACAAATGAGAATTACCTTGACGTTTTTTAAATATAAAACTATTTTTTTTATTAAATCATTCTAAAATTATCCTAAAATCATTGTTAAAAATTTTATCGTATTGACTATTAAAATTTTTAAATAAAGGTTTAATGGATCCCATCCCTTCACATCGCTATTCATTAAAATTATATTCTTTTTTTATTATCACACCCGGGCGCCCAATCACTGGGTTGGTATTCGATTCAGACACTTGTTACGTTCACTAAAAATTTGCTGATTTTCAGGTTGGATGGAGCAAATATCTAACAAAAAACATAGATTTCTTTTTAATATCTGCACCTAATCAATATGGAGCATCAGCAAATTTTGGTAGTACTTAAAATGTCTAAATTGAATGCCAATCCAGTGATTGGACGTCCGGGTATAAATTCGATTTATAATAACAAAATTTATCATTACAGATGCTTATACAAATTATTACCTTTGCAACTTACAAATGATGTAATCTCTGAGAATCTTTTCATATTACATTTATACGTAGGTACAATTTTCCTGATTCACTTGCATCATGTGTTTTATAGGTTAGTTCTTTGTTTTGCAAATGGTTTTTACAAATGGTTTTTTATTGTCGCGACAGAACAATTAAATCGATTGTACCATACATGACATCAGCGCTGCATAGGATTGAAAATAAAAATAATTCTCATTTTATGTCAAGGATAGGTTTATTGTGCGAATTGCAGTAAATTTTTTTTTCAATCATATATATTTTTATATGGTAAATCATTACAAACTAATAAGTTCAATAAAAAAAATTGTCTCTATTTATACCAAAATTGTGTATGACCTCTAATATTAGCGTTTTCTTAACGATACATTAATGTAGAGATTTTTTCCTTTTTCTTTACAAATGCTTTCGATACAAATTGATTTGATATAATTTGCTTCATTTTTATTTCATTTACAGTGTTATGAAATAAATACTATAATCAATTATAAAAATATAATTATATATTATTTTTGAGGAACCATTGCGTAGTTTCATCATTTAAATATTATTGTGCCAGAATTATTTTTTGATAAGATCAATTATAAATATGAATTAATATTAATCTATATCTCATGTTATGAAATATATAAATAATTTTATAATTTTATAATTAAGAATGATAAATATCAAGAAATAGGTTCATCAAGTTTATCAAATTATTCAAGAGTTCAGAAAAGGTTACTACACACTGTTTTACAACGACGCACAGATAAATATTTTTCAAACATAATATATTGATAGAATTTATATTATAAAGCTATTTTCTTTAATATTCATATTTTTTCACATTCTGATAGCTAAGACCTAAAAGTTTGTTTGGGATAATTGATATTAGTTTCATATTTGGACTTTTTGGTATACATTTTTATATATTTCACCATATTTAATATAACATGTTATATAATTTGTTTCTTGCTTTTGGATCAGAATTCTAATGCAGACGACTAAAAATAAGTACTCTTGGATATATTAAATTAAAGTACCTTCTGTTTTTGAGACATCTTGAAATTACCTCTTCCTTTATCTCAACTTCTAAATGTGGAAACATCTTGATTACATTTTAATTAGTATCTTAATTTAACAGCAAAGCCTTATAAAACAGATATCAATTTCGATGTATATATTCTCCTTTTATTCTCAAATGCGCCATTTATTAGCGAAATCAATTTAGATTTAAATTAATTAAACAACGCTTCGAAAAGTTTTTGAATTTATGGAAATTTAATCATATGGAAATTTTTATTACATTCATGCACATAATTTCGAGTAGATTCGATTGCGAAGTTACAATAGAATAAATAATTTGATATTAAATTAATAATTTGTGGGAGTATGGTTTCTTATAATTGCGTACTTATAACGTCATTCAATGTATATTTGATGTTTGTCATTCTATTTTCAATTTAGTTGACGTCATGGATAAGATCAATAACGTACTGTTGGATTCAATTAAAAGATACACAAAAACATTTTTGGTTTTGGTTTAGATGTGTAATTGTTTCTATTTAAAATCGGTAAACTTATCTTTTATTTATTAGGTGGTTGTGAACGAATAAAACATACATTTCTAGGAAAAAATGTTGTTATATTTTTTTCGCTGACCCACCTGCTTATATAGCTGTACAGAATAAATACATTTTTGAAATCAGTTTTGATACTTAAATATTTTAATTTTACTTGCTCATGTTTCATTGTTCTGTTTTCAAATCAACTTCTGAATATTTTTGCACATGCTTAAACTCAAGATAATAGCAACTTTTATTCAATTTTTAAGGGCTGTTATTTTTTTGTAACTAATATTTTTTCATATAAAACTATAAATATATAATACCTTAATATATAATATAATATAATACCTTGTTAATAGATAAAATCCTAAATTTTTACACTTTATCCTATTGTAGGAAATATCTGGCTGTATAAGTGAAGTCCATTTATAGAGTATCATCATGCCTTGAGATTTCTTGTAGAAAATACTTCTCGTCAATTTATATAAGCTTTTCTTCTCTCTTATTAAAGCAGCAATAAAGAATAAGTGATTCATTTTGACGTCATTTAATGTTAATGAGATGATGGATTAGCACATTTGATGGGGCCACAAAGGCCTTACTGAAAATTTATTTCTTTTGGTTAAAAGCAATAAAACAGAATTGTTTTGCTAAAATTTTATTTAATTTTCAAAATATCAGAACTCAGTTTGATTCGTTATATTCAATTGTTTGGTCAAATTTCTATAAAACAACTTAATTGGACGAACAAGAATAATGTGAAATTCTTTTTAAAAACTAGTATTGAAATGAGGTAAATAATAATTCAAAAGCGGGGGCATGTTCAATATATTTGTTTGTTTCTAATACCGCTGGTTGGGCTAGTAGACATAATAAGGATTTTAAGTATGAAAAGCTATACATTCAATCTTTTGCCTTGAAGAAATTAGGTGCTGCCAATTCGCAGAAATGCTATTGGGACCAATCGCAATGTCCAAGATTGGCCACTTTTAATTGGAGATATATGCTTATGTTTTTCTCATATCAGACAATGGTTCTTTCCATAATATTTTATTATAAGACAGTGTAGGTTGTGCTACACATTTTTATACTGATATCCTGTTGCATATCCAATTCATCTAAATATTCTAAATAATTTTCCCATCATAATTCATACTTAATAAAGTACGTCATTCTTCTAGTAATTTTTCACTCACTTCAACAATGTATATGAGAGACAATTACAGGGCTTTGGCCGTCCTTTGTCATTCGCAAAAAGCGTTTTTGCACGCATCTCACGTTTTATTGCTTTCTGTGTAGGTAACTGGCTGGCGTTCTGCTCATTTACAATTACAGCTTAAGAATCGTTTAACGTTCGAAAGCGTTTTACATAATTCTTCTTGAGCTTTTTATGTGATCTTGCCGCGGTCTTTTATTTGAAAGCTCTCGTCCAGTTCCCCGTCAAGGGAAACGAGAGCATAAAAAATCACTCGCGTAAAATGATGAGCTTTTTATAGTCGTATGTGTTACGTTAATCGAGGGTAATTAAGCGCCTGCATTGTTATTGTATTTTTAATTGTGTTTGATGTTAGAGATCAATTGTTTAATTATGTCAGAATAAGTGTGTCAGATTTGTTTATAACTCTCTAAAAATGCTCGGTATTTTAGTAATGATAGCGCTTTTAAAGTACATAATTTATTGATAGGCAATTTATAAAAAAATGTATAGGTGTATTATTTGGTATATTATTTATGAATTATATATTATTATAGATTTTTTATAGTGAATGAATACAATTAAATTAAAAATTTACCTCGTGTGCGTTTAGTTTAGAAAATTGAGAGAGTTATTACATTTATGTAAAAGTCATGATTTCGTATTACCAGAATAGAACATTATAAATGCAGTGACTGGACTGGAAAGATCTGTAAGCTTGTTGCAATTTGTGTTTAACGGAATGATGAATCATATTATAAGAAATTCCGAATTAAAATATTCAAACTGTTAAGAGCTAAACATCTAAGAGCTATTAGATTTAAAAATTCTGTACCACTTGACTCAACAATTTAACTTGAATGATTGCATCCGGCCCGAAATATGAAGTTCTTTCACTTAACACTTTTAAGAGTTAATTCTGTGTATGTTTTTTAGTTTATTTAACTGTTTATGCGGTTTTTATAGATTTCTTTGATAATTACACGTTACAGACATTAATTTAGACATACCTTTGGTTTTTAAGAGTTGGTTATTTTGCTCGATAATTTCATATAACATTATCATTTTTTATCATAGTTTTTTGTCTCATCTAATAGAGATAGTATTTTTCATAAACTAAAGTAGTTATTAAATGTTAATTAAAATTCATGATTGCTTTGCTATTATTACATGTGCTATTTACCTGAACATATATAGGTTTATAGTAAGTTCCTGAATATTCATTCATTCAATAGCTTATTAAATTATTATAACTCCTTTATTACAGAAATATAATAACAATTAAAAATTTTGATATCGGTATTTTGGTATTTTCGCTTTAAAAATGGCAATACCTGTATTAATTTATTTTGAAAACTGTAAACAAAATATTATAAATTTACTTGTACAAATATAAAACATAAACCTAATATAGATATAAAACATAAACCTAACATAAATATAAAACATAAACCTAATATAAATATAAAACATAAGCCTAATATAAATATAAAACTAAACATTAAATCTAAGCATTAAAACTAAACATAAACTAAAAATCAAAATGAAAAATCAAAATGAAAAATCAAAATGAAAAATCAAAATCAAAAATCAAAATGAAAAATACATAATAAAAAATACATAATAAAAATGAAAAATACATATTAAAAATGAAAAATCAAAATGAAAAATACATAATAAAAATGAAAAATACATAATAAAAATGAAAAATACATAATAAAAATGAAAAATACATAATAAAAATGAAAAATACATAATAAAAATGAAAAATACATAATAAAAATGAAAAATAAAAAATGAAAAATACATAATAAAAATTAAAAATAAAAATTGTAAAATCAAAAATACATAATAAAAAAAAATAAAAACCTATTAATTTTTGTATTGTATAAGCTTGTATAACACACAATTAAACAACATAATAAGTATATAACATTTATAAGTATATAAATATATTTTTAATAATTATAGGTAATATTTTGGCACTTGTTTATAAAATAGAACTACCTAAAGGATACATTAATTTAAGCAATATTGAGGTTTAAAGTTTAAATGGTTCCGAGAAACTTAAGCTCAAGTGTAACATGTAATACACTAGCGTTTGGTTAAATTACCGAAAATACAGGTATTTTTAAGGTAAATATCGGTATTATCTGAAAATTTAGACGATATACCAGTTTTTTTGTATACCGGTATACCGGATTTGCATATTCTATTTACTACTGACTTTTTACACATTGAATTGATTATATCCCGTACAACTGCTAATTATTGTGTACTTACACGCTATTGTATAAAATGCTTTTTACCCAAAATCACAGCTAATTTATATTTATTCCAATTTATTCATTTCATTAACGAACCGATCGTGCATTTATTGCGTAAATAGCAATCTATTATTTTTTGCATTGGTGATTTATTATATAAACAATGCACGGACGCGCATTAAAACGTTCGTTACCATCGATTCAGATATCACATCAATATTATTATATTACCGTAAAATGTGATCATAAATAAACTCGATGTTTAGATGCACACATGTTTTCAATACTACTCATATGTGTGTGTTATTTTCAATGTTTGCTTCTGAACTTGACCTACACACAATCCGCTCATATCCGTGCTTGACGACAAGCTGCAAGTTCAAATTCAGTCGTTCTAGTCTTACCTACGAGCGAACCCTGAATTATTCAGAAGTATTATGAATTTTCACTTTTGATTTTCTAATAATTTTTCAAAATGGAATGTCCAGTTTGTGAAGGAATTTTTACTGAATTTGAAATTATTCAAATATGTTTTTTTTTAAATTTGAACAAAATATGCTATATATCTTATTTTCATATTATCACGAAATTTTTAATTGATTTGTCACCTATTCATTATTATAGGCAGTATTTGCTGTTATGAACATTATAATGCAAAATAATAATTACCTAAAACGGATGCAATTATATGTCACTAACGGATATAGTATGTTGTAATTAACTAGATAAATGGTGAATATATGTTTGAAATTGCTCTCAATTAAGGACATGATTTTTTATTTCGTATTATAGCTGTTTAACGGTCTAATGCACCGCACATTTCTCTTGCTTGTTTGTCCAGGATGTTTCTATTTGAATCAGGCTTGGAATTTTTTAGAATACTTTGTTTGGGAAGATTTTTTTTCTAAAAATATTTTTTTCTGCATGTTTTCTACGAAAGTTGAGGCTATCGGCTTTGATTCAGAAGTTCCATGCTCGATAAATACTCTGGACAACTTGATGTCAAGCAGTATTGACATCAGTTTTTACTTAAAAATATAGGTAGCAATATAATTCCAAGTGAAAATAACCTTCCACGCATTTCTGCATCCAATTAATGTCATCAGTCAAAAAATGTCAAAAAATGTCAAATAGACATTTAAAAAGCCACGAAATCAACACCTTAATTGCCACGATAATATCAGAAAAAAATCACATGGGCCATGGTAACTTTATTAGATACTTTAGCTAAAAATGTATCAAGGAAATTCAATGAAAACTTTTTTTGACAAAATTCCTAGAAAACGCTATTTTTTATGTCATACATATATGACTGTCATGGCCCTATATTAAAACTTTTTTTCTCTTTCTACTTAATCACGTATGTCAAATTCATGTCTGACATTGGCTATGTACAATTTTTAGGGTCAGACTTATGATTGACATGGCAATTAACTTATTAAATCATACAATAGAATATATGGTGCGTTATATAATTATATACAATCTAGTAAAATAAAATTATAATATTAATATATAAAATGTTCATGACTTATGTACTTGTATACAAAGTCAAAACATAAACATTAAGAAAGAGTGCGCGTAAGGTTCACACGCGATTGAAGTAAAACTTATTTGCTACTGTACAAGCATTTAAGTAAAAATAAATACATCATATAACAATTTTGAATCATGTTTATGAGTAATATGGTAACACTTGTGACGCACACATTTATTAGTGTCAACCATTATACACATTTATTTAATAATAAATTATAAATTATATATTTATAATAGCATTAAAAATATATAATTTCTAATCGCAATCGACTCGTGTAGAAATGATATCGAGAGCGAATGACGAATCATTGGCACTTAACTCTTATCTTATCTTATCTGCCGTAACGCACTTCCGTTGCATTTGTACGGATTTACACCCTAGTGGCGCATAAAGAAGTTTTACTTAAAAAAAGTCATTACAATAGCTCAGACTAGGTCTTGTTAAGTTTTGATTATTAATATAATAACAAAAAATATACTTTTGTGTAAGTATGCATATTTATTATTCTTGAATTAAACCCGGTATCTATAATTGCATTACCATTTTATTTTCCATTATAAATATGTATTCCATGTTGAATTGTAATTCATGTCAGGCTGTTTCAACAGAAAATTTCTATATTGCGGGAACGAATGGCACGTTCTCAATGCCAGTTCCAAATTGAATTATACACGAACATTTCTTGAGGAAACACCTTTGCTCGTGATTTTACTTTGAACTCGACGAAAATTTTTAATCAATATCGCTTTATTCAATGCACCTGTAAAAGTCGAACATCCGCGCCAGCGCTTCCGTCGACTAAAAATCTACGATCCAATCATAACTTTTATCCAAGCAAGATTTCGATATGGATGTAATCTCAAAGGTAGTAATAAAATAGTAATAAAGTAAAATTTTTTGAAGAAGAGATTTTATTTATTAGGAAGGCATCTTATTTATTGCGAAATTATTTTGAACAATACTTTTACATAAAAAATGTTATGGGTCACCAGTTGTAGTTATAGGATTTTTACTACAGAGACACACTTGTACATAATCAAAATTATATTCTTTTCACAAATATTTATTCCAAAATATTGCAATACTGATATTTTTGAATATATCTTATTTATGCATCATAAAATTATTTTAATTTTATAATAAATGGAACCAACACGATGTTCTATAAAATTTGCAATGAAACTTTATTTCTGATCAATCGAACATTCATACAATGCATGCGTTTTCCGAGTTTATTTCAATATCAAGAAAAATTTTTACTATTGTTATCTGTGGATTTTTTAAAATTTGTACTTGTGTTTAGTCAAAGCTCCAGTCAGTCATTTTTTTAAATTTGAAACTTGTTTCTAGTCAAAGCACAACTTTTAAGTGATAAAGACTTTATACAACTAGTTTTTCAGTACATATTTCTTCACCCTACTTACGTAAAGTATTATTGAAAACTCTATAATAGCGCACAAACCGTTGTCTTTAGAAAACTTTCATATCACAAGTAATGCATATATTGCATTATTTATTATGTAAATACTACATAAGTATCATAGGAAAATGCTAATATGCATTTTATCATAATTATTCCACACAAAGAGCATATAGAGCTGCGAAAGTTCATACGAACATCGTATGAACTTGCTTTCTATTCAAGACTACAAAGGTGTTTAAATTGCATGGTTGTTTTACGGGTGTTAAAAATATTCTTTAGGAAGATTTCGAATAAAGTAAATTATTTTTTATAAAAAAAATTAAAATGACTTATTTCTCTCAAGTCTCGAATTTGTCTCCAGTTAAACACATAAAATATTACAACATATTGCTTCGTTTTTTTCTTTAGAAAGTTTCAGTACAGCTGCAGGTCATGATCATATCAGGAAAAACTTTCGAACATATCTTAGTTCGTACCAAGCACCGATCTCTAGACAATTAATTTTATTAATAAAAATTATTAATATAAGACAATTGTGTGCATTGGCTTGGCTTACTGCAGGCACTTTTATGTCTGCAGTTTCGAATATTACTGAAGATCATATTATAAACTCAAAATTTATGTTAGCGCGAATAAAAGCTCTTGATAGCCCTGTAAAATTTGAGAATGAAAGCCCTAAATGCACTAATAAAATTCGAGATTAATCCATATATCAATTAATATACTTTGTCTCCAATATTCCATATATCATACCATCAAGTGATTAAATGGCTTTGCGTTCCTTCATGAGATTCATTGTCCTCAGCAAGGTGGGAAAAATTACTTCATAATGAT
Source organism: Ctenocephalides felis (assembly GCF_003426905.1). NCBI lineage: Eukaryota > Metazoa > Arthropoda > Insecta > Siphonaptera > Pulicidae > Ctenocephalides > Ctenocephalides felis. The sequence continues at coordinate 55,703,582 of NW_020539725.1, read as the reverse complement.
CGTTTTAATGGGTGAAGGTATCTCTAAAGGCGTTGGATGTAAGATGCTATTGTGTTAATAAGAACACATTTATATTTAACAATAGTGATAAAAGTTATAAGTGTGTTTACCATTAATATAACATGCTAAAAGCCTGCGATAAATGTTATATAGTAAATTGATATGGGTCGATCAGGGAATGGTATCATAGTGTAATAGGATATGTAATCAAAATTTGATCTTTGGTTTATAAGATTTTTTATAATAGTGTAGGTCATGTTCATGGCGGATTATTGTATTGTTTGTCTGAATAATTTGTTTTAAGTTCTAAATTTTATTTTGTTATATTGTATTATAAATGAATCTATAATTTCAGGTTGGTCATGGTGCCAATGGTGTCGAGGAATTACGACGTAAACCTCGTCAAAGTGAACCTGCACCACCCAACCACGTGCTTTTGCTGACAATCTTCAATCCAGTATATCCAATCACAGTGGTAAGTTTTATTTATGTAACCTTTATTTAATTTTTGTTAGTTCTTTACTCGTATATTATTTAAAATTCAATTATTTTGGAAAAATGATGCAAATATTTATTGTATATGTCCATACACGTGTCGATACTCATTAAGTGGACTGGAACTGTCTCGACATTATCAACTTGGAAACATTTTACAATTTATCTAATTATAATTTGACATGTTTTTTGTTTTATGTTTGTGTGAAATGTATTTATCAGTTGAGTATTCTTTTCACATTTAGGGACCGATTTTGCCGCATAACAGAAAAATTTTATGGCAAGGCCATGTTACGCTCCATCTTCCATACATTATTCTACTGAATCATACTGAATACTGTCAAAATGTTATGTATTTGCTGTGCATTCAGGCGTTTTACACATGAACTTCAACGTCACTCGTATGT
>NW_020539725.1:55633640-55701680 GCF_003426905.1 Ctenocephalides felis | reverse complement strand
TGAAGAATGGAATTACTTTGTCTAATTACGTACCCTGCAACAGGTAATTTTATCAAATACAGTATCCGGCGAGTAATAAACTAATTCATTAATTTACTGTGAATGACGAATTTTCGCAATGTTTTTCAATTGTGCTTGGATTAGAGGTAATTTGAAAATGTATGATATCGTATTTTATTATCCAATTTCTTTTATTTGAAAGAATTCAATGGAATTAAATGTATTTAATAACCTGTTACTTCCTATTACCTAACATAAATCTAAAAATTTATATTTAAAATCTAATCTAATTAAAAATATTTATCATATTTAAAACAAGCATTTAAGCAAAAGTAGTAAATATGGTATTCTGATTAGAATGGCTTGCGAACGCAAAGTCGGCTACATATGCAATTTAAAAATTACTATGGAATGGCAATAGTTTACAGACAACTATATTAGATATATTAGAACCTTTTTTAATAAGTGGCATCATGTAACTATGGACAATTTTTATAATAGTGTAAATACAAGTTCATTATTCTGACAAAATAAAACTAGAATTTGTGGGACTATAAGAACAAACAGGGGCCTTCCTGAAGAACTTAAAAATTTGAAACTAAAAGAGGAGAGACAATATTTAGAAGACGCCAGAAGTTTTGTCACAATGCTTCAAAAAGAATAGCCCAAATGATTTCTACAATTCTAAACTTATTGCGTAAAAATGTGTAGTGTATAATCGTGTAAAAAACCTACCTATAACAAACTTTTCTGTGTATTTTGATTAATTGATTTTTATGATTAAATTCATTTTTTTATTTCAGAGACTAAACTTGTGAGTAATTACGTAAGAAACGTATAGAAAATTTTCTGTGTATTGTTTTAAATTTTTAGAATTATTACATTTTCATTTCATTGCCTAAACATATGTATCATTTCATAATAATATTCAACTTTATTTGCAAATATTTTACCTTCAGTATTGATAGTTTTACTTCATAATAACTTAATATTATAGATTTACTACTGCGTATGAATTTAGGCAGTAAGTATTGTAAGTAAAAGACGGTGCTTTCATGCCATGCTTACGCATTCGCACCGTTGTAAAAACCCCGCTATGGGTACAAGTTAGCCCAAATCCTAATCCGCCGAAAGTGTGTTAATGAGCCCGTCATGCGATATGTGCGATAAATGTCTGTCTGATTAAGCATAATTATTTGCGTTCTATTCAATTCATATCCGATAATTAAACAAAATAATGGCTGCTATAAAAACAGGCATCGATTAGTAAACGAAGCTCATTGTGTTTGATTGTTGTTAATTGGTATCGGAAGAACAATTGATCCTATTTCTTAATCCAATAACATTTAAGTCATTGGTTTTGTACAGTGACAATTGTATTTGGTTTGTTTGAATCGCTTCAGATTTCTGGTAGAAATAACATTAGATTTCTTTCCATTATATGATTGCAACATAATTTATTTCTTTTTAAGCGACCACAATATTATTTAAAAAAACACTGCATTTTTTTCAAATTCATTCTGCGATACTATAGAGTAACAATTTTATTTTGTTTATTTAAATAGCATCATATTTTACGGGGAATTTTTTGCTATTTCTGGTACTAATCTATTTCTTTCGATTGTAGGTTTATAACTATAATTTGTAATTATTTCTTTCCAAACAACCACAATTTTATTTTAAAAGCAAAAATTTCTGCAATTTTTCACTTATTTGCCTTTAGTTTATTGGTTTTATAGGGTACTTTAAATTCTCATTTAGCTCTTTGCAATTTTCTCAATTTTTTTTAACTCAACAATATCTTACATAGTTGAAAATTCAAGAATTTTATTACAATATTTGTTTTTTTTTATTTTTGTAATTAAATATTATATTAAAAAAACAAAAATTAATTTATGCCAATGATAGGCTAAAACTTTGATTCCAAGCTTTGATATTGATAACTTCAATATTAATATAAATTCAATTTATAGAAATTGAATATATTACAAAATATTCTGCATTAATAAATTTCAATAATTAACACGTTAATCGCCATGTCAGTCATATGTGTCTGGTGCTAAAAATTTCTACATGATTTCTGTTTTAATACAAAAAATATTCTTGCAGGAATTTTGCAAAAAAAAAAAGTTTGAAACATTTTTAACTAATTCATCTAATTGTTAACATGTCCCATGTGAAAAGTTTTCTGATATTACCTGATAAAGTTATTTTACGTTTCAAAGGCTTCTGACCATTTAAGCATACCTTAGAAAATAAATGGATGTAAGTGTGGTATGTATGTGTGGATACATTTTTTGTAGACGATTTCGAGAGCGCGGACCAACCGATTTGAATGATTCAAGAAACATTCGATTCCTATTGATGGGGAGACGTGCTGATTAGTTTCTAGCAAAGGAAGGTTCAGCCGGGGCCATTTGAAAGTCATTTTTCAATTTCAATATTCTCAAAACTAATTTTATTAAAGTTAAAAAAAAATTAAAGCTTTTAAGAATTTTAAATTGTGGTCTGCGAAGTTTTAACAGTTTGCCTAAATATTTAGTAAATTTACTATGGCCCAATTGGAGTTTTTAAAAAAAAATCTTATATTCATTTTTTAATTAAATCTAGTAGTTAGCATGTCCCAACGTTATCTTTACGTTTCAAAGGTTTCTGAACATTTTGGCATACCATTAGAAAAAATGAATGTAAGTGTGGGTTTATGTATGTATGTGCGGATACAATTTTTTGTCGACGATTTCGAGAACACGGATCAACCGATTCGAATGATTCAAGAAGCATTCGATTCCTATTGATGGGGAGACATGCTGATTAGTTTTTGGCAAATGCAGTTCCAGTTATTCAAAAAGTCCTTTTTTTAATTTCAATATTCTAATTCTAATCTAATTTTATCCAAGTTTTCTAAAAAATTTAAGACTTTTAAGAATTTTAAATTACGGTACGGATAGTTTTTAGTATGCCTAAAATCTAATAAAGTTACCTGGCCCATATGATTTTTTTATATTATCGTGGCGATTAAGGTTTTAAATCTTTATTATATTAAGGTTTGGCATTGAAGGTTTGGTACCTGACTTCCTATTTTATGCTGTTATTCAAAATTTTCAATTACCAATCATTTCCAACATATAATATTCTTCCATTGCTTCCATATCATTACAAATAACAGCAGTCAATTATTCTCTAACTGTAAACTTACATACATACTCGACTACTGCATAAGTCCCCGTATGCATTCTTATCGATATTTATCAATACAGAACGGATACGATAGTGGCTTTGTTGTCTTTTCTATTTTTTCTGACATTGAAAAATTCCATTCTGTTATTGTGAAACGACGAAATGTCGGGATGTACATATGTGTATTTATAAATTGATACATGTTACATTACATATGACTATATGAGAGTTATCTTTCTGTGCGCACTCACACAAAATAGACATATCACAGACAGCCAGACAGACCCAACGCGTCGCAAATATTAACCAGCTGGGGACTTCGCTCTATACTCGGTTGAAGATGTATTGTATGTAATATCCATCCATGTGGCCCATAGTAAGGGACACACGATTTAGAAAATAGGTTTTGAAATAGAAATTTGATTCATTATTTATATATTTTTAACCATTAACAATATTTAAAATTAAATGTTACTGGTTTTTAAGTTATACATGGAACATATATAACATATATATTTATATTTCAATTCATTTACTTCAAAAAATTAATATAAAAAATTAAGAATTTGTATAAGCTCAGTTTTAAGCAATTTTTATAAGCAAAAATGCAGAGATGCCATATTTTTATTTTGTATAAAGTTGATAGATTTTATTTCATTTTACTATAGACCAAATTTATGGTTAATTTCAAATCCCAACTCATTTATTTCTTTTAATTTTTATAACATTCATAGATTTTATTTAGGTTAATTTCAAATAAAAATTTCGTCTATTTTTTTTTAATGCAGTTTCTCCATTAATTTTATGAGCTTCCAATAGTTTTTGAGGTTTTTATATTGTTTCTTTTTCAATTAGTATATTTAAAAAAAATACACTTACCATGGTAAGTGTTACTTATAAATGTTTATAATTATTACTTCATTTTTATTCCTTGGCTCTTGAATAGCAACATAAAAGTTCCATTTTTTCGAATACTTCGATTTTTTTCTACTTATTTAGTCATATGGTCATATCATTTAATATATAAATTCAACAATTATGAATTTAAGACTCGAAGCAAAATCTATATTTTATTGAAGATAGATGAAACTTCACATTGAATACATTCATCTAACACAAGATAGATTCTTGTTAAAATGAAATTAGTTGTTCGTGATTTTATTTATAATCACTTGAAGGTTTGTGATTTCATTTATAATTATTTATTGAACATAATTAAGTTAAGGCAGTTAAGTACTCTCCATGTATTCTTTTTTTTCAAGTTCAGTGGACCAATTATAAAAATTTTAAATTCACAATTTAACAAATTGATCGAGATTGATAGTGCGCATTAATAATAGAAAACTTGAGGCAATTGGCACTATTTTTTTTATTGTGGATTGATATTGTTTAAGGTTACGGTTCCAAAGTTTAATACGTTAATCGCAATAATAATATCAGAAAATTTTCCACATGGGCCATGATTACTTTGTGAGATAATTTAGTTAAAATGTTTAAAGTAAACTTTATGTTCATAGAATATTTTAGCCGAAATTGCTGGAAATTGCCATACATATGATTGACTTCAAACTTTCCTCCTATTAAAATCTACTTGATTCTCATGGTAGAACTTCTTAGCGTCAGACACACATCATGACTAACGTGGCGATTAACGTGTTAAAAAAAACAATGAAAATAAACCACAATAACCGTAGAATTGTTAGTAGTTTTACTAAATCTCCATATTTTACTCAAGTACAGATAATCGAACTACATGGGATTTTTTTTTGTTTGATATTTTTCGTGTTTGGTGTAATCAATACTGTCACCCCATTTCGGCTTGTTGTGTTCTGGGATAACCCTGTATGGGTACGTTATGTACGTATAATAAAGTTACTGTGAATTTAATTTACGAGCCCCCTGATCATATTAGGAACCCTTTCGTTCTTCAATTAGAAATCACATGTCTCATTGTACTGAAAAAAATATAAGCTCTACATTTTACTTTAACGCCCACAATTTTTATACTATAGAAATCTTATTACTTTTTATATATAGAATTCCAATATTTTTTATGGTAAATTTTCTTCATTCTAGAAAACTTGAAACATGATTCAAAGTTATTTACTTTGATTTAGGGATAAGATTCTAAGGTTTGAATGAACAAAAACAATAAAAATTAACTAACTATTTGGAGTGCTATGAAATTATTCAATGGGCCTCCGAAAGAGGTAAAGATGATCAAAGAAGAAAATGACTTACCAATTTTTATAGTTTGATCATTGCTCTGTTTTACTTAAATGTCAATAATTTTCAAACTGCAAGCGAGCATGAGTTACAATCAATACTGCCACCCCATTTCGGCTTGGTGTTGAGTTCTGGGAGACCCTATATATATCTAATAAAGTTACTGGGAAATTATTTACAACCCCCCTAATAATACTAGTAACCCTTTCGTTCTCCAATTGGGAATTACAAAGTTTTCCTCTCCCTAAATTTCAGTAATAGCAGTCTAATTGTATTCGAGAAATATGTTTATAAAAATTCATTTCCGTATGGTAAGACCAGTAGCCTCCATTTCTATATTTTCTGCACTTTATCGCTCATTTCTCCAACCGTGCATTACTATTCTACGTCTCGTTAGTATCCATATTTATCAATTTCTTTTCTTCCATTCTCGTCCTCACATGTGAGTAGTTGGCCTTTCCCCTCCTCTCCCCATATTGGTTTTGTAGCCGATTGTGAGTTTGCGAGTTCGTTCACATCGACACATTCACGTCGTTTCGTTCGCCATATTCAATAGTCACTAGTCGGTCCAAGCGGAGATGTTTGTGAGTCATGCTCTATGACAAGCGATACCGTAACAAGATGTGGAGCCGGTTGCCGGTTGTCGGCATTCCGTTATTTGATATTTAGCATCGTTTCGGCAGGGATGATGCAGTTTTAGATGGAATCGATTATTTTGTCTGGCTGGGTACATAGACGACTATTGGGAAGAAATTACATGTTTCACATGTTTCATGTCTAAAGATTTCAATTTATATTTGTCGTTCGTAATAGATGCAGTAGAATCTCGCTAAGGGGGCGCCCTTAATCACGTGAGCGAGTTTTTAAAGATTTTTGGACCCACCCCCTCCCCCTTGGTTATACATGTTATATTCAAAATAACCCCCGATCCCCTACCAAACATCACGTCTACTTTTAAGTACGTGAAAAAACTGTAAAATTTGGATTTTTTTTTTAAATGTCTGAACTTTAAAAAAAAAAATAGTTTAATAAAAAAAGAAATGGACGTGATATCTTACTATACCTCTCCCTCCCCAACGTGATATTTCGTGATTTTTTGTCAAACTTCCCTTCCCCCTAAAAACCTCACGTGATTATTTCGGCACTTCGATAAATAGACACCTTCAATAATCCGACACCCCCAGCTACTGGACAATTTTTTGGAAACCAGCTGGAAGATTTTCTGCTATTTCTTTATTTTAAGACTAATTTCTTATAATCTGAACATTCCAATAATCCGACAGCTTCTGCTTTATATAGTGTCGAATTGGTAAGAATATACGGTAAACTGTGTATACAGTAAAACCCGGGTTTTTTTAGGAATCGGACCAAAAATTTTTCTTATACGGAAATCGTCTTATGCAGGATGGGAACAATGTGTTTGATAATTTCTCGCATATTACGCCACTATTCTATGCTTCTTCAGTCAGAATCGTCTTAACGGGGTTCTAAGTTTCATTAATTTTAAAAATTGTATTAGATTTGATTTGTTTAGTGATTTACAGCCTATCTACATTATTTTAATATCACATATAATTTCAATGCATTATTATAGATTATTAGGTAACTGAATGATTTTATTAATCACGTGATCGATTTTTAAGGATTTTTGGACCCACCTTTCTTTACCAATACATGGTTATATTTAAAAATTAACATTTATTTTTTTTTTGAAAAAAACCTTAAATTTTTAGATTGTTTTTTGATAAAAATTGGATTTTTTTCAATCAATTAGTAAAAAATAAATCACTTGATATTTTACTATTTATATATTCAATTGATTATTGAATGGGATCGAAATCATTATCTAATTTGTAATTTTTTATCCCAAAACTGTTGATATTTTTCTGTGCCTAAATATAGAAAAAATAATATATATCCAAGTAGAATACATTTATTTATTGCAAGTAATACATAATAGAAATAACAATTTACAAAATTTTGCATTTGCAGTCTCTAATATAGTATAGATGTTTAATATATGGATTCAAGATTAAAGTTTAAAAAAATGGAGCAAAAAATTTCAAGAAAAATTACGTTACCCAAACAAATATTTAAAAGAATTAAGCGAGGAATCTCCTACTCAAAGAGTGAAAAAAAATGGCCATGCAATCTTAAATAAAAGGTCAAAAAAAAAAAAAAGATCTCTATCTTAAATGTATTTACACCCAGCCCACCCCAAAAAATTTATATTATTTTGATCGGCGATAAACCTAGGCAAATAAAGATTCAACTTAATCAGGAAATTTATTTCTTTTTTATGCGTTCGTTAATTTTTACACCTTCTTGTCAATATACTAATTGAAAAACATCTGCAACATAAAATTCGTTACTAACTTGAATTACATTCAAGTTCAACATTTTTCATCTTAACGATAGAGATAGAACTAAAACTCATATATTTGAAGCCCATTTCATGTAACATGTAAAACTAGAAATTTCTTAGTCATTCATCATGTTCTTTGCAAATTTCACAACAGGCATAAACCCAGATTAACATCATCATTGCAAATTTCTAACTCTGAATTGATCATGCTATATTACGTAATTGCTTCGTCTATCAACGGCCCTGATGATTATCCGATCAGTATAAAGTTTATTCAGCTTTATCCGTGTTTGCGTGATTTTGTACGTTCGTGTATTTTATGTATGTGCATTGGACCGCAAAACCAGTCTGCATTTTACCGGTATTGACAGACTCGACACGCGAAATTACGACACTAAACATTTGGATTTGGATGTGGCTGGTGAAGGTCAGAAGAATTGTAATAGATTCTCAAATTAGAATCATTAGATTTAGATCTATTGGAAGGACTATTAGATAGCGTTTTTTGGAATAGACTTACACTATCGGTTTTCCACTTATGTGGTTGTAATAGATACTGGCTAAATTGTAGTACACTGCCCAGCAAAAGTTTGGACTCACTTAGGAAAATCGTAATTTTTATTCATCATTCTCAGACAGTTTAATATAACAGATTCGTTGAGAATTACATTCAATTTAAAAGCATTTACATCTGATATTTTTGAATTTTTGTGAAAATCAATCCAGCCAGTTTTTCATCAATCTGTTGGCCTTTCGATTTGAAGTCATTGGCGCGCATTTTTAAATGATGATGCATCGAGTAAAAGTTAATTTGAGTTCAAAAAAAATAGTTAATGTAATTCAAAGTGATAATTTGTAACATTGTACTTATTACAATATTTCGAAAATTAACATATTTCTGTACAATAAATAAATGAGAATTTTTAAAGAAAACGCTCAAAAATCATTCTCAAAATGTTTTTCTATATCCAATACGTACATTAAAAGGTCTGAGGAGAACGATAAATAAAGTGACGAAAAAAGTTTTTTTAAGTGTGTCCAAAGTGTGTTATTTTTGACTAATTATGCTATTGAATTCATTAAAGTGGATATTTAATGCTATTGGATTTCAATTGAAGATCTAACTATGCATCCAACGTTCTAACGTTTTTTTTTTAATAGTACATATTTCTAGTTGTAAAATGTCATGAAAAATATAAATTAAGAACAAACTGATCTGCTTAATTCCTTATACATTATCATGGGGAGATTCTGAATATTTTGAACTTTCTGATCAGTTCATTAAAGGCATTAAGTCCAGTCATTATAGTAAGTTCACCTCGGAATTCGAGATACCCAGCTGTAAGTCTGTAAATACTTGTATATTGACACCCTAAAGTTGTCTCAAAACCTACATATGGTACTGACACTCAACCATATGTAGGTTTTGAGACAACTTTAGGGTGTCAATATACAAGTATTTACAGTCTTACACCTAAGTATCTCGAATTCCGAGATTCTTACCTAATTGAAACTTAAACGACTGGACTACATATGAAAAGATTACATAGATTTTTATCTATCTCTGAAACCCTGCATGGTTTTCTTTTTTTTTTACAGAAGCAATATATTTTTATTTCAACCAACATTTTGCAGGATATCTATTTCTTATCCTAATTACCATGACGATGTCACAACTAATTTATTAATATTCTAAGATTCGATTTCGAATACCAAAGTGTGTATAATAAATAATTCGATCCTTGCATATAATGTGTCATTAGAATTAACTTATTACAAACTTGTGTGATTAGGTTTTATTACGTCATTTATTTTGGCAGCATTTACATATGTTAAGAATAGAATGAATCTATAATTACTGGCCCAAACTAACAACTTTAATAGATCAGTTAAGCATTCTAAATATTAATGTTGAGGATTTCTATAAATATAAGAAGTAAGAATAACTTACATTAAATCATCTTAATTGGCAATATTAGATCATAAAATGCTTTATCATTATTCCTTTTTATCTGATCAGAAAAAAAACTCCTCTAATTTGACTAATGGGCATGAAAATTCAAATTTGAATTTGAATTTCATCTAAATATGCCATACATGAATGCATCCAACTCTGTCAAAATTGTGTTTATATATTGATTTAATTATTTAATTTGACTAATTTTAATTTTTCTTTTCCAGGCATCCGGTGTAACTGTTTCGGATATTTGTAAGACGACATATGAAGAGATCAAGAAAGACAAGAAGCACCGCTATGTAATTTTTTTCATTAAGGATGAAAAACAAATAGATGTAGAAGTCATTGGTGAAAGAAATGCCGAATATGAATCTTTCCTCACCGACCTGCAGAAAGGTGGAACTGGCGAATGCCGGTAAGATAATTGATCATTAATTAAATTTTACAATATTTTAACAAATCTATCATCAGTAGAGTTGCACTATATACTTGCCTATTACATTACTTTTAACCTAATGTGTAATATTAAGTGATAGTAAATATTATTTAATTTTGCAGCTCTTTAAGTACTTAAATATAAACTAAAATTGCAGTTTATTAGGTATAATCGCTAACAATGGCCATTTGAAATATTCATTTCTATTAATATTAGAATATAATTACATCTCATATGTTTAATACCTTAAATATTTAGTTATTGATGATATAGTAGTGGTTCTGGAATATTTCTTTCCCACTTTCGATAAAATAAAAATAGCAATATATGCTTCATTGCGACTTGGTTGTAAAATCTTGTATATCTAATAAACATTCACCATTTCTATTCCAGATATGGTCTCTTTGATTTTGAATATATGCATCAATGTCAAGGCACATCAGAAAGTTCCAAGAAACAAAAGCTTTTCTTGATGTCATGGTGCCCAGATACCGCTAAGGTGAGATACATAGAATAACTTTATTATTTGTTAAATTATATTAATTAAATATGTCATTAATAAATATTCTCTTATTTAGGTTAAGAAGAAGATGTTGTACAGCAGCTCCTTCGATGCATTGAAGAAATCTCTTGTTGGAGTACAAAAATACATCCAAGCAACTGATCTCTCAGAAGCAAGTCAAGAGGCCGTGGAAGAAAAACTACGTGCTACGGATCGCCAATAAAAACAACCAGCAAACAGACATTCATGTGTGCGTGCTAAATCTACCCATATATATTGACCCAAAGACATATTGTCCAAATATGTTTTAGTCAAATTGCATCATATTTTGTATAGCACAACTAATTGTTCTCATAGTCTCGTTCATTTATTTTATAAGATGAAACCATTTTCATAAGCCTGTTGCGTAGTAAGCCCGTACATGAACTTTTTATATTGGTATTAAGTATTAAAGTAACAGTTTCTCAAATGAATTTTGTATTTATGTATAAAAAAACTATATTTAAATATTACAAGAAATAAACAAATCATCTTGTAAAACAATATTGCTTGTATTATTGTATATGCTTTAAAAAGGCTATGGGGAAAATGTGCCACAGAGTTCTCTATATGCAGGTCTCTGTTTTTGATAACTAAAGTTAGTGAATGAAAACCAAATAAAATCTTGACTAATTTATTTAAATAATTTTGATCTAAGCTTTGGAAGAATTGTTTTTCTCGTTTACTGCAATTTATGACTGTAAAATTTTCAATAAAATTACAATTTTTGAGATATTTTGTTGTCATTTCAGTAAACATACAATATTAAGCCATTTATAGAAAAATATAAGAGAATTAATATTTCATTGGTTCATCCCATTTTATTACATTAGAAAATGTAGTGAGATCCATATTGTTTAACTTTTTCAATGCTTTTTCTTTTATGCATGTATGATCATTTTATTTTGCTTAAAATATAGAATTTGAACATTCAGTAATACTTTATGTTAATCTATTCAAGTTTTAGTGCCTAAAACTTTTTTTTTATACATATTTATATAAACATTGTGAACCAAAATCAAAAGTTGGCAGGCGAGTTGTGGATATGTATACATGAGAAAAAATAGAATCAAAATTTGTCAGTAGAAAATAATCTTCTGGAATACATTAACAGTTCTATCTTATAAGAACTAATGTGTTGTTATCAAAGTTGCAATCTATACGAGAGTTGGAACAGGTAATGTTAATATTCTTTTATTATGATTTCAATAACTATTTTCTTGCATAACCTTTAAACTTTATCTATGTAGTCTGACCATTTGATCGCCTGTACAACCAAGTTTTTTTTTTTATTGCTATTTTATTCATTCAAATTTTTATGGTTTTAAATTAGTATAACTTTCAACCTTGTGCAAGAATTTTGAGCTTGACTGGTGGTCTAATAGATTTTGATATGATGAACTTGATAATGAACATTGTAATTAATGTTCGAATGCTTTTTTTCAGAAGCGAAATTTGTGCAGCTACTATGATTATCATAAATTACTATCCTTTTAATATTAATTACGAATAAGCTTGACAAGAGCCTGAAATAATATCTATTATTATTGATTACGGCTTGCTTATTAATAAATAAATTAATAAAGTAGAACTAATTCTTTAATCGAGTTTTTTGTGTTACTCCAACTTCCAAGTATTACAAAAAGCTTTCGAAAAAATAACTTTGAATCTATCGTTGCTACTTTTAGGCCTGTTGAAACACAAGATACTTTGAGAATTCATATTTTTGTTTGATATATTTGCAGTTCCCACATTTAACTCTAGAACGTTTTTGGGCAATATGCATGTAAAGATTACAAAATTCTTACACAGATTTTGTATTTATAGATATTTTTAGTAAATTGTTGACCATAGTTTATTTACTTGTATTTTAATAAATTAAATAATAAATTTACTAAATAAATCTCAAAAAAAATTTAACCCAAGTACATAATTGTTAATCATAGTATGTACAAATAGACTATTATTATTGATGTTAATTGCACTCAAAGAATGAAAACATGCAAAAATTATTAATAATCTGAATATCTATACTTTAATATCTAAAATAACTTTTAAAAGTTTATATAATATGGTAAAATAACGTTTTATGCATTTTGTCAGTGAACATGTCAAATAATTGTACAACGCATGACAAGATGGCGTAACAAGTAATTTAATAAATAATATAAATAATATTACAAATAAATTAATTGTAATTAATTACTTGTAAATATATGAATTATAATTGTTTTAAAAATATATAAACTTAATTGTTAATAAATTAAATAGATAAAAACACTGTAAAGTAAAATTAATTAACCCAAACACAAACGTTTTGTTTAGTTTTTAGATGTCATGACTGTAGTATAGAAGTTAGATGTCACTACCGTAATATATAAAACATATCAAATTTTTTGATAAAGGGACATATTTAGTTTACATATACTTTAAATTGAAGGCATTTAATATATATTAAAAATAAATCAAGAAAGGATAGCATAAATATTCATAATAAAATTAGCAAATGAATATCCAAAGACTGACATGTCATTACTTCTGTCACTGTGCGATGTCGCCATTATTAAGTTGGTAGTACAAAATGAATGTCATTAAAATGCATTAATAAACAAAACAGGCATTAAATTATCAATTATCTTTAAAATCCATTAACATGCTTTAAATATTATATTCTAACAAATCCATCTAATAAAAAATATTTTAAAAACATTCTCTTAGCAACGTCGAGCCTGGCAACACTTTTGGCAAACAATCAATAACGTAGTATCAAAATTCGTGCTACTCGCGCTGTATTCGTTCAGACGGCTTTCGATAACGTTCGAGTGATAATCGTTCTTACAGTGTGTTCTGTTTTAATTGATTATTGTGATAAAAATATATTACAAAATGGCTTTTAATATTAACAACGGTAGTGTCGCTTATAACAAACGCCAGCGGACAGAAAATGACGAGGAATATAATAAGGTTAGTGACATTTATTGATAGTTTGTAAAGTTTCGTTTTCAATTCAATGCACTCGCATGCTGAACATGGCCGATGAGTTTTAATTAATAATGGGATAAATAGATAATATTATGCAATTCGCGGGAAATAATACTTAAGAATACTTTGTTCTATAGTTTATTTATTATAGTGCAGAGTTTATGTTATGTTATTCTAAATGTGTCATTTAAGTGACTTGTGTCATGATGTTAAATTTTTTCTGTTTAAATTAAAATACACCTCATGTTTTTTGACATTAGATATGTTTGTCATTGACAATATCATTTGTCAAAACGCCGGCACACTTGTTATTGGGATCCAAAATGTCGTCAAGGAAACCATTCATTACGTGCTCAATTGTTATGTTTTGTTTATATTATGAATGGTATGCTTAAAAGTTTAAAACTAATTAATAAAATACGTACGATTCTTCTGTAGTTATTGCAAAATAGGTACTTGACCAAATCTTTGTAATTTTCACATTATTTCCGTAATTCTACCAAAGACATCGTTGAATAAAATACTTAAATTTTGTGTTAAAAAGTTCTTTAATACCAACGCAAAATTACACTAATTGCTTATTACATTTCAAACGTATTATTTATCATCGTTCTTTACATTATTAAGATTTTGTATTCATACAACAAAAATATTGGAGGTTATGTTTATCTCTGAAATTCATCTTACAATCCGTTTCTTTAGATAATTTTTATGAATTTAGTATTTATTAAGATATTAATAGTAGTTATTTTCCAAATACACGTTTTTTTCATTTTTATGGAATTTATAGTTATGTGCAATATAACGGTAATCTTCAGCATAACATATATTTATATGGTGGAACCATATAAAATGTTGATATTCTTGTATATTAGTGTTTGATCTCTCTTAAATTAAATTCATTCTTCAGTTATTTTTATTCATTTTTTTCCAATATTATGAAATTTAGTTATGTCTAATATAACAGTAATCTTCAGCCTAATATATATTTATATGTTTCCACCATATAAAACTTAATTCATCTTAACCTAACTTAATTCATTCCTCAGTTATTTTTGCTCATTTTTTTTCAATATTAGGAAATTTATAATTATGTGCAATACAACTGTATTCTTCAGCACAATAAATTGTTCACCAGCATTAAATTGTTGATATCCTGGTGCATTACTATTTGATCAATATTTGTACAATGCAATTTTATTCCTTTCTAACTCTCTTAAACTAAACTAAATTTATTCGTCAATTATTTGTATTCATTTTTTTTCAATATTATGAAATTTATAGTCATGTGCAATGTAACTGTAATCATCAGCACAACATATATTTATATGTTTCCTCCATATAAAATGTTGATATTCTGGTATATTACTCGGTTTGATCAGTACATGTACAATGCAATTTTGTTCCTTTCCAACTCTCTTAAACTAAACTAAATTTTTGTTTTAGTTATTTTCATACATTTTTTCAATATTTTGGATTTTATAGTTGTGTGCAATGTAACGGTAATCTTCAGCATATTTATGGATCCGCCAGATAAATTGTTGATATTCTTGTATATTTATTATTTGGTATATTATTTAGTCCTTTCATATTTTATGAATCTAAATTAAATATTTTCTTTAGTTATTTTCATAGATAATATTTTCATACATTTTTTTTCAATATTATGAAATTTATAATTATGTGCAATACATCTTTCATCTTCAGCATAATATAAATTTATAATAATATGCTGAACACCAGCTTTAATTTTGTTGAAATCCTGGTGCATTACTATTTGATCAGTATTTGTACAATGCAATTTTATTCCTCCTCAACTGTACTAAACTGAACTAATTTTTTGTTTTAGTTATTTTCATACATTTTTATTAAAAATTTTGGATTTTCTAGTTATGAGCACTATAACGGTAATAATCAGCATATTATATATTTATATGTTTCCACCATATAAAATATTGATATTCTGGAATATTACTCGATTTAATCAGTACTTGTAATAATATCCTTTCTTACTTCATTGAAGCAAAATAAACTTCAAGTTTACATAAATTTTTATAATTTTTTTTCAATCTTTTGGAATTGTTTGTTATGTGCAATATAACTGTAATCATCAGCATATAGATATTTATAAAAAGCATATGTGTTCACCAGCATTAAATTGTTGATATCCTGTTATATTGCTATAAAATCAGTATTAGTACAATGCTATTCTATTTCTTTTTAAGTATATTAAACTAAGCAAAATTTTTGTTTTAATTATTTTCATATTTTTTCAATATTTTGGATTTTATAGTTATGTGCAATATAACGGCAGTCATCAGTATAATAGATATTTATATGTTTCCACCATATAAAATGGTGATATTCTGGTGTATTACTGTTTGATCAGTACTTGTACAATGCAATTTTATTCCTTTCCAACTCTCTTACACTGAACTAAATTCTTGCTTTAGTTATTTTCATACATTTTTATTCAATATTTTGGAATTTTTAGTTATGTGCAATATAACCATAATCTTCAGCATAACAAAAATTTTTAATGATCATATGTGTCCGTCAGTGTTAATTTGCTGACATCCTGGTATATTGCTCTAAAATCTGTATTAGTACAATGCAATTTTATTTTATATCTTTTTAATTCTATTAAACTAAACTAAATGTTTGTTTTAATTATTTTCATACATTTTTTTTCAATATTTTGGTATTTATATTTATGAGCAATGTAACTGTAATCTTCAGCATAATATATATTTGTGTTCACCAGTGATAAATTTTTAATATCTTGGTAAATTACTATTCAGTATTTCTACAATGGTATTTTATTCACTCTTAGTTGAATAAAACTATTCAAAACAATATTACTTCCATTAATTTATTCGGTCTCCATACAAATTCAGTCACATCTGCAATTACAGTTATTTTATACACATATATGGCACGTTAGTACCATATCAGTAGTTTACAACCTTTTCGTACAGTTATTAGACTGGATGGATTTTTAAAGTTTTTGAAAAAATAATGCTGCTCTCTCCTTAGTTATTTTTAACAATATATAGATTGTTAATTATAAATTTATAAATACTCAACTGATATAATTCATTCATCAGGCTACAAATTATTATAAAATATCAAGTCAAAAAAATAATTATTTATTCATTAATTTCATATCATTTTACCGGTGTTGATTTATTTTTTTTGAAAATACAATTTTGAAAGCAGCTGTACGCCTCTTGTGAGTTCGCGCCCCACAATTTGGAAACCACTGCGTTAAGGTGCGTCCACACCTAACGAACGAACACGAACGAACATGTCGAACAAGAAAAATACAAAGAAGAACGAACAGGAACACAAACGAACGCAAAAAATTCCAAACGAACTTGAACAAGCGCTTAAAAGCAGTGAG
This sequence comes from Ctenocephalides felis, assembly GCF_003426905.1. Taxonomy (NCBI): domain Eukaryota; kingdom Metazoa; phylum Arthropoda; class Insecta; order Siphonaptera; family Pulicidae; genus Ctenocephalides; species Ctenocephalides felis. The sequence continues at coordinate 55,684,593 of NW_020539725.1, read as the reverse complement.
CGCTTGAATTTTCGTTGTTCGCAGATGTTCCGTGAAACGTCAGTTTTATTATTGATATGGATGTAAGCTTTAATCATACGGCATTTTCACTGGTTTTTGTGTGATTTTTGTTCGTGTATATTTTGTAAATATACTGTAAATAAATTATTCAATTAATTTCACTCAGTTTTTGTATTTAATATTTATATTTTGAGTCGTTTTCTTTTCTCAGCATTCATATTTGGAGCAAGCTGAACATTCCAGGCTTGAGCTAACTATACTCAATTTTCATACTCTCATCCTCAACATATATGTTGAATGTCTATGTATGATAACAAGTTTGATATTTACTTGTAAAGACTGCAATCATACTCTTCTTTTATCTATGACTGCAATTTCTTCTTTACTGCAGCTTCTGACATCCCAAACGTTTTGCCTACACTTTCCCAAGCATCGTTTTTTTTTTCTAATAATTTTATAAAAAGGGTCTTTAGTCTCCCATATTATAGGAAACTTTTCTATTTCATTTATGAATGATGAAATTACGTCATTTGACCATTCCATAATTTATTCAAAATTTTCAAACTGTACACAATAATTAAAAGTAAATATTATTAAAATTTTCAAACATTAAAATTAATAACATTATTATTAAATTTAAAAAAATTATTATTAAATTATTAAAATTATTAAAACAAAAATGTTCGTTTGCGTTCGTTGAGACGTCCACACTGCACATACGAGTTCAAACATGAACGAACAATTCCCTTTGATGTACCGACAAGTTGCGGAACATTGCTCGCCATGTTTGTTTATGTTCGTTCGTGATCGTCGTGGCGTCCACACTATGCTGTTGCCGTTCGTTCTGGTACGTTTTTTTATGTTCGTTCGTGTTCGTTCGTTAGGTGTGGACGCACCTTTAAGGATTCGCCTCAACGTTAATTTTAAAGTAGTTTTGTACTCTTATGTAAAATTAAAATGTGGGATATCCCACCACCTAGTTTGGATATTTTTCTTATTGAGAAATAGTTGGATTCAATCAGAAATAATTTTGTATGTTTGAAAATTGTTATATAATTAGAATTTCCACTTTCTAAACATAATTTTCTTTTATCGAAAAAAAAAACACATATATATCTTACTATCTAAGTATCTTTCTATGTCTTACCATTTTCTTCCCTTTTCCGTATTTCCTTAAGATTAAATTTAATTACATTAATATTTTTTACGTAAACCATCAATGTCAGCAGGGTAAAAAAAATAATACTTAATCCTTGTTTAACGACATTAAAAATGCGACATAAATAACTTTAAGCTCTACCCTAATAAATTTGAAGAAGTGACATTAATGTATGTTTGATGTTTAGAGCTTTTTTTCTCTACTGAAAGAAAAGGAACGCACTTTTGGATGAACTAGGATAAAATAGATGCAATTGCATATAAGGATAATAACAGGTCGATATGGTCACCTCAGGTTTTTGTAATACATATGGACTTAATCAACTACTGAACTCTTGTTTATATTTTAGTCTTCATTTTTTAGTATTCCATTTTTAACTTCACAAAGGATATAAGTTTGTTTTCTCTAAAAAATCCGATTCACTAACTTTATGTTTTCTCGACTTTTCAAATCGTTCTGAATCCCATGAGACCAAATTTGGAAAAAGTATGAAGTATGAGTATAGCCAATAGTGAGCCGATTTTCTTACCTTTCGTCGTTGTTTTCTCAAAAACGGCTCGACCGATTCGAAAAATTTAAAAGCCATTCGATGTAACTAGATGAGTATTAGTTGCTAGTTTTATGCTATGATCGGCCGAACCGTTTCTTTGTAATTAGCAGAAAAGTAAAAATTATTTCGTTCACGTTTTAGCCCACAATTTTGAATCGATTTAAAAATTCAAGAACTGTTGATTTAAAGAAAGATTTTGGTTAGGAATCGCGTTGATTAGTTTTTGGTAAAGATTATCATTGCCTTTTCTTTGTATAATATGTAAATAAATGTTTATTTTTTTTCGCGATTTTGTTAACTTTCCTAAAGTATATATCTGTAGGCCAATAAAACATAGTAAAAGTTATGTATAAACAATAATGAAAAGAAATTTTTTGAGAACAATAATGAAAATCGCAAACTTCTATATAAAATGTGATGATGTAAAGAAAATCATATTGGATATACCTATTCAAGCCTATATAGACAATTTATAATTATAGACCTTATTGCAATTAATTGTTTTTGTTATGTAAATCTGCATATTACTAATTCAAATCGGATTCAAAGATACTAATAACATTTGCAATTCAATTATTTACATAAGACAAATTGGATGAGAAACAAGATTGTTCTATTGATTGTATAAGTGGATGGTGTTGAATTTGTTTTTTCTGTGTAGTCAGATTTTGGAAAGTAGGACTTTTATTTGGCAAACTGAATAATTTTGGAAGACTGCTTTGCAAATATTTCTACTATCATTTGCAAAATTATCAAGTGTAGTACTATACCACCGAAGTTTGGTTATTATGGTTAAAATGATTAAATAAGGTACCGTTCTGCTGTTTCTTTGAATGTACACTAATAGATCTAAATTTCTTATATGCATACATTATATTTCAAATATGTAGGTGAAAGAGTTCACATTTCAGCATAACATAAGAGCAATTTTAATCAACTATTACAATTTTTTTATATATATTTATTATAGACAATCAGAAATACAAATTGCTATGAGTCTATGTGATCCATTAAATATGTCATCTAGAGATCTCCTCCACAGAAGAAAGTCCCCCGTAGATAATCTATGTTAATAAAATAAATCAATGTTCATAAAATAAATCTATGTTAATAAATAATCTATGTTTGTAAAATAATCTTTACGTTGGACGTACTTGCACATCCCCATAGCTGAATACCATATGTCCATATTGGTAATATTACTAACTTATAGATTAGTAATATATTGATGACATTTTAGATTTTCTTCCTATTGGCCAGTAGAGTTTTCTAAATTTTTTCATAATTTGCTTCCTCAACTATTACAATAAGTGTCGAATTTGATACCGTTTTCTTATAGTGAATGGAATATTTATAATTCTTTTATAATGCATCTAAAGGATTACATTACGTAGAAACGAACATATAACTTAGGGCATTGTATTACAATTACTCCAAATGTGTGTACCCATTACTGTAGTGCATATATACAGATTTTTCCAAATTGTTTTCACAAAATTAAAATAAACTATCTTATTATTTAAATATATCTCTACTACTACTTTTGTATAGATACTTAATACAAAGTGCTATTTATATTTGAATATATTCATTAGCCAAGGTAGACTCATAGACGCTAAAGGTGTGGGCGCACGTGACATGCTTTATGCACCAAAATTAAAATAGGCGAGTTAAAATATCGAGAAATCTTGCTAAATATAATCTGATAGTATCTACTAAAATTTGTTCTTCTCATTAATCTATCGTTTTACACTTATTATTAAACGAATCATGCCAAAGCTCAGTATTTTAGTCGGTTATATTGTTCATATAAATTCATGTTGCAAAACCGTTCATCTAGTTCATCAAAATCTAGTTACAGGGATGATGGCGCGATCAAAAGTATTATAAGGGAAGCACTGGAAAATTTTTTTTATGGCGTAGGAAATACCAAAAGAGGATCGTTTTGGGAAAAATACTCCAGGGTCATGAAAATCTGATGGCGATGTAAGGAAACACAGAGTTATTGCTCAAGAATACTCCGTACATTCTCGTATAGTAGCTTTAAAAATAAGGAAATCTAGATACTTAAACTAGGTATCATTTGAATTAAATTGATGTATGTAGAAATAGGAAATAAAGCAGAACAATTTTTTCTGGTTTTCTTTGTTTTTATTTAAAAATTAGTTCAGAATCATATTTCTTTAGAAATCTAGTGGTACAATCATTTCAAATTCATCAGATTTTTGTGACATGATGACACAGATGAAATTTTGCCAGAAATGTTGCCGTTTATGCATTTCTAAAAGTGTAAAAATGCTTTGAGGTTCGATCATAAGTAAAATGAAATGAAAACTGCAAATTTGAGTGCAATTATTCTTTATAAAATTTATTGTACAGATATGTCTATCATCCCTGTCGCGTTGTATTTGCTTTATTAATATTATATTTGGAAATTAAAAAATAAATCGAAAAAGAAACTGTATTCCGCCACGTGGTTATGAAATTTATTAAAACTCTCCTTCGATAATTCAGGTTGTTGGGTTATAATTTAACCCTTGTAGCTGTGAACTGTATTAAACACTGATTTGTTTGTATATTATGTATTTTTTGCAGTTCTAATTACAATCACTGATTTGTTACTAAGTTATAATGAAAGAAGATGTATTTATTTATTATTTATTATACATGTTGTTTTGCGGACTTTACTTTTTGAAGTGAACAATTAGTCCTATCAAACTCTCCGCTACCCCCTCTGCCAGGTGTAGCAACCATCCCGTGTAAAGCTCAATGCCATGAAGATTGCCACCTTCATGGCCAACATAATAAAACAAAAATACGTCCGAACAGAAACTAAGCTTTCCAACATCAAATTATGTTTTCATGGGTCACGAATAATATTTCATAGTTCTATTACTTGTTTATTTGAATCCAATTTTCTTTATATAAACATGCTCGTAACCAATGGTAATTTATGAAAAACTATTTCTTTGTTTAAATATTTTATCATTTATTTTTTATTACAATTGACTTGTAATCTAAAATTACATTCACGATTTGGCTTATTACAATTTGTTTATGAGTCTATTGTTACATACTTATCAAGTGACCTTTATTTCAATAACAATAATAGCCACATGTTTAACAGCTCATGTGTTTTGGTTAATAAGTCATAATTAGACAATGATTTCGAAACGAATATTTTAAAAACGATATAATTGAAATATACAAAATAAAATAAATTTGCAGTTTTTACAGCATTTCACGAATTTTAATACTATGTTGGTAGAATAGAAATACCTCACATTTTTTTTTAATTAAGAAAAATCCTAACTAAGTTTGAATTTCGACTGTATAAAATCTTTTTTTTTTAAATATTGGACATTGCCAATTGTTGCTTGTTCTCGTGTGTTTTGTTTGTTATAATTCTCCTATACGTCGTTAACAATTTTCATTAAGTGTTTATTATACTAACAATAAGTTTATTAGTTTCAAGGAACAGGGTAAAATATTCTTCTGATTCGTGCATTTTTCATTAAATCAAGATTTGTACTCAAGATTTAAAATGTTTATTTACCTATGCCGATTTCCTTGGTGATATCGGTACTTATATAACGTACGCATACAACGACAGATCTCTATTCACATACACGACGACTAATCACAATCGACCCATACAGAAATGATTTCATCGAAAGCGTATGACGAACAGTTCGGGCGTAACGGACTTCCGTTGCATTTGTACGGGGTTACACCCTAGTCGCGTCTAAAGAAATTTTACTTCAAAAATATATGGCGTTGAAGTTACTTTTTCATAGGACAATGTCCTTCGACAGTCTTAAAGAAATAAAATATTATCCAACTGTTGAAGTTAAACTATTTTAAAAATGTATAATAAAAATTCTTATGTTTGTATTCTTATGTATATAGTCTACTACACACATATTACCATGGTAGCAATTATAGATGGCATTTTGTGAAACAAATCAAAGGTGCCACATATGATTTGTATTCTATTCACATAATAAAATATGAAGGGTTTGGTCAAGACAGGTGATGAAAATTACAAGCATAGGCATTCCATTCCATTAAATTACATTCCTTGATTATTGTGGTTATGATTCAGGGACATGCAGAATATCACCATCACCATTTGTGATTTTTGTCATATATGGTGTAGGAACTATTTCATCAAACATTTTCTTTAGTCACTGAACTGACAATTCCAATGTCAGTCATTTCATAGACCTTTGCTTACATACCGAATGGAGTTACTTTTTTGTTTCAAAGTCGTTGATGATGCTTTCTCCACGAACGGTATTTTTGACGTAGTTATTTTTACGCTGGAAAAATTAATGGTCTGTTGTGGTTAATTCTATAAACGATCGGATCGATAGTACATGGACTAAAAATAAATCCTGGGATAGGCATATGACTTACAACGTGGTCGAAACCGAATGGCATTTCATGGCGTGGAATAAATAGGACATAAGACGCGGACGAGTTAGATAAACCTATTCTGCATTAGTTGGGGCGCCAATCAAACATAGTAACAGTCTGATGAAATTGATTTTTCTGGGTATATATTGTTTTTCTCTTTGTCAGCAGTTTTTTTATTTTATCGAACTCTAAACAGCAGACAATGCATTATGTGACAAGTACAGCATTCTTATTTTCTTTCTTGGACAACAAATAAATCATTTGATAAAGAACTGAAAACGTTAGAAAAAGACAAATCATCTGACCATTGCCAGAAATTAGTTGATGGTCTTATCTATTGAATTTAATGATTGATGCAGAACTTTTCTTTTTATCGGTCCTAAGTAGAATTGTTTTCTTTTTAATCGATCCTGGAGTTTTCTGGCGAACAAGTTTGGGTGATCCGCGATACGGCTTTTGTACTTTTGAGAGAGTGCTTATACCATCTTTGACTTTTTTTAATGCCTGTGTATTTTTATATATAATATTTTTACGATCTGCACACATTTCTTACGACTTCTTGATATACATTTTTTTGCTTTACTCAGATTTTAAACTTTTCGTGGTTTATTGTCAATTTTATATCAAAACTCTCAACGAGAACGAAACAAGGAAATAAACTGTGACCAATAAAAAGGTTGTAAATGTATTCAGTTCAAATGTTAGCTCATGAAATAATATTATCGAAACTTTCTAATACTTTTATAATTGACACTAGATACTTGATTTATTTCATTCAAAATTTATCAGCAAAGAGTATACATACATTTAATATTCTGTTTTTGTCTTTTACAAGAATACATATATTCTTGGGTACTATACCGCTGCTAACAAAATATGTAAAGTCCACTGTCACCAAATAAGGGGTGAATTAATCGACTTTTTAAGGATTTTTGGACCCCCCTCCCCCTTGGTGATATTCAAAATTACTCTCTCTCTATCACTAAACATCACGTGTATTTTTAGTTACGAGAAAAAATTGTAATTTTTTAAAATATTTTTTGAAAATGTTTGGATTTTTTTTTTTAAAATCAGGTAAAAAATAAATACATGTGATATCTTACTATACCCTTCCCTCCCCCACGTGATATTTCGTGATTTTTTTGTCAACTTCCCCTTCACCCTAAAAACCTCAATGGACGCCCCTTAGTATGTGGAGCACTACATACCAGATCAGTATATAAAAACAAGAACTTTTGATATGATTATTTATTTCGTATTACACAAATGACTTAAAATTGAACTTACTGGCTTACTAAAAATTAAAAGTTAAGCCGATTACATACATGACTACATCTAGTTGAACTCTAATGTATACATGACCAGACTAACTGAACTACTGAAGTACATCATTCAACTAAAACTGACTACTGAACTTCCTACATGACTAATCTGCCCCGACTTAGACATTGCTGCTTCGATATAGTGCTCTTAAGTAGAGTGACTTAATGCATTTTAGGGTAACATACATTTAATTATTTTGTTGAATGTAAATACGTGACCAGGATTTCTTGAAAAATCAGTAATAAACCCACGAAAACACTTCTCCACTTGGGGTCTTTAACTTCAAGTGACAATCTGATGTCGTACTGCTTGATATCAAGCTTTTCCGATGTTGCTGTCGAATCTGGGACTAGTTTGTGCTAGCACACGTTCTCAACCGTATATAAAATAGTATTTTATTTTGCTATACTGGAACATTTATATTACCTTTACCAACATGCCCAGACTGACTGAACTACTAAACTACATGATTCAACTAAAACTAACTACTGAACTTCCTACATGACTAAACTGCTCCGAATTTGTCATTGCTGGTTCGATATACTGTTTTTAAGTAGGCTGACTTAATAAATTTTAAGTCAAAATACATTTGATTATTTTGTTTACTTGTTGAGTGAAAATGCGGGACGAGGATTTCTTGAAAAATGAGTAATACACCCACGAAAGCACTTCTTCACTTAGGATCTATGACTTCAACTGATATCATACTGTTTGATATCGAGCTTGTTCGCGGTTGGGATCGAATCTGGGACTTGTTTTCCCGTTCTTGACCGGATATATGATGGTAATTTTTTTGCTATACTGGGACATTTACATTTGGCCAAAAATGTCATCGGAGCCATGACTATCGTGACAAACGGCTGAATAGACGTACGACCAGTGTCAATGCGTTCCGACACGATACAACTGTCTTCTGCTTCGTTTATAAATATACTAAGCGAGGCACAAAGCGGTTCCGTCCTAACGCTCGGGAACAATGTAGAGCTACGACGCAAATGCAAATCATTTGCCAAGCATCTACATACTAAATATTCATAATATTATCATATCATACTTGCATATTAGATTGTGAATTATTTTTCTCATCCGTTTGTTTGATGGACTAACAGAGAATTTTGTACATAGAAAAATGATATACAGAAGAAGCACAACATTTCTCGCATAATTCGTCACTTTACACTGCACTTTTAAACTTATTGTCTCTATCCCGCATAAGACGTTCTTTTACGTGGTTTATTCCGGTCACAGGAACATCTTTTTAAGGGGACGTCCATTAATCACGTGAGCGAGTTTTTGGGGATTTTTGCCCTCCCCCCTTGGTGATACATGGTGATATTCGAAATTACCCCTCATCCCCCTCCAAATATCACGTGTATTTTTAGTTACGTGAAAAAACTGTAAAATTTTTGAATTTAAAAAAAAAATCAGTTACAAAATAAATACACGTGATATCTTATTATACACCTCCTTCCCCTATGTGATATTTCGTGATTTTTGTCTAACCCCCCTCCCCCTAAAAACCTCACGTGATTAATGGATGCCCCCTAACGACGTTTATCGACATATACGAATTAGTAATTATATTACTATAAGGCAAATTCTTGGATAAAATATATAGTTTATAGTAATGCTATATTATTATGCGTTCTATTCGTATGAGTTGGTAGTAACAAACTGTCAAAAAATCATATATTTGCTGTGCGATCAGGTGTTTTACACATTAAACCTGACTTCATGCATGTGCTATCAAAGATATATCAGAACTTTGAACTTCTAATAACAATTTTATTTGAGGTTTGCCCGTTGTGAAGTTTAGGTTTTACGTACAGCAAAAATACATAGCTTTTTGACAATTGATTGCAATCAACTCATACGAATATAGACCCTTTACATAGCATTACCATAACATATCTACTTTATCCGGGAATTTGCTTCTATATTTACCAACGAAACAATGTAACAGTGATTAGCTTTAGACTGTTTACTTTGTTTCAAATAAGTCTTTTTTGAAAATAATTTTATTTTTAAGCAGATATTACATATCTTTATAATTACTTGAATTGACTGATGAATTACTTCAATTTATACAGCAAATGTTGTGGGTATTATAAATGTTTACAGTCTCAATAGTTAAGATGTAATAAGCCATTGCTATTTATCTTGTGGATTAATTCGCAGCTATTTGTACTTGAAATCACAATCTAATTTGTTGGATTTGGCTAGCGAAAACTATTTGAAAAACAATTTTGATAGGTTAATTCATAATTTATACTTATGCTTGATTTCAGTACAGCATTATATATGTTATATATTATGTTAGCAACTATGCAAGTGCGGATTTTCATTAGAAATTTAAAAATATTTTTTCCATGGAACTGAATGACTTTATTCTGTAGTGTATTATCCATTTTGATCAATGTCTTTTTGCCATCTTTTTCCTTTTTTCCTGAAACTTCTGATTTTTATTAACAAAAAAATTGATTCAGGTACGATTTAACACCATCATAATCATTGAATTGATTACCATTTGAAACAAATAGTAATCAGAAGGTGCCAAATTAGAACAGTATGGAGGATATGAACTAAAATAAGGCATTTTATATTTGTAATACGTCAGCAAATCCAAAAATTCAATCGAAACCATCTAATCGGAGAACTACACTTACTTAGTATCCAACCTAATATTACCATTTAGTTGGTCATCAGAAAAAAATATTTTCTGTATCACATTTCGTCTTTTTTGTTCTTTTTCCTCGTATCAAACAAAATCCGTTTGATGTCTTCCTACCGGTCTTCATCATTTAAAATTATGACAGAATGTTTATTATTGCGACGTGTACTTTAAAATTTTCAACAAACCTATATTTATTTTATATTCGTTGAACAGCACTAGATCTGTCTGGAATCGAGGAAGATAATAAAAATATCGGAAATTTCTCTAGTATAGAAAGATATCAACCGTCCAACGTATGTTGGACGACAGCATGATAAAAAAAATATAATTGAAAATGTTCTAGTATAAATCGAAACTCAATACAAGGAACGTAAAATCGTTGCAGGAAAAAAGTATCATGTTTTTAGAACGATATTGTTTATGGTAATAGTGGTAAATAGTAGTCTTCCCGAAGGCAGGTCCATGGTACGAAAACACCAATAATTAATGATTCTCTTTTTCACCCCTTTTTATTATTGCAATGATTTACTTTTTATTCACCTTATGCATTTTCTTTTTCAAACTTCTGCTTCCATGATTCTTGGTCTTGTACTTCGGATTTCGGTCCTTTGTATTTTCTCTTTTCGCGTAAGTCATCAACCATCTGCATTCTTCTTTCCATTCCATTTCTTTCCTCTATTTTATCTTCGACGATGTCACTGTAGAAGGTACTCTTTTTGCAGAATGAGTTGGATCCTGTTTCCTTTCCTTTTCTCTTCAGGTTTTCTTCATAAAATTGCTATATTTATTTTTGCCAAAGTCCGCTATGCAAAATATTTTTTAAATAAATAAAAAGTGTTTAACCTAATAGCTTCTATAATAATTAAAAGGATTACAAATATACATCAAACTGACAATTTTGTTTTTACTTATAATTCTTATTCGGAAACGTTTAGTGCCGTACAAACGGTTGTATTTCAATTTAACGACATACGTTAAGCCGTAGCTCTAAAATACGATGGAGAATCAGAGTAGAAAAACTCCGATGTTCGGAGTTTTTATTACAAAGAGAAGCAATCTTTTTTATTATTGGCTTTTGACTGCTCGTGTTTTTATCGGTGTCGGTTTTGTATGGGACGCATCGTGCAGTAATTGCAGATCAAAGGCAGGAGATTTTTACATGCAGCTGTGGAATTTGATACAAAGCAACGATATAGGCATTTTTGATCTTGGGGAGAGTTTTTGAGTAGTGCTTTTCTAAATTGGTTATTAATTTCCCTTCAATTCCTTTTCACTTTTCTTATATTGATTTCTAACATATTTGATTGAAAAAAAGAGTACTTTAAAATAATTTCTAAGGAACAGGGTGAAATATTAAGTAATATGGTAAAATATTCTTCTGATTCAGATATTTTTCATTAAACCAAGATTTGTACTACGATGTAACTTTAAAATGTTTATTTATCTATGCCGATTTTTTGTTGACGTCAGTACGCATACAATGACAGATCTCTATTCAGATACGCGACGACTAATCACAATCGACCCGTAAAGAAATGATATCATCGAGAGCGAATGGCGAATCGTTGGCACTCGACTCATATCTTATTTTATCTGCCGTAACGCACTTCCGTTGCATTTGTACGGGTTTACACCCTAGTCGCGACTAAAGAAGTTCTACTTCAAAAAAATCAGTAATAATCCTTTGTACCATTTTGTTATAAACACTCTTCTAGGGAAAAAAATTCTGATTAGGCTCAATATTGTAGATGTTTATTTATATTTAACTTTAAAATGTGTTCATCTTTTGAGTAGTGCACTTCTAAACTTGTATTTTTTTTTAAATTTTCTTTCAATTTTTGTATATAGATTTCTAACATATTTTATTAAAAAATAAGGTCAGTAAAAACCTCCGTACTGTTTATTTTGTGAAAATGCTGAGTGAAAATGAAATGTGTGAGGGTTTCATTATTATATTTTGCTTAAATTTCACACAACTATAATGACGATTTTGCTGGTTTATTGGCAAAATTTGAAGGAATCTATGATTTTGAACTATAATTTTTTTCACTTTCAATTAGAACAGTATTCTTAACCCTGAAAGTTCGTTAGAAAACAGGTCTTTATATTTTCAATTCCTTCTCATTTCTTGTACATCTCATGCACGAACTGTTATTTTTTTTTGACTCACAATTTTCTTTTATAATCGACACATGTTATAAATTTTATAACAATCTCTCATTTTTGAGCAAACAATTGACCTCCTAATTCCTTGTACCACTTTTGTACCGATTCCTCAATTTTTTTTGACTCGTTACAAATTTCTTTTAACTTCGACATATGTCATTTCTTATATAACAATCTGTCATTTTTTGGACAAACAATTGACAAGGTATTTTAAATTGAATTTGTACACCGAATTATCACATTTCCGGATGGGTAAAGAGAAATGAAGATGTAACTGACGACTTATTTACATATCATGTTAGTGTAATATATCATGTTGTATACGACGTGGAACGCGTGTGTTATGTAAATAACTTCCGAAATGTGACGTATATTGCATTTACATCGACGAATATTGCTCTTGGAAAGATTAGGCTTTGATATTTTATGGGGCTATTAATTATTTTCACACAAACAGACTTGTTTCACTTGGACTTTTATATCCTGATTATAATATATTTTTTATAAATAACTATTATATGTTAAGATAAATAAAGTCACTTGTTGCTATAATGAGGGTTGGAAAACCACATCCTCATTGGAAGGCTGCTGGAAAAAAATTTGAAGATTTTTATTACTATTGCAAGTTCTCCCTTTAGTGAAGTCTGTACATACAAACTTTCTAATAATTATATTCTACTTCACTTAAATGAGGATATATACAGTTTAATGACTAACAGGCCTGCTTAGAAACAATGCCAATTTTATGATCGACCTTTCGGTTTATAATTGGGTCCACATAATTCCTGCAAGCCATTGTTGTTTCTGTCGGTTTTTGATTCGAAGCTTTTGGCTGTGCTCCAACTTAATTGTCAAGTTATCATAATTCATTACGACGTGGATTCCTTGGATCAGTTAATTTTTGTAAAATTAGTTTTACGGCAAACGAAATTTATTCATTTTGTAAGCACGGATATAGTTAGCGAAACAGCTCTAAACGCGGATTCGAATCAAACTTGTTAATAATTGGGTTAGGAGAAAATTGATAGAAAATTTAAAAATTATTACAAATGAATTCTGTAGTTTTTCTCATACAAAAAGATAAGTGGTATAAACGACTATATTATAGATTGGCAACTAAGTGATTCATTCACCCTTAGATGGTTTTAATTGAATTTTTAAGCTTAAAAATTGAAAAGTTAAAAATTAAAAAAAAACAACAATGAAGATAGTATCAAATTGTACCAGATTCGTTTTTTGCTAATAAAAACCAGAAGTTTTATAAAAGAGGGATAATGATGCTTGAAGTCAGTGATCAAAATGGACAATGCATTTCAGAATATAGTTACATATTTACTTCCATGAAGATATGTCTTTGATTTTTTGACAAATACCTAATCTAACAGAACACAATCAGTTTATCGTGGTGATCAAGATTCCACAGTAGTATCTCATAAATTGAATATAAAACTCAGAGTCCCGCAAGGCTCTATTCTTGGTCCCTTACTATTTTTAATTTATATTGATGATTTGCCTAATTCTATCGATCTTTGCAAATTTATTATTTTTACCGACGATGTAAGTTTAATTATCAAGGGAAAATCTTTTGAGGAAGTCAATTTGAAACTAAAACAATCAATGATTGCTATTTCTAATTGGTTCAACTCTAATAACCTTTTACTTAATAATGATAAAACGAAAATAATGTCGTTCTGAACAGTCAATAGAATTAATAACGAGATCAATTCCATAATTATTAATGATGTGTAGGAATTCAAATAAAAAAAATTAAATTGGTATAATCAAATTTATTCGTCATTATTAACTAAACTTTCCAGAACTCGTTTTATGTTAAGAGTACTTAAATCTAAAGTTAGTTTAAATTGTCTTGATTCTATCTATTACGATAAAAATCCGCACTTAGTTGCCGCCAACCTGATACTTATAAAAAAATGGAATTCTCATTCAGTCTGATTAATGAGTTTATACTGTGTTCCTGTCTTTTGGCATTTAATGTAGTTCTTCTTTTGCTTTCTTTAAGAAGTTGTTGATATATGAATATATAACAACTCCTGCCAAATCTTGGATTAGTTTGATCAAAATTCAGTCATAATGAATGGTCAAAGATTAGATACCAGTACTGACAATAAAACTTGGGGTACCGCAAGGCTCTATTCTTGGTCCCTACTATTTTTAATTTATATTAATGATTTGCCTAATTTGCGACAATAATTAGGGCGACAGACAAATAGCTGGTAATCATTAATTTTATAAAAAATCGGGAAATAAATGGATTAATATTTTTGCAAAAGCATTTGATGCCCGACTCATATGTATTGCATCTTGTGAATGAGCATTTCGTTATTTCGAGTTACAAAGTTTAGTTAATTTCTAGTAAGCTTATTGCAACATTGGCCAAGTATCCAATAGTATAGTCTGTACTAGTCTGTAGTTATCCTCCAGGATAACTGACTATACCATCGGATTCTCCTCTCCAGACTCTCAGGATTAGACAGTGGAAGCGGTGATATTCATCGGACGTGCGGCGTTTACGGCGGTTTACTCCCGAGCGCTCTCAGCGTTTTAATCCGACGAGAGCGTAAACTAAACTTCGTTGGCTTCAACTCGAATCACGCCGGATATTACATCATAGTAACAGAGCGTGCAGGATTTTCTTCGGTAAAATTGTCAATCGATAGAAATTGAATGAAATCATTATATATTTTTCTGAAAAATAATATAATTCTTGCAATATTTTGATAAATACGCATATAAGGTCATTTTACCATTTGATCCATATAGTGTAAGAAAAACGTGCAAAACAAGAACCTCAACATGTTTTTTGGGTACGAAATCGTAGAAATAAAATGATGACTAGAGCTTTCTCTATTATCAAAACCTAAGGGACGCCCACGACTCGTATGTTCAAAATCGTCCTACAGGGAGACATAGAATAGTTCCGATAATGGCAAAAACAAAAACTAACTTCAAAACTATTTCCTTCGAGGAATGTGCGTTATGTTCGAGTTGGTCCTTAAAATGTAGCATATTCGATCGACATAGGAAATCGAAAACGAAATTTTTTTAAAGGTTTGCGAACATTTTAGCATAACTTAGAAATGTATGTGTTTCTTTTTGTATAGCATCCCAGACTGGTTTTTTTGTCTGGGTATGTCGGACTCCTTTGCACTTGCCTCTGGTCCCCACGAAAACAGCTCTAGTCGTCAGGCATTAATTCGTGGGGGGAGGATCTAGAATGTTATCATTGCACTGAAATTATACTTATCTTTTAAATGAGTGAAGTTCCATTCGCTCTTGCTCTTTCCATAGATCGCAGGTATATATGTGAGTGTGTATGTATGTACGGATTTTTTTCCATGATTTCTGGAACCGATTAGATTTATTAAAAAACATTTGGTGACGACAAACAACTGACGACTAGATATTAAAAATGTAAAAATTATAAAGTTTCCTTATATAGTTGAAATAAATCCTTTTAATTTTCTTCAATTTCAAAATATCCATATAATAAAAATTAGAAATATAAGATAGGAACATCAACAAAAATATTAGGAAACCATTTAATTTAGTGACATTATTATCTAATACAGAAATATATAAGTTTTTAATTAATTTTATATCGGAGTGTAAAATTAAGATATAGAATTATGTGTAGACAAGCTTATAAGTATACATTTTATATTATTTAGAGTAGTAATGATTTATATTAGACAGTAAGTGGCTAGATGTAATTTAGAAGCCAATAAATATAAATAAAAAAAAGGAACCTCAAAAGCATTGCGAATAGTTTGCATTTCGATAAAGTTCATTTATTATGTTGTCGTTGATTATAAACATTTATGCAGATCGTTGCTCCAACTCCAATATCGATTGGAGTACTGTGAAGGTGTAATCCATAATCAATACTGAAGTTTTGTATTTCTCGAATGAATTCATTTCCTTATTTATATGAAATAAATTTTGTATGTCCAAATTTAGCTAAACCCATAATTTTTGATAGATGTACAATCTGTCCTTCAGTGATATTTAATGGCAAAATAATTTGGAGTGCTAAAATTATTATAGTTTATATTTAGTTATGAATTATATTCATATCCTCAGATTTTTTCGAAATTAATTAGAAAATAAATAGCTATGTTTTATTTTCTCTTGTAGTTTCTCTGGTAATTAAATGGCTTTTTCAAGTATTTATGTGTAGCTTTTCGTTTTTCATCTAATTGAAAAATCTCTTCAACTAGTTTTGGGTCTAGTTAGTGTGTTTTTTATCTTTTCGAAGCTGTTACATACATACTTTATTTATAGCAGTTATTTTTCGGTAAAACATAAAAGAAAAAATATTCTAAGTTCTAATTTCTAATTTAGTGGATGTTTTTGGACAATCATGCTCTGTTATTGCGAATGTACACCGAAACAATTTTTGAAGAAAGTCGACCGAAAATTCTTGTGCAAGGATATTGCACACCTCCACGATTTAAAAACGTCCTTAAATTGTATTATGTAGATTATTAAGGAACATATAATTTTATTATATAACTTAGATTGAAAATTGTAGCTTATTCTAATTTAATTTTCTGTGACATTTGACATCATTTATTTCTACCTGCATTATTACCATATTAATGAATTCCCACATTTCCGCCTTATACGCCGACTTGCTTGTAAATGCTTGTAAATACATTAACAAATTTCGTTCGCCCAAATGCTTGAATAATTCACTGAATTATGTTAATATCAAAATATATCCAACCCTTTCGCATTAAAATCAGTAATAATGTATGCACAGTCAGTCACATCGTTGTGTGGGTTCTGATGAAATTCATGTTTCTGCTCGATGCCATAGTACAGAAATTTAATTAACCGCACAGTGTTATATCCTATCCAGCACTAGTGTTGCTATCGGGTTAGATTTAAATTAAATCGGCAGCTGGTGGTAGAATCTTTTGATATGAATTTATATGAGGATAATCTTGCAATGATTTTGAGATTGAATTTTTAATATTTTTAAAAATAATAAAAGATTAAATAAAAAAAAACTACAATCGTTTTTTTAAATCACTAATATTATAGTTTCATATTTTTTACTACTTTTATCAAACCCTATTTCATCTTCCTCCAATCCTAAATTGTTATACGAAACAGAAAATATTTTTGGTTGATATACAATTTGTGCTATTATTATATAGGGAGCTGACTATACATCCTCATATTTATATACTTTTATATGTATTTTTTTAGTTCAATTTAAAGTTTTTTCAGATATCATGTTTTTGCCTGTTCTTGTCCACGAAAGTTTGACAATGCGAAAAACTGATTTAATTAAATCAATCGGTTGTACCTATTCTTCATGTTAAATTTAATACTGGCAAATGTCCAAACTCTATTCACTTTTTTAAATTTCACATAGATAAAAATCTAGTATCTAAAAGTAGAGAACATTCACAGAAAATGGTAGAAGACATTCGTTTTTAGTAGTTCAGTATAATGTTTATTAATTATAATGACAAATTATTGATAAAATATAAATTTACATGAAAGTTTTTAGAAAATTGAAATTACAATAATTTTTAATATGTCTACTGTATTTCTTGAAAAATTTTTTTCATTCTAATTTTTTAATAAAGCACTTCCAGGGTGAATTGAGTACTGCTTAACCACGCATTCAAATTTTAAAAATTAGCAAAAGTGTTGAATGTTGAATCGTTCATTTTTTTCCTTTTTTGCATCTTATTTTAATAATAGTGTTTATTTATAAAATTGCGACTCACTATAGGGCAGATAGACAATTCTATTTACATCACATTTTAATTATTTTTTAAATGTGCACATTATATACAGTAACACAATCCCATTTTCCGACTTCGATTACTTGAATTATCTAAAAATAATGCAGCTCATAAAATGTGATTTGTATTTTCAATACTCGATAAGAAGAATAAGGGGCCGATTCTTCGATATAATAGAGTGCAAGCGTTTTCATATAAATAAAAACGGGCAAAATGCTATGCAGTCATGATAACATTCTTTCTTTGGCGTTTGTGAGTTTTCTAGGTTAGATTTTAAATCTACTGCATAGCAAATACATAGCATTTTGACAGTTTTTACTACCAATTTATATGAACGTTGCTGTCTATTTTATCTGAGAATTGGTCCCTAAATGTTTAAATAACACTTGTGATTTTCCCTCATGATCCTCCTAGCCATCTAATTATCGTCGTGAAATCTGTATGCGAACATTGCTCTACCAATCAGATTTAGAAGATGCGTATTGTTGATTTACGCAATCCGGGCGATCGTTAAATTAATGCCTTTGATATTTGCGCATATAAAATAATGGTCCATTATTTAATATTGATTAGATTTTCGATATTCGTCAAATATAATCTGTGTAATATGACAGCTGATAATAACATATAATCGAAGTAAAAATATGAACAAATGAGAATGACCATAATGCCTTGACCTTTTTTTAAACATAAAACTATTTTTTTCATTGAATTATTCTAAAATTGTCCTAAAATCATTGTTAAAAATTTTATCGTATTAACTATTAAAATTTTTAAATAAAGATTTAATGGATCCCAGTCAATCGCTATTAATTAAAATTAGATTATTTTTTTATTATCACACCCGGGCGCCCAATCACTGGGTTGGTATTCGATTCAGACACTTGTTACGTTCAACCAAAAATTTGCTGATTTTCAGGATGGATGGTGAAAATATCTAATAAAGGACATAGATTTCTTTTTAATATCTGCACCTATTCCATTTGGAGCATCATCAAATTTTTGGTAGCACTTAGAATGTCTAAATTGAATGCCAATCCAGTGATTGGTCCGCGTATAAATTCGATTAATAATTACAAAAATTATCATTACAGATTTTTATACAAATTCTTACCTTTTGCAACTTACAAATGATGTAATCTCTGAGAATCTTTTCATATTACATTTATACGTAGGTACAATTTTCCTGATTCACTTGCATCATGTGTTTTATAGGTTAGTTCTTTGTTTTGCAAATGGTTTTTACAAATGGTTTTTTATTGTCGCGACAGAACAATTAAATCGATTGTACCATACATGACATAAGCGCTGCATAGGATTGAAAATAAAAATAATTCTCATTTTATGTCAAGGATAGATTTATTGTGCATTTAGCAGTAAATTTGTTCTTCAACCATATATATTTTTAGAAGCAAAATCATTATAAATTAATAAGTTAAATAAAAAAGGCTCAATTTATACTAAAATTGTATTAAAATATCAGTGTACTTTTTATAGAATTATAGTACTTAAATACATTTGCGTATGGTCTCCAATATTAGCGTTTTCCTAACAATACTGAATTTAGGTTACACCAATGTAGAGACTATTTATTTTCTTCATATTTTCTCTTCTTTACAAATGCGTTCGATACAAATTAATTCGGTGTAATTTACACCATTTTTTTCATTTACAGTTTTATGAAATAAATACTATAATCAATTATAAATATATAATTATTCATTATATTTGAGGGACGATTGCATAATTTTATCATTTACATATTATTGTGGCAGAATTATTTTTTGATAAGATCAATTATAAATATGAATTAATATTAATTTATTTATCATGTTATGAAATATATAAATAATTTTATAATTTTATAATTAAGAATGATAAATATCAAGAAATAGGTTCATCAAGTTTATCAAATTATTCAAGAGTTCAGAAAAGGTTACTACACACTGTTTTACAACGACGCACAGATAAATATTTTTCAAACATAATATATTGATAGAATTTATATTATAAAGCTATTTTCTTTAATATTCATATTTTTTCACATTCTGATAGCTAAGATCTAAAAGTTTGTTTGGGATAATTGATATTAGTTTCATATTTGGACTTTTTGGTATACATTTTTATATACTTCACCATATTTAATATAACATGTTATATAATTTGTTTCTTGCTTTTGGATCAGAATTCTAATGCAGACGACTAAAAATAAGTACTCCTGGATATATTAAATTAAAGTACCTTCTGTTTTTGAGACATCTTGAAATTACCTCTTCCTTTATCACAACTTCTAAATGTGGAAACATCTTGATTACATTTTAATTAGTATCTTAATTTAACAGCAAAGCCTTATAAAACAGATATCAATTTCAATGTATATATTCTCCTTTTATTCACAAATACGCCATTTATTAGCGAAATCAATTTAGATTTAAATTAATTAAACAACGCTTCGAAAAGTTTTTGAATTTATGGAAATTTAATCATATGGAAATTTTTATTACATTCATGCACATAATTCGAAGTAGATTCGATTGCGAAGTTACAATAGAATAAATAATTTGATATTAAATTAATAATTTGTGGGAGTATGGTTTCTTATAATTGCGTACTTATAACGTCATTCAATGTATATTTGATGTTTGTCATTCTATTTTCAATTTAGTTGACGTCATGGATAAGATCAATAACGTACTGTTGGATTCAATTAAAAGATACACAAAAACATTTTTGGTTTTGGTTTAGATGTGTAATTGTTTCTATTTAAAATCGGTAAACTTATCTTTTATTTATTAGGTGGTTGTGAACGAATAAAACATACATTTCTAGGAAAAAATGTTGTTATATTTTTTTCGCTGACCCACCTGCTTATATAGCTGAACAGAATAAATACATTTTTGAAATCAGTTTTGATACTTAAATATTTTAATTTTACTTGCTCATGTTTCATTGTTCTGTTTTCAAATCAACTTCTGAATATTTTTGCACATGCTTAAACTCAAGATAATAGCAACTTTTATTCAATTTTTAAGGGCTGTTATTTTTTTGTAACTAATATTTTTTCATATAAAACTATAAATATATAATACCTTAATATATAATATAATACCTTGTTAATAGATAAAATCCTAAATTTTTACACTTTTTCCTATTGTAGGAAATTTCTGGCTGTATAAGTGAAGTCCATTTATAGAGTATCATCATGCCTTGAGATTTCTTGTAGAAAATACTTCTCGTCAATTTATATAAGCTTTTCTTCTCTCTTATTAAAGCAGCAATAAAGAATAAGTGATTCATTTTGACGTTGTTTAATGTTAATGAGATGATGGATTAGCACATTTGATGGGGCCACAAAGACCTGACTGAAAATTTATTACTTTTGGTTAAAAGCAATAAAACAGAATTGTTTTGCTAAAATTTTATTTAATTCCCAAAATATCAGAACTCAGTTTGATTCGTTATATTCAATTGTTTGGTCGAGTTTCTATAAAACAACTCAATTGGCCGAACAAAAAAAAAGTGAAATTATTTTCAAAAACTAATATTTGAGATGAGGTAAATAATAATTCAAAAGCGGGGGCATGTTCAATATATTTCTGTGTTTCTAATATCGCTGGTTGGGCTAGTAGACAGTGCACAATAAAGATTTTAAGTTCGAAAAGCTATACATTCAATCTTTTGCCTTGAAGAAATTAGGTGCTGCCAATTCGCAGAAATGCTATTGGGACCAATCGCAATGTCCAAGATTGGCCACTTTTAATTGGAGATATATGCTTATGTTTTTCTCATATCAGACAATGGTTCTTTCCATAATATTTTATTATAAGACAGTGTAGGTTGTGCTACACATTTTTATACTGATATCCTGTTGCATATCCAATTTAATAAAATATTCTTAATAATTTTTTCATCATAATTTATACTTAAAAGTCCATCATTCTTCCAGTAATTTTTCACTCACTTCAACAATGTATATGAGAGACAATTACAGGGCTTTGGCTGTCCTTTGTCATTCGCAAAAAGCGTTTTTGCACGCATCTCACGTTTTATTGCTTTCTGTGTAGGTAACTGGCTGGCGTTCTGCTCATTTACAATTACAGCTTAAGAATCGTTTAACGTTCGAAAGCGTTTTACATAATTCTTCCTGAGCTTTTTATGTGATCTTGCCGCGGTCTTTTATTTGAAAGCTTCGTCCAGTTCCCCGTCAAGGGAATAAAAAATCACTCGAGTAAAATTATGAGCTTTTTATAGTCGTATGTGTTACGTTAATCGACGGTAATTAAGGTGTTTGATGTTAGAGATCAATTGTTTAATTATGTCAGAATAAGTGTGTCAGATTTGTTTATAATTCTCTAAAAATGCACTGTAGTTTATGAATGGTAGATGTGCGCTTTTAAAGTAAATTCTTAACAGACAGTTTATAATAAAATATGTATTTATTTGATAAATCATATATGAATTATGTATTATTAGTACACATTATTTATGGTGAATGAATACATTTAAATTTAAAATTTACTTTATACCCATTTGAATTATTGAGAGAGTTATTACAATGCATATGTAAAAGTCATGATTTCGTATAACCAGAATAGAACATTATAAATGCAATGACTGGCCAAAAAGAAAAATATAAAGAGAAGATCTATAAACTTGTTGCAATTTGTGTTTAACGGAATGATGAATCATATTACAAGAAATTTCGAATTAAAATATTCAAACTGTTAAGAGCCAAACATTTAAGAGCTATTAGATTTAAAAATTCTGTACCACTTGACTCAACAATTTAGCTTGAATGATTGCATCCGGCCCGAAATATAAAGTTCTTTCACTTAACACTTTTAAGAGTTGATTCCGTATTTGTTTTTTTAGTTTATTTAACTGTTTACGCGGTTTTTTATAGATTTTTCTATTAATTACACGTTACAGGCATTAATTTAGACATAGCTTTGGTTTTTAAGAGGCTATTATTTTGCTCGATAATTTCATGTAACATTATCATTTTTTATCAAAGTTTTTACTCTACGCTAATAGATAGTATTTTCCATAAACTAAGTAGTTATTAAATGTTAATTAAAATACATGATTGGTTTGCTATTATTACATGTGCTATTTACCTGCACATATAGGTTTATATTAAGTTTCTGAATGTGCAGCTTATTTATATCATTATTACTCTTTTACTACGGGAATACAATACCGATTAAAAATTTTGATACCGGTATTTCGGTATTTTCGCTTTAAAAATGGTAATACCGGTATTAATTTATTTAAAAAACTGCAAACAATATTAAAATTTATTTCTACAAATATAAAACATAAACCTAATACAAATAAAAAGAAAAAAATGAAAAATGAAAAATAAAAAAAGGAAAATAAAATAAAAAATGAAAATGAAACATGAAAATAAAATGGAAAATAGAAATGAAAAATAAAGAAGAAAAATAAAAATGAAGAAGACAAATAAAAATGAAGAAGAAAAATAAAAATGAAGAAGAAGGATAAAAATGAAGAAGAAGGATAAAAATGAAGAAGAAGGATAAAAATGAAGAAGAAGGATAAAAATGAAGAAGAAGGATTAAAATGAAGAAGGATAAAAATGAAGAAGAAAGATAAAAATGAAAAATGAATAAAAATAAAAAATAAAAACCTATAAATAAAAGATGAATTTGTATAAGAATGTATACTACACAATTAAACAGTAAAAAATTTACTTTTAATAATTATAGATAATATTTTGACACTTGTTTATACAATAGAACGACCTAAAGGACACATTTATTTAAGCAATTATTAGATTTAAAGTTTAATTAAATGGTTCCAAAAAACTTAATCTCAAGTGTTACACGTATCAACTAGCGTTTATGTTACAATACCAAAAATACCGGTATTTTGAAGGTAAATATCGGTATTAACTGAAAAATTAGACGATATACCGGTTCTTCGTATACCGGGATTTGCACTACCTATTTACTACTGACTCTTTACACATTGAATTAATTTTATTTCGTACAGCTGCTAATTATTGTGTACTTACACGCTATTGAATAAAATGCTTTTTACCTAAAATCACAGCTAATTTATATTTATTCCAATTTATTCATTGCATTAACGAACCGAACGTGCATTTATTGCGTAAATGGCAATCTATTATTTTTTGCATCGTTGATTTATTATATAAACAATGCACGGACGCGCATTAATACGTTCGTTACCATCGATTCAGATATCACATCAATATTATTATATTACCGTAAAATGTGAACATAAATAAACTCGATGTTTAGATGCACACATGTTTTGAATACTACTCATATGTGTGTGTTATTTTCAATGTTTGCTTCTGAACTTGACCTACACACAATTCGCTCATATCCGTATATCTCACCAGTAGTGATTTTCTACATCATCACATACGATCGCGTAGTAATCAGCAAAGCAAATAATGTAAGAAATCGATCAGGTTTCCAGGTTGTAAGAGGAATAACATTTCATTTGAAATAATTTTCATTATTATCTATTTAGATAATTCTCACATAAAAATTATTTTTTTAAATTATTTTTTGAAAAGCAATCACGTGTTGTGCTATTTTGACTCGATATTAAACTTAACTTCTGGCCTTACCTACGAGCGAACCCTGAATTATTCATACTTCTGAATTATGAATTTTTACTCATGATTTTCTAATATTTTTTTAAAATGTGTTGGTTCTCCAATTTGTAGATGAATTTTTTCTACATTTAAAATTATTTGCTTGAATATATTTTTATCTTGGAACAAAACCTGCTATTTTTTAATTATTATATTGTCACTTCCTTTTTAATTGGTTTGCCACCTATTTATTACTATAGGCAGTATTTGCTATTATGAACATTATAATGCGAAATAATAATTACCTAAAACGGATGCAATTATATGTCACTAACGGATATAGTATGTTGTAATTAACTAAATAAATTGTGAATATATGTTTGAAATTGCTCTCAATTAAGGACATGATTTTTTATTTCGTATTATAGCTGTTTAACGGTCTAATGCACCGCACATTTCTCTTGCTCATTTGTCCAGGATGTTTTATTTGAATCAGACTTGGAATTTTTTAGAATACTTTGTTTGCGAAGATTTTTTTTCTAAAAATATTTTTTTCTGCATGTTTTCTACGAAAGTTGAGGCTATCGGCTATGATTCAGAAGTTCCATGCTCGATAAATACTCTGGACAACTTGATGTCAAGCAGTATTGACATCAGTTTTTACTTAAAAATATAGGTAGCAATATAATTCCAAGTGAAAATAACCTTCCACGCATTTCTGCATCCAATTAATGTCATCAGCATTAGAATTTGTAATAATAAATTTATCAAATAGAGACATTTAAAAAGCCACGCAATCAACACCTTAATTGCCACGATAATATCAGAAAAAAATCACATGGGTCATGGTAACTTTATTAGATACTTTAGTTAAAAATGTATCTAGGAAACTCAAATTCATCAAATTTATTGAATGCCCTTTACTGGACAGTTGTAAATAAAAGAGATAATAAAGAAAAAAAGGAACTCAAGAAACTCAAAGAAATTTTTTTTGACAAAATTGCTAGAAAACGCTGTTTTTATGTCATACATATATGACTGTCATGGCCCTATATTAAAACTTTATTTTTCTTTCTACTTAATCACGTATGTCAAATTTATGTCTGACATTGGCTATGCAGAATTTTTTAGGGTCAGACTTATGACTGACATGGCGATTAACGTATTAAGTCAGTGATTTCCAACCTGTGGGGCGCGCCCCCCTGGGGAGGCGCCATACCGTTCCAGGGGGGGCGCGAAGCTGTTTCAAAAATATTATTTTTAAATGCTGAGTAAGTGTCAAAAACAAATCAGCAGAATTCTTAAAGTACTTCTAAGAGTTTTTGAACTCAAAAAAGAAATTGCAAGAAAGAGACGGAGAAATCTTGTTTTAGGACACAAAGTTCCTCGCAAAATTTGCGTATTTAGTTGATATTTTTCAAAGACTTAGCGATTTAATTAAATCAATGCAAGTATCTCAAATTCGTGCTTTTGTTCAGAAAGACAAGATTACGGCTTTAATGAAAAAATTAGAACTGTGTATAGCTAGTATCAAATAACTTTATAACTTTAACATGTTTCCCACTTTTAAAAGTACTTATGTTACTGATGAAATAGAAGTAAGTAAAGATCTTATTATTATATCAGTCATATGACTAGTCTACGAAACCAATTTTCGCATTACTTTATCTAATTACGTCCAAATACGAATGGATTAGAAATCTATTTGTCATTGAGAAACATGATGATTTTGGTCATTCAACAGCAGAGCAGAAAATGATAATTGATTTATCTAGTGATAGCACATTGACGCAGATGTTTCAGGACGAAAATATATTGTTAAGTTATGGTTACCAGTGAAGGACGATTTTCCTACTTTGGCAAATAATGCTTTAGAAATTTTATTACCATTTGTGAGATCTTACTTATGTGAAACAGAAAATTTTTATAATAAATAGTTATGTTTGTATGTATATTTTTTATAATACTGTGTATTATTTGGCATAATTTGTTATATTAAGTATATTTAAATTAAATTGTTAAAATAATAATGGGAGGGGGGGGCGCAATATTTTTATCATTCGAAAGGGGGGCGCAAGGAAGAAAAGGTTGGAAACCGCTGTATTAAGTCATACAATAGAATATATGGTGCGTTATATAATTATATACAATCTAATAAAATAAAATTATAAAATTAATTTATAAAATGTATATATGACTTATCTTATGTACTTGTATACAAATTAAAAAAATTAACATTATAAAAAAGTCATTGCAATAGCCCAAAAAATTAACGTTTTGTATAGGTATTTATAATTTCTTTCATTATTAAAATAATGAATTCTTCAATTTGAAATGCATATTTATTATTCTTAAATTAAACCGGGTATCTATAATTGCATTACCATTTTATTTTCCATTATAAATATGTATTCCACGTTGAATTGTAATTCATGTCAGGCTGTTTCAACAGAAAATTTCTATATTGCGGGAACGAATGGCACGTGCTCAATGCCAGTTCCAAATTGAATTATACACGAACATTTCTTGAGGAAACACCTTTGCTCGTGATTTTACTTTGAACTCGACGAAAATTTTTAATCAATATCGCTTTATTCAATGCACCTGTAAAAGTCGTACATCCGCGCCAGCGCTTCCGTCGACTAAAATCTACGATCCAATCATAACTTTTATCCAAGCAAGATTTCGATATGGATGTAATCTCAAAGGTAGTAATAAAATAGTAATAAAATAAAAATTTTTGAAGAAGAGATTTTATTTATTAGTAAGGCATCTTATTTATTGCGAAATTATTAAACTATTTTTTATATAAAAAATACAATACTTTTACATAAAAATGTTATGGGTCACCAGTTGTAGTTGTATGATTTTTACTACAGAGATTACTTGTAAATAATCAAAATTATATTCTTTTCACAAATGTTCATTCCAAAACTGATATTTTTAAATATATATTATTTATACATCATAAAATTATTTTAATTTTATAATATATGTAACAAATACGATGTTCTATAAAATTTTCAATAAAACTTTATTGCTGATCAATCGAACATTCATACAATGCATCTGGTTTCCCAGTTCATTTCAATATTAAGAAAAATTATTACTATTGTTATCTGTGGATTTTTTTTAAATTTGTACTTCTGTTTAGTCAAATAATAAGTCAGTATTTTTTTTTAAATTTGAAATTTGTTTTTAGTCAAAGCACAAGTTGCAAGTGATAAAAACTTCAAACAAATAGTTTTCCAGTACATATTTCTTCATCCTACTTGTGTAAAGTATTATTGAAAACTCTGTAATAGCGCATAAACCGTTGTCTTTAGAAAACTTTCATGTCATAAGTAATGCATATATTGCATTATTTATTATGTAAATACTATTAGAAGTATTATAAGAAAATGCTAATATACATTTTATCATAATTATTCCACACAAAGAGCATATAGAGCTGCGAAAGTTCATACGAACATCGTATGAACTTGCTATTCAAGACTACAAAGGTGCTTAAATTGCACTGTTCCTGGTGTAAAAAATATTCTTTAGAAAGATTTAGAATAAAATTAATTGTTTTTTATAAAGGAATTTAAAATGGCTTATTTCTCTATTCGCATGATGAATAAAATTTGTCTCAAGTTCAAAAGTTATTACAACATATTGCTGCGATTTTTTTTAGAAAGTTCCAGTACAGCTGAAGGTCACAATCGTATCGGGAAAAACTTTCGAACATATCTTAGTTCGTACCAAGCACCGATCTCTAGACAATTAATTTTCTTAATAAAACTTATTAATATGAGAGAATTGTGTGCATTAACAAATCAATGCACATAATTTTCTGCAGGTACTTTTATGTCTGTAGTTTGAAATCTTACTGAAGATTTCATTATAAATTCAAAATTTATTGCAAATAAAAGCTCATGATAGCCCTGTAAAATTTGAGAATTAAAGCCTTTAATTCAGTGGTTTCCAACCTTTTTTTGCACCGCGCCCCTGCTCTAATAAAAGCAATTGTTGCGCCCTAATTAATTTTTGCAACAATTTAATTTTATAAATATTTAACTGATATTATCAGACTACAAATTAATATGCAATATTATACAACAATATGCATAAAAACTAATATTTTTTTTGTTTATTTTTTAACGTTATTTAAAATTTTTTTTGGTTATTTTCAAAAATAGTATTCTGAAAACAGATGTACGCGAAAGACACCCCCCACCCGGCCCCTTAGTACAGCCTGGCGCCCCACAGGTTGGAAACCGCTGCCTTAACCTATAAAATTTGAGATTAATACATTCAATTAATATACTTCATCTCCAATATTCCATATATCATACCATCAAGTGATTAAATGGCTTTGTGTTCCATCATGAGATTCATTGTCCTCGCCAAGGTGGGAAAAATTACTTCATAATGATCGTTTTAATGGGTGAAGGTATCTCTAAAGGCGTTGAATGTAAGACGCTATTGTGTTAATAAGAACACATTCATATTTAACAATAGTGATAAAAGTTATAAGTGTGTTTACTACTAATATAACATGCTAAAAGCCTGCGGTAAATGTTATATAGTAAATTGATATGGGTCGATCAGAGGATGGTATCATCTATGTAATTAACTTTTGATCTTTAGTTTATAAGTTTTTTATAATAGTGTAGGTCATGTTCATGCTGCTAAATTGTATTGTTTGACTAAATAATTTGTTTTAATTTCTAAATTTTATTTTGTTATATTATATTATAAATTATTCCATAATTTTTAGGTTGGTCATGGTGCCAATGGTGTCGAGGAATTACGACGTAAACCTCGTCAAAGTGAACCTGCACCACCCAACCACGTGCTTTTGCTGACAATCTTCAATCCAGTATATCCAATCACAGTGGTAAGTGTTATTTATGTAACATACATTTAAAACTTGTTAGTTTTTTTTTTGTATATTATTTAAAAATCCATTATTATTAATGTAATTATTAAATTACATTAGCTGGACTGGAATTGTCTGGACATTAACAACTTGGAAACATTTTACAAAATTTATCTAATTACAATTTGACATGTTTCACGTTTGTGTTAAATGAATTTATTAGTTGAGTATTGTTTTCACATTTAGGGACCGATTCTCCGCATAACAGAAAAATGTTATGGCAAGGCCATGTTACGCTCCATCTTCCATACATTATGCTACTGTTATATCATACTGAATACTGTCATAATGTTATGTATTTGCTGTGCATTCAGGCAGTTTTACACATAAACTGTAACGTCACTCGTATGTTATGAAGCTGTGTCAGAAAGACCCTGTTATCTTAGCTAGTTTTTTTTTTAACATTTGTGCGGTTTCTAGGTTTGGTTTTCTATCTGACAGCCCCAGCAACCACATGGATTTTGTCAATATTTAGTTATGGCTTAGTACATTTAGTAGGCCGTTCTTCATAACATGGCCTTGCCATAACATTTTTCTGTTATGCGGCAGAATCGGTCTCTTAATAAATTTTTACCTTTCATTTAGTAAACTTCAACTAAAATTTATTTGTTTAGTTTAGTTACCGATAAATAAATTTAGCTTTTGCTCCATATAACTTTTCAAAATCTTGTGGTTCATCTTGCTGTTTGAAGTCTTTGCTAAAAACCTGTTAGTAATAAATCAGATGTTTATTTAAAGTACTGCAATTCGGCTTTGTAACAGGTTTATATATTCGTTCACTTCTTTGTTGTAGTTTCGTATTTCATTCCTTTTATACATTGCAGTTTAATTGCACTTTTATTGCCAAAACAATTATTCCTAAACTAACTATCTATCTAGTACTACTGTATTGAATAAAATATTATCCATCAATATTTTATCAGCCAATTTTCCAGAAGAGCGGCGAATTGGTTTTTTAGCTAGTACTTCCGGAAATTCTTACCGGTTTTCCATTTGATCCGCGCCCGCACCTATAACCCATTACTTAATATTGCTTTTTCCGATAACAGTACCGGAATAAAACACCGTCAAACTGAAGTATTAAATTCTTCTTCAGTTTTAATGACAAATATTTATATTTGAACCCGACGCGATGAATCATGCAAATATTTGCTTCCTCGACATTCATGTTTCATCCTGACGTAGATAGACGGAAAGTGTCGGGTTATAAAAAATAGCTCTCGTTTTCAGATAATTTATTTTGTCGAGTGAAAAATTCGCGTATATTAATAAATAAAAAAAATAAAATAAAATTTACCATGTTGTCGTGTGGTTTGAATTTAGTAAAATGCCTTGTGGTGACGAGACAGTTTTCTTGTATACAGTTATTTTCAAAACTTTTATTTTTACCAGTAAATGCTTATTTTGTCAATGTTCATATGTGGGATATGTAAATAGTTATGCTATATATCATTGCTCATGAAATCATATCCATAACATAAAATTTTATTTATTTTTGTGTTAAATTTGAAGTAGGGCGTATCAGGAAGAATAAATCTGATCCATATGTGATATATTAACGTTATTCGTTCAATATATATATATATATATATATATATATATATATATTATTTATATTTTTAATTTTTAATTTTTAAAAAGTGTTCATGATTAACCCTTACGGGATGGCACCGATTTCAAAACAATCTACTGTATAGGCTGTAAACTTGATTTCATTGTGTATGTTATGCAATTTTGTTCGATAAAAATTTGTGATCATTGAAGGACATACATTTATAATATTAATTTATTTTTAATCATTTTATAAAGAATGTGACGCTCAAAGCATATTTAAAAGCGCTCGGTCGTTTTTAATATTTAAAAAAAGACTATATAGCAACGACAATGGCTAAAAATACTACTAAAATAACTTAAAATTATTTTCAAAATGCAACACTATTTAGCTATATGTAATTTATTAAAAGTTTCAATGCAAACTGAGTCATTGTTTATATAATAGCCTGTGCCTCACAGAGTATGTTTGTCCACTCAGGTGGACAGCCGTCCCCAAAGAGTTAAGTTAGTCATAAAAAATAAATTTTCTACTATGAAATATTATATATCAAAGAAATCAAAAGCTAGTTGCAAACACCAATGGTAGCAAGTGTTAAATCTTATGCAATGTTTGATATAGTTACTCGACGATGCAGTTTATATGCACATATGCAGTTAAGAGTGAGAGCTAGAAATTGCGTAATTAATTTTCTTCGCTTCGCGTGCTTTGCTAATGTTAAAGGACACGTCATCATTACTTTCTCTTGCAAATTTAACAACCCATGAAGTTTAACATCGTTTTGATGTTTTATTTGCTGAATTATAGCTTTTTGCAACGTTCGGAACACTTATATTATCCTGATGCAAGACTGTTTCACAGAACGCTTGATTTTTAGAAAATTGGAGTCGAATAGTCAACAGAATGATTATTTTTTGTTCGAATTGGAAATTCATTGGTGTATACTTTTAATCTTTGTGTAAATTACTTGATGACCTTAGTCCTTAAAATGATGACTGAGTTCTTAAACCTGTTTTCCTACTGAACTGTAAAAGTAATTCATAAATTTACTTCATAAATAAGAAAATTAATCCAATCGATAGTAGTAAAAGGCTTGCAATAAATACATCTTACAAGATTAACCTCAGATTTACTCTTCTGGGATATTGAAGAAACTTTCCATAGTGATATTTTCAAACCGAACGTAAAATGTAGGAGCAAACATAAAGCTGACTGACCGAATTTTTTATTTTTTAAAGCTTTCATTAATTTTTATAATTAAACCCCTTTTCTTAGACCTTTCATATTTGTTCGGTTTAACTATCAACTCAATAACCGTTGTTCTAGATATTAAAAATATTAAAAACAATGGTTTATTTTATAAAATCGCTGAATTAGGTATTCAGCGCCTGAATAAAATTCCACTTAATATCCGAAACTTGTACAACAAAAAAAAATTGAATTTTTACAATACGATTTTATGAACTTTCTCTATTTGCCTTTTTTGCAACTTTAATTATTTTCTTTAATTATACCACTTCTCAGGGGCCTATAATATTTTAAAGTGCTTACTTTGACTATTCACTCTATCACCATGCAAAGTTTCACCAAAATCCCAGAAGAGTAAACCTGGGATTCTCCTTGTTAAAGTTGGTTAGGAAAATTAAATTGTAGATAATATAATTCGAAAGACTTAAAATAATTTAGTAATTCATCAGCAGATTTAGATATTATTAGTTTATATGTATCATAGTATGTTCTTGGAATTTTGATGTTCATCACAATAATATTAATTTCATTCACTCATAAAGTTAGGAATAATATTCAAACGCCTTGTACTAATAATCCTTAAAGTTATGAGCTTAACAAAACAAAGAAGCCTTTACAGTTCTAATTTTTGTTATTGTTATTCTATATTTATATTGTATTACTTTCGATATTTATTATTCATGTTATGCTTTATTGTTCTTCAATAAAGTTTTAATCAAATAATATTTTACGACTTGATATTTATAGCCAATTGCTTTTAATGGCGTGCCTAATGCATATCGAAACTTATACGACATAATTTAGAACATTTGGTTAATTAAAATTTATTTATATTTTTGATATTAGTTGGAGTATCTACTGATATTTTATATCAGGTTCCATCAAACAGTATATTTTGTAACATTACTTATTTTCTGTTTTTTTATTTTTATATGCAGTTTTGAGTTTTGAGGATTTACAAAACTATATACAACATAAATTTATAAATTATTTTTGCATAGTAATATTTTAATTTTAGATTGTTAAATAAACTTAATTTTTTTTCGATAATTAATATTTGTTTAGTTACGCAAAAATTCTATTCTAATTTTGGCTTACTAAAAGTAATTGTTGATTTGAAAGTTGTATTTCAATTTCAATACAATTTGTCACACCTATGCTGCTGAAGCAAATTAAATTCAGACGTACGAAATACTTAATGAACTTTTGTTATATTGGAGATACAAATTGAATTCTGTTTTTAAATATCAATTTCAAATTGCGAGAGTAAAATTAAAAAATGTGTTGTAGTAAATATTTACAAATTCCATATATGTTCTAAAATATTAAAATTATTGAATTTAACTTAACAGATTCGCCGCTAGGGTTTTATTTAACAGATTGCAGAATAAATTGAATAAAAAAAATCCTAAATCTGCCTATTATAAATATTGTTTTATACCAATGTCAAACTTATTGAAGTTTTTATCGATTTCAAAAGTTAGTTATTTAAATGTAATGGGTTCTTTAATTAGCACAATCGCATAGTTGCTATTTTATATAATAAATTTTTTAGAGGTAATTCAAATACATAGCTGAACATAATCAAATTAAAATTATTTTTCTGATTATTTTTCTAGTAGCGATAATGTAGTAATAATAACATTGCAAAATACAATTGCAGAAATATTACGTCTTGTAAACAAAATACATTCTTAGAATTTTAATTATGTCAACTACGTTGGCAACAAGCTATTTGTATTCTTTATCGAATAAATATTTGGTAATGTTTTTATATACGATAGTTACTTACGATAATTTTTATAGGTAATACACATTGGACTTATTCGAGTATTTTGTAGCAGAATTAAGAGATGCAAAATCTAACTAATAGTATTTTACTTTTTTAAGTAAGTTTAGATTATCAGTAAAAACTAATTTAATATTCAAAATGCATTGAAATTTATTCATAACGAAAATGACGAAAATTGAATGTAGAAATTATAACGAAAAATTAACAAAAATGCGAATTT
This sequence comes from Ctenocephalides felis, assembly GCF_003426905.1. Taxonomy (NCBI): domain Eukaryota; kingdom Metazoa; phylum Arthropoda; class Insecta; order Siphonaptera; family Pulicidae; genus Ctenocephalides; species Ctenocephalides felis. The sequence continues at coordinate 55,650,191 of NW_020539725.1, read as the reverse complement.
TAAATCACACGCGTATTCGAATCATTTGAGCAGTAATTTGATTACAAATAATTAATAAGATATCCAATTCATGTCTCTCAAACACATATACAATATCTGCAACTGTATAAATTTATTACCTTGTTTAACAAATTTCATTTCATCTATTTCGCGTTATAAAAAGGTGTCTTAAGAGTGGACGTCAACTGTAATCAGTAGCTGCCTACGAAACACAACAGAACCTATATGCTTTGGTATAGATTCTGATTAGAATCGCTTAAGCTCACGGAGCAATTCTAAACTTTGATGAATTTTGAATTTTAAAGAATATTAAATTACCAAATCGGATTTTTTCGCGAAATATGACCTTTTCCTTCTTTAGGAAGTTAATTAAAAATCGTATCTGACTTGTTTATGAAAATTTCCATATTTTTGAAATCTTCTGATAGTTCATAAATTGAACATTAAATAATTTAATTTAATAAAATAACTTTGGATTTTGAAAAAATCTATTATTTAAAAATGATTACTTTATTTCTTTATATTGCATTCTAATAGCGTTATAGAAAAAGTTTAAAAAAAAACTCCTACTCTGATTATAAATTTTAATAAAGTTAGAAATTTGCTTCTCCAGATGAAACAAAATACGAAAAGTAGATAGTTGTTTTCGTTGTAAATTTGATGAAGATATTCAACAATTAATATATTTGAATTTCAATCAATGCCTATTACATTATATATTGGGTTGAAATATTTTCACTCAAATTTCATATAATTGCACAGAATTACGAAAACATGTAAAATGGGTCAACCCGTTGTGTTCGCAAAAAGAAAACTGAATTAAACCAAATTAATTCCGTAAATTAAGAGATGCAAAACGCAGCTGGTAAATCTAGGTCGTACATACGTCTAGATTAGATTAAAAGCAAAAAATCGCATATCTCGTATTTCGTCCCCATTCGTCTATTTTCCAGGGCGTAAGCCGCGTGCGAAAATTCTCGCGTAATACAGCAGCCCCTGCCGTAAAACAAAATACATTCATGACAGCTTGAAATTTATGCTTATCTGTGTAGTGTAGAAGCATGGAAATGGGTTTCTCCAAGTGCTTTTCTAGAATGTTCCAAAAACATTAGTTACGTTTCGAGTCGGGTTGTCTTCAGGGATAGTTGAATTTAAATTAAAAAATTCAAGTTCAATGTTTTGGGCACAAATTAGATATATGATTAGAAGAAGTAATATTTTTTTCTTGCATGCTTAGTTTTAAACTCTAATAGTCACACGAGCCAGAGTAAGAAAATACTTAGATATGTTAAAATCAATATTCATTCAATATTAGGCTGGCAACTAAGTAATTGCGGTTGTCAGCTTTTAGATGGTTTCAATTGAATTTTTGGGTTTGCGGACGTAGTCTAAATATAAAATACCTTTTGTTAATAGCGATTCAGTTGTCCACCAGTAAAAAAGTTTTTTGGTCGATTCCATAATTTTCGTTTTGCTTTCGTCGAAGGATGGAAATTGAAATCGATTTTTTTTGTCATATTTTGATTTTTTATTTCTGCAAAGGTATAAAGGCATCTTAAGGGGAGATCCTGCTTTCGAGGCTTCAAAAAATTACTTTTTTGAGGAATTTTTAGAGAAGGAAATTAATATTTAATTTGAACGGTACTTTCAATGTTACATATTTCAACTTTTTACTCAATTTTTCTCTAATATGCCGGGTATAAGCATTTTGCCGATGCGCCACGAACGTGCAGGTGTCATTTGGCGGGAAAGATGCAAGTCACAATTTCCAACCGAATCATAAAATTCAAAACAAGTATATATTTTCAATAGTAAAGATTCTAGTTGAACCTAAAAAATCCAGTAAAAAATGGGAAATTCACTTAGGCTCTCCTCTTAAGCTCGCAAAAAGCTATTTGCTGCTTATGGTGACAAAGTCCCAACAAAACGGCTGTATCTAAAATGGTATGCCAAATTTCGTTCTGGTGATTTTTGGTGTCCAGTTAAAGTTGATTAAAAAATAATTATCTACTTTGAACTGTTATCACCAAATGATCAAATCTGATGTCTACATCGAACAACTAACAAAATTACACAATGCATTTGAAAAAAGTACCCTGAATTGGCAAAACAGTGATTTATTCCATTATTGACATCGCATATTTTTGGCCACTCTAGTAAATTTATTGGAGCTTGGTTGGTATGTTTTGCCACATCCACTTTACACTTACTCATCTGATCACTTTTAGTTTCGATCTTTATAAAACTTCTGAATTAAAAAAAAATCAATAATGATGATGGTGTCAAATTCAGTTTCTTGATAATCAAAATCAGAAGTTTTATGAAAGATGGATAATGATGTTGCTTGAAAGTTGACAAAGTCGGTAATCAAAATGAACAAATCATTTTAGAATAAAGTTATTTAGTTCTATGTAAAAATGTCATAGTTTTTAACAGAAATCCGCACTTACTTAGTTGCCAACCTATAATATTTTTATTATAAATTACGCTCAATTTTTCACTAATTAATTAAAATGATGCTTCATACAAAATTTAAATTATTTTTTTCATTGAATGTTTTTCCATTCCATGTTTTTCATTCTTTTGGGAACTCCAGACCCATTTAGCCATTCGCATGAATATTCTATATAAGACCTGCACGTGTACCACCGCGTGCACACAAAGTTGATATATTGCTTGGAGTGTTATTTCAGGGCGCATAACTGTTTTATATGAAACGGTGCCTACCTTTTTATTAGGTTAATAATTAAAATCTAAACCGCTTCCTGAATTTTCAAAAAGAACACATTTCCTATATTCGATAATTCATGCAATTGACCGAAAAGTTCATGGAATAATAATAGTCTGGGCTAAAATTAAATGGAAAATAAATTTATAAATTATTAAACAATATTTCAAATGGTTGTTTTTAACTTTTTATTCTAAATTTTATATTGTACAGTCACAATTTGATTTTTGTGTTCATACATAACCTTCGGTGTTTAAGTAATATTGTAAGGAATTTTCTTTTACCCAGTGTGTTACGCAACACGGGTGACAAAGTATGTTTATGGGTGATGGACAAATATGCGTACATATAATGGAGAGAGCGGGAAGTAAAAACAAAACTCAGAGCATTGTCTTCAACTGTTATTTCACATCGGTATTGTCACACATTTGTTAGAAAAACATCTCCTGTTGAAGTACTGACAGACAATAGTGAAAACAATTCATTTCTTGCCATTTGCAAAATACATCATAAACCACAATGATTGATGAAATATCAGTTTTGAATATAACGTTCAGAAATAATAGATTTGATGGTTATTAAGGGGGTTGTTCGTTTTTTTTTGATTTGAAGATTTTTTGATATTATGAAAGCTAAAAACCTTAGAATTATTTAAAAAAAAAATCATCTCAATATCTATTTTTTGGACGAAGTTATAGATATATATATATATATATATATATATATATATATATATATACGAGGTCTGTTCAAAAAGTACCCGGAATTTTCGTTTTTTCAAAAAAATATTTATTTATTCGTCTACATTAATGTGGTCCCCTTCAAAGTAGTCCCCCCCAGATATAATACACTTATGCCAGCGTTTTTTCCAATTTTCGAAGCACCCTTGATATTCACTTTTTGATATGTCCTTGAGCACTCTCAGCGATTTTCTTCAATCGAGGAAAACCGCCGTCCTTTCATGGGTCTCTTCAACTTTGGGAATAGGAAAAAGTCACACGGAGCCATATCTTGGTGAATTTTTGCACTTTGCAACACTTTATTTCATTTTTTACGCAAAATTTAATACAAATTCTTTGACTTTTCAATTCTTCCATTGTAAAAATCGCCGAGCTCAGAAAAACACGTCGAACCTTAGCGACTACCACAGACAAAGTAAACAGTGAATATAGCTGAAAATTTCATCATACTTTAGGGGCATGTATACCAACACAATAAAAAAAAAATTTTGACAATCAGACACTCCAGACCCGCGAAATTTAATTATTAGTAATTCCGGGTACTTTTTGAACATACCTCGTCTATATATATATATATATATATATATATATATATATATATCTATATGTATGATCCTCTGAAACCGTTTTTTTATCGCTCCGCGAGCTATTGTATGCCAGCTGCTCTCTTTTTCATTATAATACCTTATGCACATGACCTTTTTAATGTGTCAGCGTCTTTGAACACGATGGTGTATTTAGTACATTAAATTAAATGGTGTATTTAGTACATCATATTAAAAACTTTAAATACGTTTTTCTCAAATTGACTTTTTTAAATGCGGTGCCACAAATTAAAAATAAACTACAAGTCGGATCGACTTGCATTTTTTTTAATTTGTTTACCACTGCAATACCTAGTCCCCCTACCTCAAACAACTTGAAAACATTACGCAAAAAAATTTTGCGAAGCTTTTCGCCCCAATAACGAGGCTTTTTTAACACTTTTTTTTAAAAAATAGCTGTCATTTTTTCCTTCTTGCTTTATTTCTTTCATTTTGGTAGGGGGACTGGATTCAAACTTCTTCTTCAACGTAGTTTCTTTTTTTTTTTTTTTTGCTTCGGGCGATGCACAACGGATTTATCTGTGGCACCGCAAAAGAGATCAATTTTGCAAGGCCGACTTTGGCGCCCCCTGGTTAAAGAATGTCGGCGGAAAAAAAAAATTTCGTAATATTCTATGATTTTGTAATTTTTGTTTAAAAAAAACCGCATGTCTCTATGATAAATTGAGAAAAACAAACACAAATACCTTACATTTTTTGTAACAAAAAAACGAACAACCCCCTTAATGCCATAGCAATTTTTGTGATAATAATTTTAAATAAATTTACACCAGAAGAGATCTGTGTCATAAGATTCTTACAGGTTTAATAATATTGTTATATAAAACGGTCGTTAGTTGCGCAAGTAAATTTCGGGTACTTGACCTAAAATTGCTCTATCATTTACCAAACTATGCTCTGCACCGTTTAAGGTGAAACTTCTCAGTTCTCTGCCATAATTTCATCATGTACTACATGGTTCGTCTAATATGTTTATCTTCATTATTCATACTTGTCTTATGAAGAGAGCTTTGCTTTATGAATATTTAATATAATTGTATGGCGCGGGCTCTTTTTACGCCATCCTATACGTTTGCTGGCAATTTAAATCTGTTGTCTTTAATAATTAATTTATGAAAATAAGCGGAAGGTAACGTAAAATTTAACAACCGTTTTCCTGTTTGTGGTTTACCTAAATTGATCAAAGAATAATAAGAGATAATTATTTTGAAATTATCACATCTGATAATGAAACTTAAATTATTTATTCATCTATTTTCACACATTCTTTATACTTTTTACACTCCCAACTCGTTCCGTTTTTCTACAAATTAAAAGAATATCTACACATTCATCTTCTATTCATCAGAATAATCGTACTAGATATGGCCATACGTCAGTCTGTTCGTGTGTGTATTTTGCAGAATAGTAGTGCCTTGTCAGTGGGTTTCTAGATTTGTTTAGTGCTAGTCTCAGTGCCTTCTTTTGTGCTGTCTGTAGTCCCCGTAAATTCGTCTTTGTTGTCGCATTCTGGCTTAAGGGGGTTGTTCGTTTTTTTTTTTTTTACAAAAAATGCAAGGTATTTGTTTTTGTTTTTCTCAAAATGTATTCATCATAGCGACATGCAGTTTTTTTTAAACAAAAATTGCAAAATCATAGAATATTACGAAATATTCTTTTTCTTTTTTTTTCGCTGCCATTTTTCAACCAGGGGGCGACAAAGTCGGCCTTGCAAAATCGATTTTTTTTGCGGTGCCACAGATAAATCCGTTGCGCATCGCCTGAAACAAAAAAAAGAAACTACTTTGAAGAAGAAGTTTGAATCCAGTCCCCCTACCAAAATGAAAGAAAAATACAAGAAGGATAAAAATGGCAGCTATTTTAAAAAAAAGTGTCAAAAAAGGCCTTTTTTGGGGCGAGAAGCTTCGCAATTTTTTTTTGCGTAATGTTATCAAGTTATTTGAGGTAGGGGGACTAGGTATTGCAGTGGTGAACAAATTAAAAAAAAAATGCAAGTCGATCCGACTTGTAGTTTTTTTTTAATTCGTGGCACCGCATTGAAAAATGTCAATTTAAGAAAAACGTATTAAAAGTTTTTAATATAATGTACTAAATACACCATTTAATTTAATGTACTAAAACACCATGGTGTTCAAAGATGCTGACATATTAAAAAGGTATATATATATATATATATATATATATATATATATATATATATATATATATATATATATATATATCTATATATATATCTATAATTTCGTCAAAAAAATAGATATTGAGAGGATTTTTTAAATAATTCTAAGGTTTTTAGCTTTCATAATACCGAAAAATCTCATAATCGAAAAAATAAAATAAAAATCGAACAACCCCCTTAATGAATGCCAGGTGTAGTTTCTTTTTATCTATTTTAACGAATAATATGTTGTAAGATCCAATTGACTACTCAATTTCTTTATTGAAAATATTTTTCAGTTTCCTTAAGAAATATTTAAAATTAACCGTCTAAACTTCTAGATTGATATTGCCTATTATGATATTTTATCAGTACCTTAAATATTTCATTTACTTACGTGTTCAACTAGTAATAAACCTATTGTGGCGATTTGTTATTTGAAAACGACGGTTCATTATCGCTCAAACATGAAATGAAAATATAAACCCATAACCACATACATTTAACAACACATTTCCATTCGATATGGCCTCGCGTGTCCGATACACGTTTTGATAAGGATACAAATTACAGTTAAAATTGAAACATTTAACATGAAAAAATGAGCTTTATGAAAAATAATGCTTCCGAATCCTCTTAACGTTTGGATTCATGATTTCTAATCAGTATGTATACGCTGTTTTCATTTTATTTATAAATGTTTGCAATTTATCGTTATTATACCTTTGGAGTTAGATAAAACTATTTTAAAACAACGTTACGATTCTAACCTTTTTCATAATAAGTTTTTGTAATGTACCTTAATGGATGTTTTGTTATTTGTATGAATCAAAAGTTAAGTACTAATAAAACCGTGAAGTAATGTTGAATTAACTAATATAAATATCAATATAGTATTTATATTTTGACTCCAACTTCAATTTTATTTTAAATTTTTAATTACTTCTCCTAGTAGATTAGTTTTTGTATAAAGCTTTAGACACGAGTGTTTTGTGTTCAGAATTAATAAATTGTAGATTAATTAATTTTTAAGAATTCCTCATTCAATTTATATTTAAAAAGGGTTTATGAGATCTACATTCACATTTAATTTTCATTTTTATTTTTATTACTATTACAAAGTTCATTAAATTGCTGTTAATATAAAGATAGAAATTTATATAAATTACAAGTTAATTGAGGCTTTGATGTTATTGTAAATTACTAATTTTAACAAATGATTTTGAAGTTGCTTGAGTATTTGATATTATAATTTTTGTAAAAATATATAAAATTGGGCTTTATTATAATAATTGCACAGACTACAATCTTAAGGAAATATTCAGTAAATTACTAGGATCAAAACAGAATTACGGTTTTTCAACACAAATTATAGAGCTATTAATTTTGAGGTAACTGCGGACACGCTACACGCTACAGGTACTACATAATTTCAGATTTTACCACTTTAATAAAAATAATAAAAATAAAACTAGTTTATCAATGAAGACCGAAGTAACCAAATTTCTGGAATTATTTATTGTTACTTCATATTTCGGAATCATAACATACCTTTCCTTATAAGGAGGAGTCCGTTAATCACTTGATCGCATTTTAAGGATTTTTGGACCAGTTCCACCCCTTAGCGATACGTGATGATAATTAAAGTTACCCCCCATTTTTTTAAAGTTCAGGTAAAAAATAAATACACGGTGATATCTTACTAGACTTTCCTCCTTCCTGTGATATTTTGATTTTTTTGTCGAACCCTCTCTCCCTTTTAAGCCTCACGTGATTAATGGACACCCTTAAATTGTATTTATGCTGTTTCTGCTTTTAAGTAAAATTCAATCATTTTTATTTTTTTGTAATTTATGAAAAAATCGTATATAAATGTAAAAAATAATTTATGAAAATTTATATTTTATTTAAATTGATAATGAAAAATGAACATTAGAAAATCTGAGTTAGTGAAGTTTTGCAGACAAAATGGCTTTATAGATGAAGACAGTATTTTAACATTTTATGAACTTAAATTTGAAACTTGAGATAATGTAGGTATTGTATGTCGTACATGGGGGGTTCTACTACTTTAAGTAAAAGTTTCATTGCAATACCGATTTTAACATGATTTTTTCACTTTTTATTCGTTTATTATTATTAATTACATTTTTAACAAAATGAAAAGGCAAATTTACAAATTTAAATACTTTTCTTTAACTCCAACTATTAAATATTTTCGTATATATTTTCAACAGTAGGTACTAATTATAAAGTGCCCTAGGCTACATTGAAACCTATTTCAAATTTCCGTACTATAATTGCAAGATGAATCTGTCGTCAGCATACAACTTTAATGAGACGAATTTCGCAATGAAAATACATCCAGAATCATCAGTACCGTCGCTATAAGTGTCTCTTGTTTTCTTTGTTACCGTTTTGTTGTTTTTGTTCAGTCTCGAAGAGGCAACGGCAGATTTTATATTGCTACTCCGTTTGGCAGTAGAAATGGATCAGCTGGGTAGAAAAAAATCATGTAAAAAATAAATACACGTGATATCTTACTTGAAATCTCCCTTCCCCATGTGATATTTCGTGATTTTTTGTCAAATTTTTCCTCCCCCTCACATGATTAATGGACGCTCTCTTATGGATTTTTAATAGTTTCCATTTATCTCTTTATAGCAACGTCGTAAGAATTAAGGTGAAAGCTACAAAAGATACACATCTTTTTCCCTCTACTTTCAAATGTTTCATAACTTTACTTGATACTGAGATATCGGTGGTGGACCTTTTTACCCGCGGACTTTTAAGCTCCTCTCTTTCCTATAAGAAATTAAAATACTCTATTAGCTTCAATTTATCCACTAGCTGGTTGGCTAATTTCCCATCACTACGCGTTTATTCGCGAATGAGTCATGCACGCGTTATCCACATATCATTACGCGTGTAAGGCAGAAAAACACAATCGAGTGCCAAATGTCGGAGAAGCTTAACTCGAATACCAAATCACATCCAAACAAACTTGCAAACACACAATTATATTGGAGTAAGCGGATTTTTCCACTTAATTTGTTTGAAAGTTTTAACGAACTTTTGTGTAAAGTAAACTTGTTTTCTGAAATTAAATGAGGGGAGGAAATATTTAGAAGTAAACTATTGTTTCTTTGGTTTCTTTTGGATTAGACGCATGATCAAATGACTATTATCAACCGTGGATATATAAGTAATTGAGATATTAATTGTAAGGGGGTAAAAATGTATGTAAATTTTTTTAATTTATATTTATACTCAGTTATATTAATTTTTATGATTATTCACAAGGGCCTACTTTTAAGTCGGACTGCTATTTGATTGGCATTTCAATATTACTAAGGTGATCATATTTTTTCAAGTCAAAACCTGGACGGTAATTTTTGATTATGCTAATACGGGTCGGAGAGGAGGTGGGGGGGAAGAATGCTAAAAAAATTTAATATGATTTTAAAATAACAAATGCGATTTTAGAATGCAATGAAGATCTGTCTTTTTTAAATGAGTAACTTTTAAAAATCAGAATTACTGACTAAATATAAGAACTTTTAAAAATCAGAATTACTGACTAAATATAAGAACTTTATGTGATATTTTATCTTATATTTTTGGATATTTTTTTTTTCAATTTTCTTCATAATTATTTAAAAATAATTAGCACTCACTCCTGGCAGTCAAGAAGTTTATTTGCATAATTTTTAATTTTCATAAAATTTAAAATAAAAGTTCAAAATTATGAATTTGAGAGGCTATTTTTGCACGCATTCTTCATATAAGCATACTAATTGTACATAACATTATCGTGTATTTGATGGGTAGTTGTAATTTTATTATCAAGTCAGAACAAAGATTTAATTTAGACCTATACTTTTTGAAAACGCGGGACAATCCGATACAAAAGATCTAAATCCAGGACAAATATTGCCTTTAGAAAAACCCGGGACACAAGGAAATTCCACCTTTTTGAGGTGGAAATCCGGGACGTATGGTCACCTTAATATTACTGAAATTTTTCAACTTCCTCTTAACCACTATTAGTATTTTTCTCCATCCAACTTCAAAATGACTTTAACCTCATTTTCTACATTTTAAAATTGCACATGATATAATATTGAAAACCATTTTTATAGCTTTCAAAGCTTTTCTATTAATACCACTATTCTGTCATTTATAAAAGTGCGCAGAACTGATATAAAAGAGAATGCTGTAATTAAGTATAATCATCATGGATTTATTTTCTAATTGATTGTGGACATAATTATTTTTATTATGTCGTAAATGAAACAATCCTTTGTTATAGGATGTAATTAAAATTTCTTGCTTTGACAACGACTCACTTTTATGAAGAATTTTACGTAATCAAGTAATTATAGAAAATAAAGAAATAAGGGGATATATTATAACAGGTCTCTTTATTATTCAATCAATATAAAACAATAATTGAATTAGTAAATGTGTCAAGTTTGTCATATAATCAATACTCTATAACCGTGTACGTAATTAAAATCAAGTTTTTAATTTATGAAAATAATATTTTGTTTTACACGTTCTCACACATGTTGATATATAAATCTTTTTTGGTCATTACCCTAGATGGTTTTCTTTTGAGATTGTATTATAGAACTTTCATTTGAAATCACTCCAAAGAATAAATCTGGTAATTGAATAATTTCAATAGTTAATTAATTATATTGACTCATAACAAAAATTAGGATGATCCAAATAAATTGATCATATGTAAAAATAAGATAAGAATGATCAGACGTAATTTAAATTGTATAACTGTACTTGCTACAAATGATACTTATGGGTTAATTATTTTGTAACCTCCTCTGCCAAAAAATAAATAATTAAAGGTTTCTGTTATTATTGTGACGGTTGAGACACTAGACTTCTCTTAAAGAAGTGAACTCTAAATTATTTTTTTCTTATATTCTAACTTTTTTTCTCGTTTATGTAACAATAGCTTATAAGGTTTTACTGTATCTTGCTTGCTATTTTTAATAAAATAAAAAATAAAAAAATAATTGTGATAATTCTGAATAAGAGCACTATAAATTGTTGTGATGATAACTTCTCCTTCACCTTAACTCTACTTGTTGCTTTGGTTGTTCTGGCCATTGATGTATTTATATTAGGAGGCAACCCAATGTTTTTTTCATTTATTTTCATTTCATTTTTTCATAATAATGTAGATGTATCATAGTTTCATAAACTAAGTCAAATATCCCATTTTTGGCTAAATTTGGAGTTGATTGAATTTTTGGTATTATTCTTCCTCGTCACGGTGGTGCCGCCATCACTCCTGTGACGAATCAAATTGAGTGGCGCAATTATTTCTCGTTGAATTTAATTTGAGCACCGTTCATTGTCGAGTGCTCCAGTTTTACTAATTACCGTTGTAAATTCTACAATTCTACTTTGTTAGTATAGGTAATTAATGCGTTATTTTGGAAAATTAATGACGCGCCAACGCTAAAAAACGTTCTTGTCTCGTATCAAACGTATCGGACTGACTTCCTTCCGTGTAAGGAAAATTACACTGTTTCCATTAAAATGAAAATCGGGTGTGCAATGTGATACGATTGTTGTTTTTGCAGAAGGTAAATAGGTTTAATTGTGCAACTGTAATGAAACATTTTAATTTGAACAGGGATTAGTAACAGTATTACTCTTATGACCAAGGCAATAATTTTGAGAATTATTTGAATTTTATTGTAGCAATATTGATTTATGCCTTTGAACAAATGTTGCTAATATGTTTGTTATACATACACATAACAAATTTCATTTATGGACTTTTATTGTTATTTTTAATTTACTGTTGGGAACTGACTGGATTTTAAAGTAGATTTTAGAGTGATTTGTTACCTTCAATTGCCGCATCAAAGTTGTTCGAGAGTCGTTGTCAAGAATTTTTAAATTCAATTTCAAATCCAATTGTTAGTAGTTTTGACATTATAATATCCTCAAAGGCTTCCATGAACTCTTTTGTAAACGAACGTCAATGATAGGGTAAACCAGTTTTTTAACAACAAGATTTGAAAGTAGAGGTCAAGAGACGTATATCCAGCCACAACCTTAAGACGTCGCTATCAGGAGATAAATGGGAATGCTTGAAAATCCATAACAAAAGTATTTCCTTCCGTTGATAGTTTTTTTTGGTTGTGAGCACTCTTATTTAGTTTACGAGACCTTGATATAATTTTTAAGAATACGCTATTTAATAGTTTCATACAATGTTGATATTTTTAAGTTAGATTATTTTTTTATACACCTCTATTGAAGCCTACATATGAGTGGGGTAAAAAGGACCAACCGAACCTTAACCTTGGCAAAAGTTAAAACAATGGAAAATATTAAATAAAAAAGTAAATTAAATTAAAAATAGGTGTTTTACAAGAGATAAATTTAATAAATAGTTATTCCAAATCTGCTGATGAATACATCGAAATACCAGATCAAGGTTATATACGGTGCAACATTTGTGAAAAATACAAGTAAAGCTGGAAATTTTTAACAATATTTGAAAGTAGAGGGCAAAAGATGTATATCCAGTCATAATCTTGATTTTTAAGACTACGCTATCAGAAAATAAACGGCAATGTTTCAACATCCATAATAAAAATGTTTTCTTTCGTTGTTACTTTTTTGGTTATGTCACTGTTGTTTAGTTTACGACACCTTAATATAATTTCTAAGTATACATTTATTGTTTACTAGATGTTGTTATTTTTAAGTTAGATTCAACAGATGTTTTAATATAACCTCTATAAAAGCCTGCATGTGGATGAGGTAAAAAGGGCCAACTGAACTTTTATCTTGGCAAAAGTGAAAACAATGAAAAATATTGAATATAGAAGTGAATTGAATCAAAAATAGCCGCTTAAAATGGGAAAGTTTGGAAAATAATTATTCCAACTCTGCTGATGAATATATCGAAATACCAGATCAAGGTTGTATACGGTGTAATCTTCGTAAAAAATATGCCCAAAATGAAATTTTTAATTCGCATTGGCGAAATAATATTTTGCAATAATTTTGTAAAAGTTAGGAAAATATTTTTTACCATTTGGTGGATAACTACAGTTTTAATTTTTAAAGAAACATGTTCGACATCTGTTGCAAATGTATTCAAAAAACTTCTACTTCTACTAAAGTTGCTTTTAAATTATCTGCAAGCATTTATAACGCGGCACTGATTTATCCGTTACGGAAAGATCCGCCTAGATCTAGGATCTTCTTTTGTGCAATTAGATGCGCAAAGAGATTTTCTTACAACTTTCGGTATCAGATGTCTGACGAAGTTTTGTCATTTAAAATGCTCAAGCGCTGGAATAAACTTTATTATTCGTTTTATTTCCTCCAAAGTATAATTAAGTGCCTACGAAATTTGAACCGTCTTATCTTTTGTAAATTAATAAGATTTGGTATCCTTTTTGATTATATTAATTGAGGAAACGGTTTCATTAGTTAAGAACAGGAAAATGAAACCATTTAGATAAATGAAATTTTTATTAAGAACTTGCAATCGTACTCTTTTGAATTCATGCAAGATTGGTTAAAATACTTTTAAATGTGATTTTCATATAATTTGCAGATAAGTGCTTTTGGCTAGCTTCACTACTCTGCCTCAAACATCTTTGAAATACGAGGTGTGTTCAAAAAGTACCCGGAATTACTAATAATTAAATTTCGCGGGTCTGGAGTGTCTGATTGTCAAAATTTTTTTTTATTGTGTTGGTATACATGCCCCTAAAGTATGATGAAATTTTCAGCTATATTCACTGTTTACTTTGTCTGTGGTAGTCGCTAAGGTTCGACGTGTTTTTCTGAGCTCGGCGATTTTTACAATGGAAGAATTGTAAAGTCAAAGAATTTGTATTAAATTTTGCGTAAAAAATGAAATAAAGTGTTGCAAAGTGCAAAAATTCACCAGATATGGCTCCGTGTGACTTTTTCCTATTCCCAAAGTTGAAGAGACCAATGAAAGGACGGCGGTTTTCCTCGATTGAAGAAAATCGCTGAGAGTGCTCAAGGACATATCAAAAAGTGAATATCAAGGGTGCTTCGAAAATTGGAAAAAACGCTGGCATAAGTGTATTATATCTGGGGGGGACTACTTTGAAGGGGACCACATTAATGTAGACGAATAAATAAATATTTTTTTGAAAAAACGAAAATTCCGGGTACTTTTGAACAGACCTCGTATAGCAAATCCAAACTCTAGTAATTGAGACTAAATTTGTATATACCTTGTTTGTATTCGTGTTTTCTTTATTGAAGTAAAATAGATAGTGTTCATTGTTATTTGTTTAAACTCTTGTATACACTGCTATTGATTCAAGCGTAAAATTTTATAGCTCACAATATAAAACTTCTACTTCAACGAAGCGAGAATAAAAGTGCATAGTCTGAAGGTCGTACTGTACTCAATAAAAACAAAAAAACGTATTAGAAAAGTAGTAAAATTAATAAAAATAGTGTAAAATATAAAGTAGTAAATCTGTTTGTTATGGAACATATGTTATTTAATTTCTTAAACTTTCTTTTTATAATAGTTTTAAAAATCAAGACCAAAATAGTATTTATTTTAACAAAACTACTAATTTTGCGATGTGGAGAAATGGGTACAATCGTACCACTTTTTTGATCAGCAATAATTTTGCTAATTTACTAGTTAGCTGTAATTAATGGTATTTAATGGTAATGGTAGAACATTTACCACGAGAAAGTACTAAAATAGTGTCCTTAAATACTGTAGTCATAAAATCGAATGGTTTACGAGTTTTATTGTTAGAACACAACACATTTTTTTTATTCATATATTATAATGACATCTGTCATAAATCATTTTGCCAACACCAAGTATACAAAAAACTTATTTACAATAATTTACAATACAAACATAATGTACACAAATAATACAAGTATTTATAATATAATCGAATGTCCTAACTTATAAAAAAAAATTGTTATTTAAAACATTCCTTCTTAAAAATTATTTACATTCATAGTTATTTATGGTTAATTGACACAACATAAATATTTAAACATAATTATGAATATGATATTACAAATTGTAATATATAACTAAACATAATTTTATAAACAAGAAATCTTTGAATAAACTTTTGTTTTCTTGTATTTAATTTTCTTCTCTCTTTCGTTTTTTGTCTTAGTGAAGTTGGATTTTTCTTTATCTGTTTAAATTTTACCCAAAAAGGACACTAATATACATGTCACATAAAATAAAAGTAATTGCTGGTAATTAACTATGTACTAATGTTCAACTTACAGTAAAATAACAAACAAAGTGATTTATCAGTATACAAGTAACAGTAATTAATAAAAAAATTGAACATGAAAACTTATTTTTGTCTCTTTAAAAACAATTAGGTCCACAGATCATGCTAATAATATAGGACGCTGAATCAATGCAATAAGGACTTGTTCGAACAAACATACTTCATCTTTCTCCCTTTGGACCCCATCTCAAAATGAGTATAGTTTAGCTGTTATGACTACTGTCACTATCGTAACTTGGCACAACCGTACCCAATCTCCTATGTATATAAATCATTTTTTGTTGCATATATTGTTTATGTGCTACGTTGCAATCATTCCTACTTTCACTAAATTATTCTTGAAGAAACATTGATTTAATCCTCTAAGGGGGCACCCATTAATCGCGTGATCGATTTTTTAAGGATTTTTAGACCACCCTTTCACTTTGGTGATACGTGGTGATATTTAATATACCGTCCTTCCCCACCAAACATCACGTGTACTTTTAGTTACAAGGAAAAATTGTAATTTTTTTTTTGAAAATGTTTGGATTTTTTTTTAAATTTAGGTGAAAAATAAATATTTGTGATAACTCACTATACCCCCCTCTCCCTCACGTGATATTTTGTGATTTTTTGTCAAACCCCCTCTCTCCCCCTGAAAACCTCAAGTGATTAATGGAAAAATAATTCAGGACATTCAAACTAATTCTGGTCTATTGCATTATTTTTTTCCAAACAATTTATACGGTTTATCAATGATAATTCTGTCCATTCGAGAACGTATAATTATGTTTACTTTGTTTTAATTTTCAACTATTATCTATGTGCATGCGTATTCTACAATTAACTTAATAGGATGCGTTGTTGCATGTGCAATTTGAGCGAAATGAATTAAAATGCACCACAAAGAGCTTACTACTGCTGAAGCAAATGGATAATAGGATGTAATTAAATAAAAATGAATTTATATCCGGTTTATATCTTTTTATTTCAAAAAACTCCATTGTTGTTTTGCTTT
>NW_020539725.1:55600080-55632640 GCF_003426905.1 Ctenocephalides felis | reverse complement strand
TTTTACAATACGATTTTATGAACTTTTCTATTTGCTTATTTTTTGCAACTTTAATTATTTTCTATAATTAAACCACTTATCATAGGCCTATAATATTTTTAGGTGTTTACTTTGACTATCTACTCTATTACATGCAAAGTTTCATCACAATCTCAGAAGAATAAACCTTGTTTTTCTTGTTAGAGTTGGTTAAGAAAATGAAATTGTAGATAATGGAATTTAAAGACTTGATAATTTAGTAATTCATGAGCAGATTTAGAGAATACTTTAATAGTATCTCTTCAAAATTGATCATTTGATGTCCAATATCAATTTCCAAAGCACTCATAAAGTTAAGAATAACATTCAAACGCCTTGTACTAATAATCCTTAAAGTTATGAGCTTTACAAAACAAAGAAGCCTTCACAGTTCTATTTTTTTGTTATTGTAATTCTATATTTATATTGTATTACTTTTGATATTTATTATTCATGTTATGCTTTATTGTTCTTCAATAAAATTTTAATCAAACAATAATATTTTACGACTTGATATTTATAGCCAATCGCTTTTAATGGCGTGCCTAATGCATGTCAAAATTTATACAACATAATTTAGGACATTTTGTTAATTAAAATTTATTTATTTTTTCGGATAGTAGTTCGTTTAACTTTTACTTTTAACTTGTACTTTTTCTGATACTGTAATATATAATACAACTGATATTTTGTGGTCAATATCAGGATCAATTGTAACATTTATTTTTTCCTGCATTTTCCAGTTGTAGTTTCAGTTTCTGCATTTCTAAGACGTTTTGAAAATATACAAAATAAATTGTGTAAATAAATTTATATATTAAGTTTACATAATTTATTAATTTTAAATTGTTAAACTCAAAAAGATTTCTTGATAATTAATATTTTTTTTAGTTACGTAAAAATTCTATTCTAATTTTGGCTTACTAAAAGTAATTGTTGATTTGAAAGTTGTATTTCAATTTTAATACAATTCGTCACACCTACGCTGCTGAAGCAAACTAAATTCAGACGTATAAAATGCATAATGAACCTTTGTAATATTGGAGATACAAATTCAATGTTATTCTTAAATGTCAATTTCAAATGGTTTTAGAGAAAAACGAATAAATGTGATGCAGTACATATTTACAAATTTCATATATGTTCTAAAATATTAAAATTATTGAAACTACTACTTAAAGATTCACCGCTGGTAATCAAATTATAATGTTATCCCTTTTTTATATTGTTAACTCATTGCATTTTTATATTGTTGCTCATTGTTTTATCTAACATATTGCAGAATAAATTGAATTAAAAAAAATTTTAAATCTGCCGATTATAAATATTGTTCTTTAACAACAATGCTTATGTATTTTTTATCGATTACAAAAAAAAGTTATTTAAAAATAATTGACTCTTTAATTAGCACAATCGCATAGCTGCTCTTTTATATAATGAATTCTTTAAAGGTAATTCAAATACATAGCTCAACATAATCAAATTAAAATTATTTTTCTGATTATTTTTCTAGCAGCGATAATGTAGAAATAATAACATTGCAAAATGCAATTGCATAAATATTGAGCCTTGTAAACAAAATAAATTCTTAGAATTTTAATTATGTCAACTACGTTGGCAACAAGCTATTTGTATTCTTTATCGAATAAATATTTGGTAATGTATTTATATACGATAGTTACTTACGATAATTTTTATTGGCAACACACATTCGACTTATTCGAGTATTAAGCAGCAAAACTGATAGTATTATACTTTTTTGTTAAGATCAGTAAAAAGTACTTTAATATTCGAAATTCAAATAAATTTAATATGTGATAACGAAAATGCGAATTTTAAATCACACACGAATTCGAATTATTTGAACAATTTTTGCACTACAAATAATTAATAAGATTAAGTAATTGATGTCTTTCAAACATACTTACAATATCTGCAATTGTATAAATTAATTATCTTGTTTAATAAATTTTGTTTTATACATTTCGCGTTCTAAAAATGTGTTTTATTTAAGAAGGGACGTCAACGGTAATCAGTAGCTACCTACGAAACACCACAGAACCTATATGCTTTGGTATAGATTCTGATTAGAATCGCGTAAGCTCACAGAGAAATTCTAAACTTTGAATTTTGAAATATTTTAGAAAATCTTAAATTAGCAAATAGGATTTCTGTGCCAATCTTATCTCACTTGTTTATGAAAATTTTTATATTTTTGAAATTTTGTGATAGTTAGATGAATTGAACATATCAATAATTAAATTTAATAAAATAACTTTGGAATTTAAAAAAAAAAATCAATTATTTAAAAGTGCTTATTAACTTCCCGTAGGGTAAGTTATAGTAATCGCAAAAAAATCGAAAATGAAAATTTTTATATATCTTTACGTTTCAGAGGTTTCTGAATATTTTGGCATACCTTAGAAAAAATGGATGTATGTGTGTGTGTGTGTGTGTGTGTGTGTGTGCGTGTGCGTGTGTGTATGTATGTGCGGATACAAATTTTCGTCGACGATTTCGGGAACACGGATCAATCGATTTGAATAATTCAAAAAACATTCGATTCGTATTGATAAGGAGACGTGCTGATTAGTTTTTGGCGAAGGCAGGTCTAGCCGTTCCGGAGATACGGGGCAAAAAGTGCCGAACACGGTAACTCAGTTTTTAAGAGAACGGAGTGTCCGATTTTAATAATTCAAAAAACATTTTACTTGTATTGACAAGATAAAGAATTGATAAAATTTTCATAAAGGCAGGTCTAGCGGTTTCGGAGATATAACGAAAAAAGTAAAAAAAAATGCCATTTGGCGGTCAAAAATGATCATTAGACATATGCACATCAAATTTTCAGATATTTTATAGAGATTTTAACAATAAGTATAAATTTTGTTTATTTTTCTATGGGTTCCGTATCAATGTTTACCCGTTAGACAGCGACGCCGCGCTTACGCGCTTTATATTTCGTCTCTTTGCAGTTAAAGCAGTACGATTGCTCTGAAAAACAAGTTCAGATCTTCCAAAATATGTCAAAATAAAAAAAACATTTAAAAAAAAAAAAAAAAAAAAATTAATAACGTTATGGAAAAAGTTGAAGAAACTTCTACTCTGATTATAAATTTTAGTAAAGTTAGAAATTTGCTTTTCCAGATGAAACAAATAGGAAAGGTAGATAGCTGTTTCCGTTGTAAATTTGTTGAAGATAGTCTATAATTTTCATTATATTTTAATTTTAATCAATGCATATCATATTATATATCCTGTTCAAAATATTTTCACTCAAATTTCACATAATTGCACAGAATTACGAAAACATGGGAAATGGGTCAACCCGTTCGTGTTCGCAAAAAGAAAACTGAATTAAACCAAATTAATTCCGTAAATTAAGAGATGCAAAATGCAGCTGGTAAATCTAGGTCGTGCATACGTCTAGATTAGATTAAAAGCAAAAAATCGCATATCTCGTATTTCGTCCCCATTCGTCTATTTTCCAGGGCGTAAGCCGCGTGCGAAAATTCTCGCGTAATACAGCAGCCCCTGCCGTAAAACAAAATACATTCATGACAGCTTGAAATTTATGCTTATCTGTGTAGTGTAGAAGCATGGAAATGGGTTTCTCCAAGTGCTTTTCTAGAATGTTCCAAAAACATTAGTTACGTTTCGAGTCGGGTTGTCTTCAGGGATAGTTGAATTTAAATTAAAAAATTCAAGTTCAATGTTTTGGGCACAAATTAGATATATGATTAGAAGAAGTAATATTTTTTTCTTGCATGCTTAGTTTTAAACATCTTATAGTCGAATGAGCCAGAGTAAAAAAAAAACATTTAGAAACCACAAAATGTAAAAATCAATATTGGTTTAATCATTAGGTTGGCAACTAAGTAAGTGCGGTTGTCAGCTTTAAGATGGTTTAATTGAATTTTCGGGTTTGCTGACGTAGGTCAAATGTAAAATACCTTTTGTTAATAGATAGTAGGCAATTTAGGTATCCTTCTATCCTTCCTTGTTGAAATTTGGAAAATCTGATCGAATCGTCATAATTTTCTTATTTATTTCTGCAAAAAAATAACATGGCTTCTTAATCTCACAAAAAGGTATTCGCTGCTTATGGTGACGAAGTCTTAAATAAAAACAGGGCAGTATCCAAATTGGCCTGCTAAATTTCGTTCTTGTGATATTTCACTCAAAGTTGAAAAAAGCTCTGGTCGTTGATTAAAAAGTAATTGTCTACTTTGAACTGTTATCAACAACGACGATCGATTCTAATTCTAATATTCTAATCTTTGAACATCTAACAAAATTAAATAAGTGGTTGCAAGATCTAAAAAATTGGCAAGCAATGTATTTATGTAAGGAAATTCCTCAATGGGGGAATCTCTAAACGCCATGGTACCCAATAGCAAATAACCTCTTTGAACCAAAGGTTTTTCAGATTGGTCATGAGAAATAAATAAAAAAAAACAATGTAGCCGTAAAGTTTATCCTGAATTGGCAAATCAGTGACTTACTCCATTATTGATATCACAATTATTGGATGTTTTTCCACATCCACCATAGTACTCCTGACCTTATACCATCTTTTAGTTTCGATCTTTACAAAACTTCATGAATTTAAAAAAAAAATCAATAATGATGATTTTTTGGTCTAACGGTCTAATTCAGTTTTTTGCTAATAAATACCAGAAGTTTTATGAAAGATGGATAATGATGTTGCTTGAAAGATGACAAAATATCAGTGATCCAAATGGACAAAGTATTTTAGAATAAAGTTATTTAGTTCCATGTAAAAATACCTTAGTTTCTAACGAAAATCCGCATTTACTTAGTTGCTAACCTAATATTTTTATTTCCCTTTCACTAATTAATTGAAATGTTGTTCCATAAAAATTTAAATTAATTTTTCCATTGAATGTTTTTCCATTCCATGTTTTTCATTCTTTTGGGAACTCCAGATCCATTTAGCCATTCGCATGAATATTCTATACAATCCCTGCACGTGTACCACCGCGTGCACACAAAGTTGATATATTGCTTGGAGTGTTATTTCAGGGCGCATTACTGTTTTATATGAAACGGTGCCTACCTTTTTATTAGGTTAATAATTAAAATCTAAACCGCTTCCTGAATTTTCAAAAAGAACACATTTCCTATATTCGATAATTCATGCAATTGACCGAAAAGTTCATGGAATAATAATAGTCTGGGCTAAAATTAAATGGAAAATAAATTTATAAATTATTAAACAATATTTCAAATGGTTGTTTTTAACTTTTTATTCTAAATTTTATATTGTACAGTCACAATTTGATTTTTGTGTTCATACATAACCTTCGGTGTTTAAGTAATATTGTAAGGAATTTTCTTTTACCCAGTGTGTTACGCAACACGGGTGACAAAGTATGTTTATGGGTGATGGACAAATGCGTACATATAATGGAGAGAGCGAGAAGTAAAAACAAAACTCAGAGCATTGTCTTCAACTGTTATTTCACATCGGTATTGTCACACATTTGTTAGAAAAACATCTCCTGTTGAAGTACTGACAGACAATAGTGAAAACAATTCATTTCTTGCCATTTGCAAAATACATCATAAACCACAATGATTGATGAAATATCAGTTTTGAATATAACGTTCAGAAATAATAGATTTGATGGTTATTAAGGGGGTTGTTCGTTTTTTTTTTGATTTGAAGATTTTTTGATATTATGAAAGCTAAAAACCTTAGAATTATTTAAAAAAAAATCATCTCAATATCTATTTTTTGGACGAAGTTATAGATATATATATATATATATATATATATATATATATATATATATATACGAGGTCTGTTCAAAAAGTACCCGGAATTTTCGTTTTTTCAAAAAAATATTTATTTATTCGTCTACATTAATGTGGTCCCCTTCAAAGTAGTCCCTCCCAGATATAATACACTTATGCCAGCGTTTTTTCCAATTTTCGAAGCACCCTTGATATTCACTTTTTGATATGTCCTTGAGCACTCTCAGCGATTTTCTTCAATCGAGGAAAACCGCCGTCCTTTCATGGGTCTCTTCAACTTTGGGAATAGGAAAAAGTCACACGGAGCCATATCTGGTGAATTTTTGCACTTTGCAACACTTTATTTCATTTTTTACGCAAAATTTAATACAAATTCTTTGACTTTTCAATTCTTCCATTGTAAAAATCGCCGAGCTCAGAAAAACACGTCGAACCTTAGCGACTACCACAGACAAAGTAAACAGTGAATATAGCTGAAAATTTCATCATACTTTAGGGGCATGTATACCAACACAATAAAAAAAAAATTTTGACAATCAGACACTCCAGACCCGCGAAATTTAATTATTAGTAATTCCGGGTACTTTTTGAACATACCTCGTATATATATATATATATATATATATATATATATATATATCTATATGTATGATCCTCTGAAACCGTTTTTTTATCGCTCCGCGAGCTATTGTATGCCAGCTGCTCTCTTTTTCATTATAATACCTTATGCACATGACCTTTTTAATGTGTCAGCGTCTTTGAACACGATGGTGTATTTAGTACATTAAATTAAATGGTGTATTTAGTACATCATATTAAAAACTTTAAATACGTTTTTCTCAAATTGACTTTTTTAAATGCGGTGCCACAAATTAAAAATAAACTACAAGTCGGATCGACTTGCATTTTTTTTAATTTGTTTACCACTGCAATACCTAGTCCCCCTACCTCAAACAACTTGAAAACATTACGCAAAAAAATTTTGCGAAGCTTTTCGCCCCAATAACGAGGCTTTTTTAACACTTTTTTTTAAAAAATAGCTGTCATTTTTTCCTTCTTGCTTTATTTCTTTCATTTTGGTAGGGGGACTGGATTCAAACTTCTTCTTCAACGTAGTTTCTTTTTTTTTTTTTTTTTGCTTCGGGCGATGCGCAACGGATTTATCTGTGGCACCGCAAAAGAGATCAATTTTGCAAGGCCGACTTTGGCGCCCCCTGGTTAAAGAATGTCGGCGGAAAAAAAAAATTTCGTAATATTCTATGATTTTGTAATTTTTGTTTAAAAAAAACCGCATGTCTCTATGATAAATTGAGAAAAACAAACACAAATACCTTACATTTTTTGTAACAAAAAACGAACAACCCCCTTAATGCCATAGCAATTTTTGTGATAATAATTTTAAATAATTTACACCAGAAGAGATCTGTGTCATAAGATTCTTACAGGTTTAATAATATTTGTTATATAAAACGGTCGTTAGTTGCGCAAGTAAATTTCGGGTACTTGACCTAAAATTGCTCTATCATTTACCAAACTATGCTCTGCACCGTTTAAGGTGAAACTTCTCAGTTCTCTGCCATAATTTCATCATGTACTACATGGTTCGTCTAATATGTTTATCTTCATTATTCATACTTGTCTTATGAAGAGAGCTTTGCTTTATGAATATTTAAAATAATTGTATGGAGCGAGCTCTTTTTACGCCATCCTATACGTTTGCTGGCAATTTAAATCTGTTGTCTTTAATAATTAATTTATGAAAATAAGCGGAAGGTAACATGAAATTTAACAACCGTTTTCCTGTTTGTGGTTTACCTAAATTGATCAAAGAATAATAAGAGATAATTATTTTGAAATTATCACATCTGATATTGAAACTTAAATCATTTATTTATCTATTTTCACACATTTTTTATATTTTTTACAATCCCAACTCGTTCCGGTTTTCTACAAATTAAAAGAATATCTGCACCTTCTATTCATCAGAAGAATCATACCAGAGATTTTCTCTAAATTTATATGGTCATATACTGTCGGTACATCAGCCTGTTCGTGTATGTACTTTGTACAATAGTAGTGCCCTGTCAGTGGGTTTCTTGATTTGCTTAATGCTAGTATCAACGCCTTGTTTTGTGTTGTCTGTAGTCCCCATAAATTCGTCTTTGTTATCGCATTCCTTAGTATAGGGTCCCTTTATCTATAGTAATTTTTTAATTTTTTTAGACTTCTTAAGAAATATTTAAAATTATCCGTTTATACTTGTAGATTAATATCGCCTATTATGATATTTTATCAGCACCTTAAATATTTCATTTCCTTAAACCTATTGTGCCGATTTGTTATTTGAAAACGACGGTTCATTATCGCCCAAACATGAAATGAAAACATAAAACCATAACCACATACATTTAACAACACATTTCCATTCTATATGGCCTCGCGTGTCCGATACACGTTTTGATAAGGATACAAATTACAGTTAAAATTGAAACATTTAACATGAAAAAATGAGCTTTATGAAAAATAATGCTTCCGAATCCTCTTAACGCTTGGATTCATGATTTCTAATCAGTATGTATACGCTGTTTTCATTTTATTTATAAATGTTTGCAATTTATCGTTATTATACGTTTGGAGTTAGATAAAACTATTTTAAAACAACGTTACGATTCTAACCATTTTCATAATAAGTTTTTGTAATGTACCTTAATGGATGTTTTGTTATCTGTCTGTATCAAAAACTAAGTACTAATTAAACCGTGAAATAATGTTGAATTAACTAATAGTAATATAAATATCAATACCGAACTGTATTTACATTTTAACTCCAACTTAAGTTATATTTTTATATACTTCTGTAGTTTTTCTATAAAGCTTTGAAAACCAGTGTTTTGTGTTCAGAATTAATTAATTGTAGATTAATTAGTTTTTAAGAAGTTTGTCTCATTCAATTTATATTTAAAAAAGGGTTTATAACATCTACAGAAATTATATGCACATTTCGTCTTGCATTTTTATTTTTATTACTATTACAAAGTTCATTAAATTGTTGTTAATATAAAGTTGGAAATTTATAGAAATTACAAATTCGAAGTTACTAATTTTAACTAATGGTTTTGAAGTTGCTTGAGTATTTGATATTATAATTTTTGTAAAAATATATAAAATTGGGCTTTATTATAATAATTGCACAGACTACAATCTTAAGGAAATATTCAGTAAATTACTAGGATCAAAACAGAATTACGGTTTTTCAACACAAATTATAGAGCTATTAATTTTGAGATAACTGCGGACACGCTACACGCTACAGGTACTACATAATTTCAGATTTTACCACTTTAATAATAATAATAAAAATAATTTTTCAATGATGACCGAAGTAACTAAATTTAGGGCATTATTTATTGTTACTTCATAATTCGAAATCATAACACTCCTTTCCTTATAAGGAGTCCATTAATCACTTGATCGCGTTTTAAGGATTTTTGGACCCCACCCAACACTTGCTGATTACCCCCTTAAAATTACCCCCCAACCTCCAAAATTTGGATAATTTTTTTAAATTTCAAAAAATAAATAAACATTATATCATACTAGACTTTCCTCCTTCTTGTGTTATTTTGTGATTTTTTGTCAAATCCTATCTCGCTTTTAAGCCTCACGTGATTAATGGTAATAATTAATAACCTCTTAAATTGTATTTATTCTGTTTAGGCTTTTAAGTAAAATTTAATAATTTTTATTTTTTTATAATTTATGAAAAAATTTATATTTTATTTAAATTGATAATGGAAAAATGAACATTAAAAAATCTGAGTTAGTTTGTGAAATTGTGTAAACACAATGGCTCGTTTACACAATTTCACAAATATAGTCTAAGATAACTGTTATAATATATCCTTATTTCTTTATTTTCCATAATTACTTGATTACGTAAAATTCCTTATAAAATTGAGTCGTTGTCAAAGCAAGAAATTTTAATTACATCCCATAACAAAGGATTGTTTTATTTACGACATAATAAAAATAATTATGCCCACAATCAATTAGAAAATAAATCCACGATGATTATACTTAATTACAACATTCTCTTGTAAATGAGTTCTGTGCACTTTTATAAATGACAGTGGTATTGATAGAAAAGCTCTGAAGGCTATAAAAATATTTAATTGGTTGTTTAATATTGTATCATGCGCAATTTTAAAATGTATTTTTTTATATCTATTTATTTATAGCAATCAAGATACAATTTATCTTATAAGTTGTAGTGACAAAGAAGAAAAAAAAATATAATAAAAAAATAATAATAATAATGAATAAATAAATAAGTAAATAAATAATAATAATAATAATAATAATAATAATTATTATTATTATTATTATATTAAAGAAAATGCACTCAATTTTTGAGAGGTAGATTGAGCTTCTGCCCTTGATGACATCTGTGACGTATGGAATATCTAAATCTTCATGAATACTTGGTTAGTTATTTACCACGGTGCGTTAACTATATTTCTTAGTATTTTGTTTTGACATCTTTGCATTATTACTATATTGGATTTGCTTGCGCATCCCCATAACTCGATACCGTAAGTCCAAACGGGAAAATGTAAAAATGAGGTTAAAATTATTTTGAAGTTGGAGAAAAATACAAGTGGTCAAGAGGAAGCTACAAAATTTCAGTAATATTGAAATGCCAATCAAATAGCAGTCCGACTTTAAAGTAGGCCCTTGGGCATAACTATTATAAAAAATAGAATAACCGAGTATAAATATTGTTAAAACTGAGTGAAAAATATTATAAAGAGTATGATTGAGTATAACTACTAGTACATTTTTTTTTTTTTTTTTTTTTTTTAATTTTTATTTTCAATAGCAATCAGAATACATGACTATTCTATGAGCGATTTGGCTTATGTCATTCACTCACACACATACACACACTTGCAAACACACATATAAATTTATCGGATCAATATTACAATCATATTTAGAGAATCACTTCAATAAATGATTCAATTATTCTGTTCATATTATCTAAGGTTCCTCCATATTATCTTCGGGCAGCTTCTTCT
The DNA here is from genome assembly GCF_003426905.1 of Ctenocephalides felis. Lineage (NCBI taxonomy): Eukaryota > Metazoa > Arthropoda > Insecta > Siphonaptera > Pulicidae > Ctenocephalides > Ctenocephalides felis. The sequence goes on along the minus strand of NW_020539725.1, from coordinate 55,621,763 downwards.
TCAGTCTTCTTGAAGTTGATGTCTCAAGAAGCTGAGAGACTATATGGTTTGAATGATGTTGTAGTTTTTGAAAATGTTTTATACTGTTGATTTGTATTATTTTGTTTATAAAATCAATATGAAGATCGTCGTGTACTACTAGTACATAAAACAATATATATAATATTATTCTTGTCACTTACGAAAATTTATAATAGTAGTTTGATCATACCACTGCAAAACTAAGATCCAAAGAAACAATACTTTTAAATATTTTCTCCCCTCATTTAATTTCAGCAAACAAGTTTACTTTATACAAAGTTCGTTAAAACTTTCAAACAAATTAAGTGGAAAAATCCGCTTACTCCAATATAATTGTGTGTTTGCAAGTTTGTTTGGATGTGATTTGGTATTCGAGTTAAGCTTCTCCGACATTTGGCACTCGATTGTGTTTTTCTGCCTTACACGCGTAATGATATGTGGATAACGCGTGCATGACTCATTCGCGAATAAACGCGTAGTGATGGGAAATTAGCCAACCAGCTAGTGGATAAATTGAAGATGATGTAGTATTTGAATTTCTTATAGGGTAGAGAGGGGCTTAAAGGTCCACGGGTAAATAGGTCCACCACCGATATCTCAATGTCGAGTAAAGTTTTGATTTTTAGACAACAAAATTTGAAAGTAGTGGGAAAAAGATGTGTATCTTTTGTAGCTATCACCTTAATTCTTACAACGTTGCTAACAGGAGATAAATGAAAACTATTGAAGATCCATAAGGGGGGCGTCCATTAATCATGTAAGGGGGAGGAGGCATTTGACAAAAAATCACGGAATATCAGGTGGGGAAGGGAGAGATGTGATTTGGTAATTTTTCTTTAAATAGGTCTAGTGAGATATCACGTGTATTTATTTTTTTCTACCCAGCTGATCCACTACTACTGCCAAACGGAGCAGCAATATAAAATGTGCCGTTGTCTCTTTGAGACTGAACAAAAACAACGAAACGGTAACAAAGAAAACAAGAGACACTTATAGCGACGGTACTGATGCTGGATGTATTTTCATTGCGAAATTCGTCTCATTAATATTGTATGCTGACGACAGATTCATCTTGCAATTATAGTACGGAAATTTGAAATAGGTTTCAATGTAGCCTAGAGCACTTTATAATTAGTACCTACTGTTGAAAATATATACGAAAATATTAATAGTTCAAGTTGAAGAAAGTTAACTAAATTTGTAAATTTGCATTCATTTTGTTAAAAACTGAATGGGTCTAATTGCTGTATAATAATAAACAAATAAAAATGAAAAAAAAAGTTAAAATCAGAATTACGATGAAATTTTTACTCATAGTAGTAGTACCTCCAATCGCTATGCAACATCTGCATTATTTAAAGTTTAAAATTTAAGTTCAATAAATGTTAAAATATAGTTTCTTTTATAAAAGTTATCTTTCAAGTAATTATGGAAAATAAAGAAATAAGAATATATTATAACAGTTATCTTCATTATTCAATTTGTGGATAACGATAAGGGTTTTAACATACAATTTGATTGAAATCAATATAAAACAATAATTGAATTAGTAAATTCGACAAATTTGACAAATCAAGTTTTTTTTTTTTTAAACTTTAAATTAATGAAAATAATATTTCATTTTACACATTGTCGTACATATTGATATATAAATCTTTTATTTTTCGGGATGCTATTATCGTACAACCTTCATTTGAAATATCGTTACAGAAAAAATCTGGTAATTGAATAATTGCAAAGGTTAATTAATTATTTTGACATATAAAAATAGTTAGGATGATCCAAATCAATTGATTGTATGCAAAAATAAGATAAGAATGAGCAGACGTTACGTTATTTGAATATCTATTCTTGTTACAATGATACTTACGTTAAGTATTATTTTCCTATATATGCCAAAAGATAAATAATTAAGTTTTTTATTATTTTAACGACAATTAGAACTAAGAGTTCTATAATCTGTTGTGACATCATAGACTCCTCATAGGCCAATTATGTTAAAGGTCTACGGTACCTAGAAAGATGTTAAATTCATATGGTTCAAGAGTTCAATTCACGTGATGGGTAACCGTTTCAGGAACTTAAAAAGATTCCAAATTTTCACACGGGATGATACTTCTCCTTAATTCTAAGATTTTGGTTGTTCTGCCCATTGATGTAGTTATATTAGGAGGCAATCCAATGATTATTTTTCCTAATAATGTTGGTATATAAAATTCTACTAGGTCAGATATACCATTTTTGGTATCATTCTTCCTCGTCACGGTGGTGCCACCATCACTCCTGTGACGAATAAAATTGAGTGGCGCAATTATTTCTCGTTGAATTTAATTTGAGCACCGTTCATTGTCGAGTGCTCCAGTTTTACTAATTACCGTTGTAAATTCTACAATTCTACTTTGTTAGTATAGGTAATTAATGCGTTATTTTGGAAAATTAATGACGCGCCAACGCTAAAAAACGTTCTTGTCTCGTATCAAACGTATCGGACTGACTTCCTTCCGTGTAAGGAAAATTACACTGTTTCTATTAAAATGAAAATCGGGTGTGCAATGTGATACCATTGTTGTTTTTGCAGAAGGTAAATAAGTTTAATTGTGCAACTGTAATGAAACATTCTAATTTGAACAGGGATTAGTAACAGTATTACTCTTATGACCAAGGCAATAATTTTGAGAATTATTTGAATTTTATTGTAGCAATATTGATTTATGCCTTTGAACAAATGTTGCTAATATGTTTGTTATACATACACATAACAAATTTCATTTATGGACTTTTATTGTTATTTTTAATTTACTGTTGGGAACTGACTGGATTTTAAAGTAGATTTTTAGAGTGATTTGTTACCTTCAATTGCCGCATCAAAGTTGTTCGAGAGTCGTTGTCAAGAATTTTTAAATTCAATTTCAAATCCAATTGTTAGTAGTTTTGACATTATAATATCCTCAAAGGCTTCCATGAACTCTTTTGTAAACGAACGTCAATGATAGGGTAAACCAGTTTTTTAACAACAAGATTTGAAAGTAGAGGTCAAGAGACGTATATCCAGCCACAACCTTAAGACGTCGCTATCAGGAGATAAATGGGAATGCTTGAAAATCCATAACAAAAGTATTTCCTTCCGTTGATAGTTTTTTTTGGTTGTGAGCACTCTTATTTAGTTTACGAGACCTTGATATAATTTTTAAGAATACGCTATTTAATAGTTTCATACAATGTTGATATTTTTAAGTTAGATTATTTTTTTATACACCTCTATTGAAGCCTACATATGAGTGGGCTAAAAAGGACCAACCGAACCTTAACCTTGGCAAAAGTTAAAACAATGGAAAATATTAAATAAAAAAGTAAATTAAATTAAAAATAGGTGTTTTACAAGAGATAAATTTAATAAATAGTTATTCCAAATCTGCTGATGAATACATCGAAATACCAGATCAAGGTTATATACGGTGCAACATTTGTGAAAAATACAAGTAAAGCTGGAAATTTTTAACAATATTTGAAAGTAGAGGGCAAAAGATGTATATCCAGTCATAATCTTGATTTTTAAGACGTCGCTATCAGGAAATAAACGGCAATGTTTCAACATCCATAATAAAAATGTTTTCTTTCGTTTTTACTTTTTTGGTTGTGAGCACTGTTGTTTAGTTTACGAGACCTTAATATAATTTCTAAGTATACATTTATTGTTTACTAGATGTTGTTATTTTTAAGTTAGATTCAACAGATGTTTTAATATAACCTCTATAAAAGCCTGCATGTGGATGAGGTAAAAAGGGCCAACTGAACTTTTATCTTGGCAAAAGTGAAAACAATGAAAAATATTGAATATAGAAGTGAATTGAATCAAAAATAGCCGCTTAAAATGGGGAAGTTTGGAAAATAGTTATTCCAACTCTGCTGATGAATATATCCAAGTACCAGATGAAGGTTGTATACAGTGTAATCCTTGTAAAAAATATGCCCAAAATGAAATTTTTAATTCGCATTGGCGAAATAATATTTTGAGATTATTTTGTAAAAGTTAGGAAAACATTTTTTACCGTTTGGTGGATAACTACAGTTTTAATATTTAAAGAAACATGTTCGACATCTGTTGCAAATGTATTCAAAAAACTTCTACTTCTACTAAAGTTGCTTTTAAATTATCTGCAAGCATTTATAACGCGGCACTGATTTATCCGTTACGGAAAGATCCGCCTAGATCTAGGATCTTCTTTTGTGCAATTAGATGCGCAAAGAGATTTTCTTACAACTTTCGGTATCAGATGTCTGACGAAGTTTTGTCATTTAAAATGCTCAAGCGCTGGAATAAACTTTATTATTCGTTTTATTTCCTCCAAAGTATAATTAAGTGCCTACGAAATTTGAACCGTCTTATCTTTTGTAAATTAATAAGATTTGGTATCCTTTTTGATTATATTAATTGAGGAAACAGTTTCATTAGTTGAGAACAGGAAAACTAAACCATTTAGATGAATGAAATTTTTATTAAGAACTTGCAATTGTACTCGATTCATACAAGATTGTTTAAATTACCTTGAAATATGATTTTCATATAATTTGCAGATCATAGTGCTTTTGGCTAGCTTTACTACTCTGCCTCGAACATTTTAAAATAAGTAAATAAACTCTAGTAATTGAGACTAAATTTGTATATACCTTGTTTGTATTCGTGTTTTCTTTATTGAAGTAAAATAAATAGTGTTCATTGTTATTTGTTTAAAGCCTTGTATACACTGCTATTGATTCTAGCGTAAAATTTTATAGCTCACAATATAAAACTTCTACTTCAACGAAGCGAGAATAAAAGTGCATAGTCTGAAGGTCGTACTGTACTCAATAACAAAAAAAAAAACAAAAAAAAAAATAGAAAAATAGTAAAATTAATAAATATGTTGTAAAATATAAAATGGTATTTATATTTTGTTTAGATATGTTATTTGATAACTTAAACTTTTTCTTATAATAGTTTTAAAAATCAAGACCAAAACAGTATTTATTTTAACAAAACTACTAATTTTGCGATGTGGAGGAACTGGGTACAATCGTACCACTTTTTTTGATCAGCAATAATTTTTCTAATTTACTAGTTAGCTGTAATTAATGGTACTTAATGGTAATGATAAATTTAATGATAAATGAACATTTATCACGAGAAAGTACTGAAATACGGTCCTTAAATACTATAGTCATAAAATCGAATGGTTTACGACTTTCATTGTTAAAACACAACATATCTTTTTTATTCATATATTATAATGACATCTGTCATAAATTATTTTGCCAACACCAAGTATACAAAAAACTTATTTACAATAATTTACATTACAAATATAATGTACACATACAATACAAGTATTTATAATATAATCGACTTTCCTAACTTATAAAACATAATTATATTATATTAATTCATGGTTAATTGACACAACATAATTATTTAAACAAAAATTATGAATATAATATTACAAATTGTAATATATAACTACACATAATTTTATAAGCAAGAAATCTTTGTATAAACTTTTGTTTTCTTGTATCCAATTTTCTTTTCTCTTTCGTTTTTTGTCTTACAATTAGTGAAGTTGGATTTTTCTTTATCTGTTTAAATTTTACCCAAAAAGGACAATTAATATAGGTCACAACATATACATGTTACATAAAATAAAAGTAATTGCTGGTAATTAACTATGAACTAATATTCAACTTACAGCAAAATAGCAAACAAAGTGATTTATCAGTATACAAGTAAAAGTTATTATTGAAAGAAATCGAACATGAAAACTTATTTTTGGCTCTTCACAAGCAATTAGGTCCACAGATCATGCTAATAATATAGGACGCTGACTCAATGCAGTAATGGAAACTTGTTCGAACAAACATACACATCTTTTTCCTTTGAACCCTATCTCGAAATGAGTATAGTTCAGCTATTATTATGATATGCTATTGTTAACTGGCACAACCGTACCCAATCTCTTCTACGTATATTATTCATCTTTTGTCGCATATATTGTTTATGTGCTATGTTGCAATTATTCCTAGTTTCACTAAATTATTGTTGAAGAAACATTGATTTAATCCACTAAGGGGGCGTACATTAATCACGTGATCGATTTTTTAAGGATTTTTGGACCACCCCTTTACTTTGGTGATACGTGGTGATATTTAATATTACTCCTCCCTTTTCCACCTAACATCACGTGTATTTTTAGTTACAAGAAAAAATTGTAATTTTTTTTTGAAAATGTTTGGATTGTTTTTTAAATTAGGTAAAAAATAAATATATGTGATAACACACTATACCCCTCCCTCCCTCACGTGATATTTAGTGATGTTTTGTCAAACAGGACGCCCCCTAAACACATAATGTTGCTACAAAATAATTCAGCACATTCAAACTAATTCTGGTTTATTGAATTTTTTTCCAAACAATTTATACGGTTTATCAATGATAATTCTGCCCATTCGAGAACGTATAATTATATTTACTTTGTTTTAATTTACAACTATTATCTATGTGCATGCGTATTCTACAATTAACTTAATAGGATGCGTTGTTGCATGTGCAATTTGAGCGAAATGAATTAAAATGCACCACAAAGAGCTTACTACTGCTGAAGCAAATGCATAATAGGATGTAATTAAATAAAAATGAATTTATATCCGGGTTTATATCTTTTTATTTCAAAAAACTTCATTGTTGTTTTGCTTTTGTCTGGTTATCTGATTTACCTGTTGTAAGTTATTAGAGGTATATTATAAGTTGGGTTATGCTGACTATCCTGGATAGTAAAAATTAATATTTATTTAATTTATTTGCTGTATATTTGTGCACTGTGATTAAGAAATTAAGATTTGCTTTTTATTATTATCTACACCTATTCCATATGGAACACCAACAAATTTTTGCTAAATAAATGTCTAAATCGATTGCCAATCCAGTGATTGGACGTCCGGGTATGATGGTACATCAAGTATATCTTATAAAAATTCCAAGCCAACAAATACGTTTGGATTGCATTATTTTTCCTTTATCCTCAATCTCATCTATTCTATTAATTGTTCCTCCAGCGTATGTGTTCTAAATTTTACGCTTTTGCAAATATTGTTCGGTTGGATTATATAGCAGGCACCTTCCGTGATTTAATGTACATTGCATTTGCACATACGCCATTTCCATTCAGAACATTAAACGCCGAAAACATCAAATATACATAGTTAAACTGTACGTCGGAGGCATTTTTACGACACACATCAAACTGCAGTACTCTTGTGGTTAGTTTGGGGTTTCCTGTTGCCTTCGCGTATATGCTCCGGTGTATGGTGTATAATAGAATTCTTCTCAACAGTGGCGCCTGGAAATGAAAATTGAACAAATTAAAAAAAAATACTGTCAATATATTCATACTTCCTAAAATATTAGAAATTTCTTCAACAAAAATATTGCCTAACTAGTAGTAACTTTCTAATCTAATCTAATCTTAATCGAATCCAATATTTTTTTAATAAATAAACCTAAAACTTTTATGTTGTATTACATTGTTGAACAGCAATCAGAGCATGTTGTTATTCTTCAGCTGTTGTTGGCATGCTAGATGACCATTCCTCGAGTTCCACTGCTTAGATCCACTGGTTAAGTCTTCTGTCTTAAGAATTCGACAGCAACGGTAGAAAGCTTGTATCTACATGATTATAAAGCTTTTTGGTAATTATTTCTTGAATTGTGCGTGAAACTTCGTGAATTGCAATCAGAACATGTTCTTGATCTATAGCTATTTAGCTAATTATGTAACTCAAGTAGTTTGTCACTTCAGTATAAAATGTGGGCATGGTAGATGACTCTCCATTGAGGATCACTATTTCCAAAGATCTACTGGTTCTTGAGTCTTTTTGTCTTGAGAATTCGACAGCAACGGCAATATCCTTGCATTTACATGATGATGAAGCTAGGCAAAGTAATATACTTTTTTTGGTAATTACTTCTTGTACTGTTCTAATATTTAGATTATGCTGGATTTGATTTGGGGTTTTACTTGTAATGAGTCTTTGAAATAATATTTCAAACTAGCTCTAAGTAGCATTTTTCTTTAAGGCAAGTTGCAGGAACGTCCTAATATGTATGAAAAATCTACCTAATTTATCCCTTAATTGCAATTTAGAACATAATTCTCTTGATTCAATGAGTAAGAGAAAACTTGAGCCGCCACTGCTCCGGATTCTGGCATTTTCGGTTTACGCAAACAGAGTAATATTTTACGCAGCGCGAATTCATTGCACGGGTTTCTATTATGTACTCCATGAATTTTTATATCCTTAACGAAAGCCAGAATTGTAAATTCGAATTGTGGTAGAACTCCTTTTAGTATAACATTTTTTACACATGCATTTGTAATGAAATTGAAGAAGAAACATAATGCGTTTGTGATTTTTGTTGTTTTTTTCTTACTGCAAACTGTATAGTATATAAACTTGAAATTTTTGATACATTATGGATTGCATTGATAGGTCTTGCGAATAGAAACATTATCGAAATCTTAATATTTTCAGCTTTTCATTATATTTTACCTGCTTCATATACATATGGCAACTGTTTACACTAGAGGAAAAAATATTGATCTCTTTCACAAGGCTTAGACTTGCAGATCTTGAGTATAACAGTCAGTTGTGTGCTTATTTGGGGCCTAATATGCATCTATTTTAAATTTTTTACTAATATTCACAATATTGATATATTCAAATGAAATCATAAAAAAAATAAAATTGAAAAAACAATAACTACATTCGGATTCTTGGTGCACTTTCTGTGTTTTTCTCATATTAATGCCAAGATATATCAAATACAGAATTTCATTAATTCCAGTCTTAAATTTCATTTACGGTTCTAAGTTTAGTAAATTTGGCTGATATATACCGATATTAAAAGGTAATGAGTTCCTTAACAGCTCACAATTCAAAATTTATATCTGTTTTTAAGTTAAAGTTTTTACTTGTGCTTCTTCTAGAGCAGAACAGATTAATGCAGTGGTTTCCAACCTTATATACATAAAAACTAATTATCCTTTGTTTATTTTTTATCATTTCAAAAATTTTGGGTTATTTTTGAAAATAGTATTTTCGAAACAGGTGTACGCGCCTCCCTTTGAACAGACTGGCGCCCCCCTGAGGGGATGCGCCCCACAGGTTGGAAACCGTTGGGGTAATGATTAATTTAATGAGTAAATTAATCATTAATTTTTTCTACAACGATACTAAAAGGTCATACGTTCTTTAATAGAACACAATGAAAAAAATTATTTTGACAATCATTTCTATAAAATGGCAATGAATAAAGTTAATACTTATTTAAGTTCAGAATATCTTATAAGTTCACTATAACCGGATTTGCAATCTTGTTTCACGGACTTTTTTTATTTTCTACTTTATACCTTTCACAATTCACTTTTATTAAAAAATAAAGTTGTATTACTCACTTATTTTTGAATTTACCGCCAGATTTGGTTTATTTTCACTTTCTATCTGTCGTATATGTTACATGTGAACGATTTGGCGTATTTTATATAAATTTGAGAAATGGTAATAGAAATTTAATATAGTGTTAAAATAAATAAAAATCTTACTTGGAGATTTGCATTTTAATACAGTACAAATTCTAACAAATTCGATTTTTATGTTTTTGGGTTTTCACTTGATTGAAGACAAATCTTAAATACAAAGCTACAAAGTAGAATTGTTTTTGCAAGTTTTTATATCTTTAAAAGAACTAGGAAACTAAAAATGTGAAAATTACTTTATTCGATGCATACATTCCTAATGTTATATATATATATATATATATATATATATATTTAATTTGCATACGTGGGTGTTTGCAGTATTTTATTTAATATTTAATGTGTTCAAAACATTATTGCGTTGTATAATTTTAATCTGCACACATTGCGTAGCAAATATTGCATTTTCAATAAGACGTGTAAAATACTTAGAAACGCACTCGCAATATTGTTTGTTCATGAGTGATAATTATACATGTCATTATCATACTGTAACCTTTGTGTGAAAATGCAGACCTGTTTTCATACAATTGTAAAATATGTATTTCTTTTATATTTAAAACTAGTTATTCTATTATTACTCATTTTAGTACACTTTGAGTCATATCTTAAAGTGTCATTATCTCCACTTCGAGTGCTTGGAGTAATAAATTTTTATTTTCAAATATTATATTATAAGAGCGCTCTTCGTTTTCTCAACGACCTATGTTTTCTGGTAATATCGTCTCTGTAGCACTATTATAATAGTTGTACAATGTTTGAATTCTGTTTTTATATTTATCTAAATGTTATTTCTCAACGATTTTCCTTACATGGAAAATGGTGGAAAATAGCATGAAGCTCATGCATAATTCGATCATTGCTTCAAAAAACAGTAAGGCTGGAATAAAACGAGGTAATGGCATTACGTGTTCACGGTATTGAATATTCTCAAGCCATTTATAAAACGTGTTAGCTGTATTTAAAATGTATGAAGTTATTTTTATTTCCTAATTTCGTCTAAGAGAGAATTATGGGGAAAATAATTGGTTTTGTGACATACAATTAGCTATTACTCGACAAGGGTGGGTGGTATTCTTGGATATTGCCTCGTAATGGATCTGGCATCAATATTTCAAGTATAATTTTTATTAAAAAATTATAACATACTTTGCCCTAATTTCACCAATAAAATTTGATCGTTTTTCTTTTGAATTATTATGATATTTATTTATTACTAGCATCTGTCTTGTAATAGTGATGCATCAAAAATCCACCCATCTGTTATGTATGTTTTAACAAAATTTTTAGTATACGTTTTCTGAAATTTCTGTTTAATAATTTTACTATAACTATTCATATATTGGCTTATACTGCCAGATTAAAAAAAGCTTACAAATTGCAACTTTACATTCCTATTATTCTTCTATTTGTCTCTGACTTTATTAGCCTGTCTACTAATTTCTATCTATGAGTCGACTTGTCTGACCAGGTGATGAATAGATGGGAATCGTGCCAAAAACAGTTCACAGCTCGTGACTGTGATGGTCAAACATTTTTATAGCAATTTGATTACACATATAATTTACATTTAACCGAAATAATTATTTATTTAATGATGGAGGTAAAGTCATATGTAAATACAGGAAAAAATACATTAATTTCTAACCGAGGCTCAGAATTTTATTATAACACATAAAGGGTTCGATTCTAGGATAAAATAGATAGCACTACCATGCCATGTTAGGGGTCTATCTTCGTATGAATTGGTAGCAACGAACTACCAAACTACGTATTTGCTGTGCGATCAAGAGTTTTACACATAAAACCTAACTTCACGTATGTGTTATCTAAGAGACATCAGAAAGTTTCACTTGTGACAAAAATTGTTATCTGAGGTTTGAGCGTTTTGTAGGTTAGGTTTTATGTGTGAATCGCGTGATCGCACAAATACATAGAATTTTGACTGATTGCTACTACCAATTCATACGAAGATATACCCCTTATAGAGCGTTACCATAACATTTCTAATTTATCCAGAAAATTGGCTTCTTCTATTGTACTTGTGAATAAATATTTTCTATCTTCTACTTATGTAGAAGTTTCTGAATACCTGTAATTAAAATATAGTTAACATATATTTATCAGCATAAACTTATTTTTACGACTAGTTTAAATTGAGCAAAACTTTGAGTCTTTTACGAAGTTTAAATAGCGATTTTTATTTTTATGTGATACTACATTTTATACAAGTTTTTATGGTTATGTACTTTCTTGTTACTCACAGTAGATGTTTAATCACTTCTAAGATTCTTTTAAGATTAGTGCTATAATTTCAAGTGAAACAGTAGCACCGAATACCAGATTTATATGGATCATAATTGAGAATCTGATTTCTAATGGCTTTTGCACTTGTTTTTTTTATTTTGGTGTAGTTACAATTTAACCCTTTCGACTCGGATGCCGCCGCTCCGGCGGCATAGTCATTTTACCGTTGTGCTCGGATGCCGCCGCTCCGGCGGCATGATATGTTTTACCGTTAAGCTCGGATGCCGCCGCTCCGGCGGCAAATCGTGTCGGCGACGACTCGTCGCAAACTAAACTTACATTTAATTTTTTTTTATTTCTTAAAAATTAATTTACTATTACATTCATTTATTGATTGATTTCTTAATTTTATAAATAAATATATAACAAAATTAATTTATTACCTCATGATCCCCATAATTCTAATAAAGATCTGTGAAGAAATGATTTTTTAAACAATATAGCATGGTTTTGAGTGCATTTTTTTTAATTTTCAAAATTTTCTATTTTATTATCATAGTAACTATATTTAAAAGCAATATAACCACATTTTGAAAAAATCCCATACAAAAAAAAATTCCGAGTTGAGAGATAAGTATAGCACTATAATATTCCGAGCGCAGCGTACCGACTGGCAGTCCGACTCCCGAGTCGAAAGGGTTAAATTTTCAAGGTCGGGAGTATGTTCACGCCAAAATCAAAGCATCCGATATTATGAAATAGAAACAAAAGAAATCAATCAAAAATCATCGTAAAATAAAATCTATCAATACAATGAATATTAAACTGTGAGAATATTGTTTTTATAAATACAATTTGTAGTTTTTTAAAGATAAACACGTAATTAATATTATAATTAAAGTGTTTTACAACAAGTCTTTGGTCTTTCGAAAAAATCAATCAAACCAAACAAATATTGGTGGTTTGTTTTTAAAACATCTGCCTGAAACATTACAAAGTGAAAATAAGGTGTATCACCTTATGATTAAATACAACTTATTGAAGTTGCATTAGAATTATATTCAAATCAACATTAGTATCTATATGATACTATACGAGAATTATAGACAATACTAGCATCAAATGATATTCACAATAAGTTGATGATTGTTAAATATTTTATTTATCCAATGTGTATTGTGTCTATACTAAGGAATGGTTATCCTACAAACCAGGATACTCATTTTTTTAATAAAGATCTTTGGGAATTAAATTAAAATTATAAAATCCTTTTTGTTATAATTTCCTTCAGTAAGGTAAATAATAGTTACGAAATTTATTAAAAATTATTTTTTCCTATTTGCCACCAATGCTTCTTTTAATATCACATTCCTACTGTTGTGGACCTAGCCGCTCTGTCTGATCTAATTTATACAGTGCTATAACGGCGCATATGTTACTGTTGCATGTTATTATCATTCGATGCACAATGCTAAGATGACAACAATAAAACATCGATAAGTAAATACTATTATTGTTGCATTTTGTAGAACATGCACCAAGATTTATGTCTTAATGTTGCTAGGTATGTTATAAATTAAATTTAATGCACCGCGGATAGTCCATCAAATTAAAGTGTTGGATGACTCTGAAGAATTGTCAATTTATCTTGGAATATGAAAATACACACACACACACACACACACATATATATTGAACTGTAATAACAATTCGAATCATTATTTTGTTTAATAATTACAAAACGCGTTGCTAGTTATATGTAGGTTACGCGGACATCGGAAGTGCTTACTGTTGGATTTTGTAATTAGGTTGTAAACAATAAATTAGTATATAAAAGTTAGACAAAAGTTAGACAGTCAGTCAAACTTGGAGTAAGACTCGGAGTCAAGCTCAGAGTCAAACCTGGAGAGAAGCTTGGAGTCAAGCTTGGAGTCTAAATAGTATTCAGTAAAATGTAGTCTTTGCTGATATGATAACCACAAGGTTATCAACAAATATTAATTGTAAAAATAGTGAATAATAAAGTATCATTCGAAGAAAGAAGTGTGTTTGCAAATTACTATCAAATCGCTGTTCGTCCTAAAGGCCTATCACACTACCAGTGGACTCAGGAGAGTCCACATCACAAATATAATATTTCAACAACTATTCAACTGTTTACCGCTCGGGTCCAGCCTATCAATACAATTCCTGGTCGTGCTGGTGATCCAAAACATACCTCCCAATATATCAACCAACAGTCCAGGACAATTCATGGTGGCTTAGCGGTTTTTTTCCCTCGTAGCGCTGAAGAGTTTTCTGAAGGAGACATCGAGTTCAAAGCTGCCACAACTCGACAAACCGAACGATCATTCGCAGCACAAACTAAGGGATGGTGGCGCCTACCGGAGAACTTTAGAACGAACGCGAGACTACGACTAACTTGGACATAACTATCTCATCGGATTCAAGTAAGCAAATCAAAATTTAATCATATCTCAAGATGGAACCCATTTTTGAAGAAGCTAGAAAAGGTAAAGATAATAGTATAGAAATAAATAAATTTAGAATTCAATTAGCACTTAGCACTATACCCGAATTCAATGGCAATTCAGATGACCTTTATAGATTTTTAAGTACTGTAGACTCAATTTTAGATGATGTAGATTTTGAGACGTATAAATTTATATCGAAGATTGTTATTTGTAAATTAAGTGGAACAGCTTTTGATTGCATTAGACGGGCTGATTATCAGTTATGGAATAATATCAAACCTATTCTAATTAAACGTTTTAAAGATAGAAGGTCCATCGCTGAGTTACATCACGAGCTAGCAACAACAACAAGAGAAAATGGGGAATCGATTGAGAAGTTTGCAGAGAAACTTGAGAGTTTGCTTACGTTAATAAACAACGAATGCTATTTTACACAAAATGAAATAGCGTATCCATCATATTGTGCTTGGCTTTGGCAGTTTTTGTTAGAGGCCTACCATTGGACTTGAAAATTATAGTTAAAGCAGCCAAACCGGAAAATTTGAAAGATGCTATGCACATCGCTGCAAAGGAGGAAAAATATTTAAACATCAGATCTGATAAAAAATATAACCCATTCGTCACTTGCAGATACTGCAAGAAAAGGGGACACCACATTAACCAATGTCGAAAACTTACAAATCGGAAAAGAGATGACAAACTTAGAATCTACAATGGTGGAAATGACGATAGAATGGACTACGAAAGTAATAAGGATCTGAAATATACAAAAACATATGATGATACATACAAGGCATTCATAACAACTAAGGAAGAATCTGAAGAATCCGAAGAACAAGAAGAATACAAAGAAGAAAGTTTGACTCACAACACCAAAATAGAAGAGTTGACGACAATCGCTGCAAATTCATACGAAGAAGAAAAGGATCTATATGTGGCCGAAGATATGGAACAAACCACACGTGCAAATTCATACGAAGAAGAAAATAATCTATATGAGGCAAAAGATATGGAGCAAACCATACGAACAAATTCATACGAAGAAGAAAAGGTTCTGAACATATATGTGGCACAAGATGTGGAACAAACCCAAGATGAGGTTTACGACATGAAAGAAATTAATGATAAACAAGAAGAAATAAGAATACTTAATGATGAAGGACCAGAATATATGAAAACTATTCCCATTAAAATAAAGAAGAAGAAGAAAAAGAAAAGAAATATTAAAAGAAGAAAAATTAATGATGAAATTATAGAAGAAAATAATCAAGAAACCAGGGAATATAAAGTTAATATGATAAGAAAATTACCTTCACAACGAAAATTGTCAATAAATGAAAATATAGCCACTATGACAGATATGTTCAACCGTAATAATATGAATTTGAACACAAATGAGAAATATGCACATTTACAAAGCCAAAGCAGCAGAAAATTAATATCGTCGCAAACACATGTAAAGAAGAGAAACATTCCCGATTTTATTATTTTCAGAACAGCACCAAAATTGTTTAATTATAAATACCGGAAGAAAATAAAAACTCGCCAGGTGTAAACACAATAGTAACAACGCAAGTCATTCTGTTTGGTTGACACATAAGCGAATTCTCATATTTCAAAGCAACATTTGTTCAATTTTGATTACCCAGCAAATTTCGAATATATCAAGTATCAAGTAACAATACAACGTAAATTAAAATTTTCATTAATTACTATTTATGATTTAAATTATCAAATGCAAGATTCTTTACGCCATTATTAATTTCTTGAGATTTTAAAGACATTTTTCAATTATGATTTTTATGCTCTATTGATATAAAAGTTTTTGAAAAAAAAAATATTTTGCATCATTTATGGTAAGTTGTTCGAAACATATTTTGTTTTACCGGAATAACATTTAAATTTCAGTGATGCCTTTACATAATCAGCGACCATCTAATTTGTATTCAACTGCTGATTTTTTTTTTATATGTATGTTATTAAAGATTTATTAATGTAGAGATAAAAATATAATTATTATAAGATTTTTTTTTCAGAGCACATTATTTGTAAACATATTCTAACAGTAATGACACTTTTGAGGACAAAAGTTTTTAAGGGCCGAAGGAAGAAGAGATGGAACTCATTTTTTTCAATTTTTTCTTAATTTTTATAGTTTTCCGAGGACGAAAAACTTTTGAAGAGGGAGGTTGAACTGTAATAACAATTCGAATCATTATTTTGTTTAATAATTACAAAACGCGTTGCTAGTTATATGTAGGTTACGCGGACATCGGAAGTGCTTACTGTTGGATTTTGTAATTAGGTTGTAAACAATAAATTAGTATATAAAAGTTAGACAAAAGTTAGACAGTCAGTCAAACTTGGAGTAAGACTCGGAGTCAAGCTCAGAGTCAAACCTGGAGAGAAGCTTGGAGTCAAGCTTGGAGTCTAAATAGTATTCAGTAAAATGTAGTCTTTGCTGATATGATAACCACAAGGTTATCAACAAATATTAATTGTAAAAATAGTGAATAATAAAGTATCATTCGAAGAAAGAAGTGTGTTTGCAAATTACTATCAAATCGCTGTTCGTCCTAAAGGCCTATCACACTACCAGTGGACTCAGGAGAGTCCACATCACAAATATAATATTTCAACAACTATTCAACTGTTTACCGCTCGGGTCCAGCCTATCAATACAATTCCTGGTCGTGCTGGTGATCCAAAACATACCTCCCAATATATCAACCAACAGTCCAGGACAATTCAATATATATATATATATATATATATATATATATATATATATATATATATATAGATATATGCATCCATACATATATAGTTGTGGCATAAAATGGTCAAGGAAATGCATTTACGCATACTAGACTAGGTCTCTTGTCTGAATATGCCGGCCTCAATAAATAATTTCAACTAAAACCTGTGCTTATTTCTTATCTCTTGTCGCCACGGAATACATATAAAGGTTTGTCATACAATGTTTTTGAAGTAAAACTTCTTTAGGCGCGACATGGGTGTAAATCCGTACAAATGCAACGGAAGTGAGTTACGGTAAGGTCGAGTGCCAATGATTTGTCATTCGCTCTCGATGAGATTATTTCTATACGGGCCGATACTGATTGGTCGTCGTATTTGTGCAAGGCTTCTTTGTTCATAGATAAACAAGTATAAACTTGGTGTGACTTTATACGTGCGTACGTCACCGAAAGCATGAAGCATATTGTTCATTATTCGATGTTTTATGTCATTTTATTTTAAGGTTAAACATCAGTACAAATCTTGAGTTATTAAAAAATGTCTGGACTGGAAGAATATATGAACCTTAAGCGCACTCTCTTTTTGCATAGCGAAGGAAATACAGCATACTAGACTAGGTTTTTTGTCTGGGTACGTTAGATTCAATAAATAATACCAACTAAAATCCCCATTAGGCATTACTTCGTGGGGGAGGCTCTAGAATTCTAGAATTTTCATTCTTAATTAAACTTATACAAAAGTATATCTTCATAATTGTAACATTATAAGATTGCATAAATAATTAACTTTATTTCTTAATAATACATTTGCATCTCAAGCAAAATATATTTATACATACATTCTACAAATTATATGAATTTACATAATTAGTTAGTTCTTTAGTAACACTTCAACCATACTGATTTTGTTTGAACTTTATTAACACAGTATTTCATTACATTACATATTATTATTAAATTTTGTCATCACTTATATACACTTGTCAGTTATTATAAGTTTAATATTTAACATATTCAGATTTGAATAGAGTATTATTCTTTAATCTTTAGTTCTTCACAAAAATAAATAGAACTATAATGAGATGAATAAAATATTTCATTCACTTTTGTTTAATTAAATTTTGCAGTACAGATGGAGCTTTTCTCTGTCCAATATTAGATGAACGGATATATAAAACTAAATATAGAATATGAAAATGATTAAAACTCGCTTGTCATATATGTCTTGCATGGGTGCAAATATTTTAATATGAATATAAGTACGTTTTTTCATATGTAATGTAAAATGCAGTTTTAATTTAAAATTATTATGAAGCGAAATATTTCTATCGTTGAGTTGTACATTACTAGATGATGTAACTGAAAAGAAAAAAAATGTATCAGTATGTGCAATATGAATTATTACATTTTAATGTGCTATGATATTGATCTTAATTTTTATTACACATAATTAAACTAGCTTTCTTTACACATTTGTCTGGGATATTTTAGTGTACCCATTGCAACGAAACATATCATTGCATATTGATCATGTTGTATGTTTTTTTATTATACTTTGACAGCATTTCGCTAATGTTTGTGTGAGAATATACTATTTATGCATATGCAAATATGTTATGTTTGGTCTGGGCTAAAGCTTCCTCTAAAGGGCTATTCGCTGTATTTATATCCGTTGATAGTAATATATTGATACTGCCACAAATGGTAGAGCCGCACGAGCGATATTTGCCTCCTAGCACGTTGGCCATTGTTTGTTTACTTCCATTTATGCGTTGTATTGATTTCTGAAATCCTCTTTATAGGAGGTTCCAACCCACCTAGATGTTCAGAGCACTTTGAATATTGATTTTGTAAATGTGAAGGTTTTTAGGTTTTCTGTGTTCAAGGAAACTAATATTTACATAATATAATCAGGAAAATGGTCTAGGATTCTAAATTTTAAATGGTGTTGAGTATTATACATATACTTTTTTCTTGCGATTTTAGATGAGATTTCGAATTTCGTATTTTTTGGACATCCAAATATTCAATCAATTTTTATCTCACATCCTTTTGTTTACAGTTACGTGAATTTTTTTTTCGAGTTTGATTTGATGCTTGCCCATTCTGTACATTAACCATAAAATCGTTATACTTTTTTTTATTTCTACCAGTCAAAACTTGTGTTTTATTAGCTTTTGTGATGATACTTCATAGTACGTGACTTTTTAGAATGTTCATCTCTATTGATACATTTTATTATTAAAATATTTATAATACTTATGATTTTTTTTTATTTCTTAAATTTTTCCCCTGTGTTTTTAATTGATGAGACTTACACATTTTTTCTTATTCTATATTTTTACCATTAAATTATCGGAACGAAAATTATTAAAGCTCACAGGATAACAAATACGAACCATGGTATTTGTTATCCTGTGAGCTTTGTGATGATACTTCTCAACTACAAGACTTTTTAGAAGGCAACTCAATAATTGGTCCATCTCGATTTGAACATTTTATTATTAGAATTTCTCTAACACTTATGATTTTTTCCTAATTTGATGCCGAATGCCGGGGAAGAATTATTTTTGCTTGAAAACATATTTCCATGTATATTTTTAAGTGGAACCGATGTCACTATTAGAACAGATAATATCAAACTTCGACTGTATCAAAAATAGACATCTGACAATAATGAATATTTTAGATTTTCATAAGGTGGAAAGTTTTATCTCTAACTGGTTTAACTTTTCATACTGCGTATATTCTTCAATTTTATATTAATTAATGTTTAATTTGCAGTTTTTGCACTGATATGCTTATAATTAACTTCCCGTAGGGTAAGTTATTGTAATGGGGCGAAAATCGAAATTGAATTTTTTTACATTTTTCGACGTTTTGAAGGTTTCTGAACATTTTGGCATACCTCAGAAAAAATGGATGTGTGTGTGAGTGTATTAATATGTATGTATGGATACAAATTTCCACTCAAGTTTTCGGGCGCACGGATCAACCGATTGAATGGTTCAAAAAACATTCGATTCCTATTGATAGGGAGATGTGCTGATTAGTTTTTGGCAAGGCAGGTCCAGCAGTTACGGAGATAAAGAGCAAAGAGTGCAGAAAATAGAAATCGAGTTTTTGAGAGAACGGAGCATCCGATTTGAATGATCTAAAAAACATTCAATTAGTAATGATTGGAGAAGTGTTTATTAGTTTTTCGCAAAGGCAGGCCCAGCCATTTCGAAGATCGGAGCTAAATGTGTGAAAAATGGCAGAACTAAGCGTCCGATTCAAATGATTCAAAGAACTTTCTGCTTGTCTTAACAAAATAATTGATTTTGGAAAAAAATAATTTTTGTTTCAACGTTTTTTTTTTTTTTTCAAAAAAAAATTTTTTTGTATATCGAAAATAATTCAGATTTATTTTTAATTCTAACTATACGAGTAGTTGTATATACTTTATACAAATAATTTCAACTTTGCAATTCAGTTTATATAATTCTTAAAATATTAGACAATTTACAATATTTATTTATAATAATCTATTCGAAAACATTCAAATTCCTCGAACATTTTGTTACGGTACGGGAAGTTCCAGCAATTGCCTTAAGGCACGATGCCATACATCCCACTAGTTTATATTTTTTTCTTTTATTTATACTTCTCTTAGAGTTCAGACAATCTAGATCACCAGATTCGTCATGGATTCCAAAAATTTCAAAAATCATATGACATTTAATATTGAAGATAAAACTAAACTCTATATTATATTATTGACATTTTTCACTATAGTATCAAACGTACATATACTGAATGACACGAAACATATTGCGCCCTTATTAAATTCCAAGGAACAGATAATCTCGCAATATTGACAATGAAGTGTCGAAGTCTCTATCTTATACACATCCATATGATATTTTCTTGAGCAGAAGTATATGAGAACGTCACATGGGTTGTTGACAGTTATATGTCAATAACAAACAGAACAGAGCACGCTTCTATTGCGAAGGACCTACTGAATCGAATCAATGATGGCCAAATTGCTGTCCATCGATAGTAATAGAAACCAGAATTATAATAATACCAAATTGAATTTTCTCGGTTAATGATTGATCAGCCCTGGGTAACGATGTCTAGGAACCACTGGTTTTGGGTTTGATATAAACATTTCAGTCCTACTTCAGTTCTTCATTTAAGTCTTACCAAAATATTGACAACCTGCCATTACAAACATTACTTTGTCCATTTATTTTGTGTCCAAAAATTGTTGTATAATCTGGAATATTGGACTCTTAGTTTTGGCCATGATTACAGTATATCGAAATATAAATCCATCTGGACCACTGTCATTTTTGAAATTAGAGCACTTTGTGAATATAGGCATCAACACCTGATGTCCATTTCACAACTACGTCGACCTGATGAATTTAGAGATACAAAGGTTTTTTAAAGTTCATATCTAAGTTGGACATCAGTGCTTCTCCCCAAGAATAGTTCTTTGATGTAATAACTTGGAGATTTTTCTTAGTTTGATACGAGTTGACGTTTCATCTGGCATTAGACAAGAGCAAGATATGAGTTTTTCTGAAGGAATTACATTTTTTTGCGAAAGAATAACAAAGACTGCCACT
>NW_020539725.1:55573393-55599080 GCF_003426905.1 Ctenocephalides felis | reverse complement strand
TATCAAATGCATATACTCGCCAGTTATATGTCAAAATATTTCACATATTCAGATTTGAATAGAGTATTTTTCTTTAATTTTCAGTACTCCACAAAAATAAATATAACTATAATTAAATGAATAAAATATTTCATTCACTTTTGTTTAATTAAATTTTGCAGTACAGATGGAGCTTTTCTCTGTCCAATATTAGATGAACAGATGTATAAAACTAAATATAGAACATGAAAATGATAAAAACTCGCTTGTCATATATGTCTTGCATGGGTGCAAATATTTTAATATGAATATCAGTACGTTTTTTGATATGTAATGTAAAATACAGTTTTAATTTAAAATTATTATGAAGCGAAATATTTCTAGCATTGAGCTGTACATTACTAGATGGTGTAACTAAAAGAAAAAAAATGTATCAGTATGTGCAATATGAATTATTACATTTTAATGTGCTATGATATTGATCTTAATTTTTATTACACATAATTAAACTAGCTTTCTTTACACATTTGTCTGGGATATTTTAGTGTACTCATTGCAACGAAACATATCATTGCATATTGAGCATGTTGTATGTTTTTTATTATACTTCGACAGCATTTTGCTGATGTTTGTGTGAGAATATACTATTTATGCATATGCAAATATGTTATGTTTGGCCAGGGCTAAAGCTTCCTCTAAAAGGGCTATTCGCAGTATGTTATATCCGTTGATAGTAATATATTGATACTGCCACAAATGGTAGAGCCGCACGAGCGATATTTGCCTTCCTAGCACGTTGCCCATTGTTTGTTTACTCCATTTATGCGTTGTATTGATTTCTGAAATCCTCTTATAGGAGGTTCCAACCCACCTAGATGTTCAGAGCACTTTGAATATTGATTTTGTAAATGTGAAGGTTTTTAGGTTTTTCTGTGTTCAAGGAAACTAATATTTACATAATATAATCAGGAAAATGGTCTAGGATTCTAAATTTTAAATGGTGTTGAGTATTATACATATACTTTTTTCTTGCGATTTTAGATGAGATTTCGAATTTCGTATTTTTTGGACATCCAAATATTCAATCAATTTTTATCTCACATCCTTTTGTTTACAGTTACGTGAATTTTTTTTTCGAGTTTGATTTGATGCTTGCCCATTCTGTACATTAACCATAAAATCGTTATACTTTTTTTTATTTCTACAACAGTCAAAACTTGTGTTTTATGAGCTTTTGTGATGATACTTCATAGTACGTGACTTTTTAGAATGTTCATCTCTATTTGATACATTTTATTATTAAAATATTTATAATACTTATGATTTTTTTTTATTTCTTAAATTTTTCCCCTGTGTTTAATTTGATGAGACTTACACATTTTTTCTTATTCTATATTTTTACCATTAAATTATCGGAACGAAAATTATTAAAGCTCACAGGATAACAAATACGAACACATGGTATTTGTTATCCTGTGAGCTTTTGTGATGATACTTCTCAACTACAAGACTTTTTAGAAGGCAACTCAATAATTGGTCCATCTCGATTTGAACATTTTATTATTAGAATTTCTCTAACACTTATGATTTTTTCCTAATTTGATGCCGTAATGCCGGGGAAGAATTATTTTTGCTTGAAAACATATTTCCATGTATATTTTTAAGTGGCAACCGATGTCACTATTAGAACAGGATAATATCAAACTTCGACTGTATCAAAAATAGACATCTGACAATAATGAATATTTTAGATTTTTCATAAGGTGGAAAGTTTTATCTCTAACTGGTTTAACTTTTCATACTGCGTATATTCTTCAATTTTATATTAATTAATGTTTAATTTGCAGTTTTTGCACTGATATGCTTATAATTAACTTCCCGTAGGGTAAGTTATTGTAATGGGGCGAAAATCGAAATTGAATTTTTTTACATTTTTCGACGTTTTGAAGGTTTCTGAACATTTTGGCATACCTCAGAAAAAATGGATGTGTGTGTGTGAGTGTATTATATATGTATGTATGGATACAAATTTCCACTCAAGTTTTCGGGCGCACGGATCAACCGATTTGAATGGTTCAAAAAACATTCGATTCCTATTGATAGGGAGATGTGCTGATTAGTTTTTGGCAAAGGCAGGTCCAGCAGTTACGGAGATAAAGAGCAAAGAGTGCAGAAAATAGAAATCGAGTTTTTGAGAGAACGGAGCATCCGATTTGAATGATCTAAAAAACATTCAATTAGTAATGATTGGGAGAAGTGTTTATTAGTTTTTCGCAAAGGCAGGCCCAGCCATTTCGAAGATACGGAGCTAAATGTGTGAAAAATGGCAGAACTAAGCGTCCGATTCAAATGATTCAAAGAACTTTCTGCTTGTCTTAACAAAATAATTGATTTTGGAAAAAAATAATTTTTGTTTCAACGTTTTTTTTTTCAAAAAAAAATTTTTTTTGTATATCGAAAATAATTCAGATTTTATTTTTAATTCTAACTATACGAGTAGTTGTAATATACTTTATACAAATAATTTCAACTTTGCAATTCAGTTTATATAATTCTTATAAATATTAGACAATGTTACAATATTTATTTATAATAATCTATTCGAAAACATTCAAAATTCCTCGAACATTTTGTTACGGTACGGGAAGTTCCAGCAATTTGCCTTAAGGCACGATGCCATACATCCCACTAGTTTATATTTTTTTCTTTTATTTATACTTCTCTTAGAGTTCAGACAATCTAGATCACCAGATTCGTCATGGATTCCAAAAATTTCAAAAATCATATGACATTTAATATTGAAGATAAAACTAAACTCTATATTATATTATTGACATTTTTCACTATAGTATCAAACGTACATATACTGAATGACACGAAACAATATTGCGCCCTTATTAAATTCCAAGGAACAGATAATCTCGCAATATTGACAATGAAGTGTCGAAGTCTCTATCTTATACACATCCATATGATATTTTCTTGAGCAGTAGTATATGAGAACGTCACATGGGTTGTTGACAGTTATATGTCAATAACAAACAGAACAGAGCATGCTTCTATTGCGAAGGACCTACTGAATCGAATCAATGATGGCCAAATTGCTGTCCATCGATAGTAATAGAAACCAGAATTATAATAATACCAAAATTGAATTTTCTCGGTTAATGATTGATCAGCCCTGGGTAACGATGTCTAGGAACCACTGGTTTTGGGTTTGATATAAACATTTCAGTCCTACTTCAGTTCTTCATTTAAGTCTTACCAAAATATTGACAACCTGCCATTTACAACATTACTTTTGTCCATTTACTTTGTGTCCAAAAATTGTTGTATAATCTGGAATTATTGGACATCTTAGTTTTGGCCATGATTACAGTATATCGAAATATAAAATTCCATCTGGACCACTGTCATTTTTAGAAATTAGAGCACTTTGTGAATATAGGCATCAACACCTGATGTCCATATTCACAACTACGTCGACCTGATGAATTTAGAGATACAAAGTTTTTTAAAGTTCATATCTAAGTTGGACATCAGTGCTTCTCCCCAAGATATAGTTCTTTGATGTAATAACTTTGGAGATTTTTCTTAGTTTGATACGAGTTGACGTTTCATCTGGCATTAGACAAGAGCAAGATATGAGTTTTCTGAAGGAATTACATTTTTTTGCGAAAGAATAACAAAGACTGCCACTTCCGGTTGATATGATTGCCTCGGATATAGTTTCATGTTAAGAAATTGTTTTCTTATACATCAAAGGAATTTTTAATGGTAACATATTTTGTCAATTTTGATTAATAATTCATAGTAGATACGACTTGATCGTGACATGAATTTGATGAAATTAGAAACAAAATTTGAAAATGATTAACCTTAGACCAATTAATACAAGAAATAGATTTTTACAGCAAATAGTTATTTCTGTACGAAATTTGTACGGAACAGTCCTTAAACTCTTACATTATGTACTAAAAGAATAAAATTCAATAATGAAATTAGAAGGAAATAATGGCTTTTAAAAAGGTTTTCTTGTAATCAAAATCGGCGCACTTCTTGTTCTTACATTTGGCATTGGATTAGTAGTTAGGGCTAGGAGTTTTTAGTAAAAAATTTCAGGTTTGATGTCGAGCAGAATTGACCCTTATCCGGCATTGCTGCATCACATTAAAAATCATAAGTATTAGAAAAAAGAGTGCGCGTAAGGTTACACGCGATTGAAGTGAAACTTTTTTGCTCTTGTACGAGATGGCATTTAAGTTAAAAATAAAAACATCATACAACAATTTTGAATACTGTTCATTAGTAATATGGTAACACTCGTGATACGCACATTTTTTAATGTCAAACATTATACATATTTATATAATAATAAATTATAAATTATATATTTATAGTAGCATGAAAAGCATTTATAATTTTTGAAAACAATAATATAATTAAAGTCATTCCTGAAATACGGCATGATCGGTTTGTCATTGTAATTAGCATTTAGAACTTGCGCCTTAAGGAAATTGTGTTAGAGAAATAAAGTAATTGCTGATTTTAAATTCTATAATATTCGTTCACACAGTGGACAGCTATCAATACAACAATCTTGAATAATTTCATTAACACTAGCAATAAATAAATTGCATAGATGTTTATTATGAAGTATATAAATGACTATTGTTGTGCTTGATTTCTTGTTTAGAGTGATAAATCTGAATATCAATCCATTCTTCATTATTTATCATCATTTATAAAAATATGCGACTTGTAGTATTAAACGCTCTGGATCAGTAAAATGAAATTGTAAGCTTGAGCATTTGAACGAGAACAGTTGTTTCACTTATTATGTAATCAAAGTAATCATACTCACGCGACACGACAACCAATCACAATCGACCCGTATAGAAATGATATCATCGAGAGCGAAGGGTGAAGTATTGGTAAAGTTTGTTTCGTTGCATTTTCACAGATTTACACCCTAGTCGCGCCTAAAGAAGTTTTACTTAAAAAAATATAATAATAAATTATTTGAAATAGAGCAAGGCCAGCCTTTTGCGTTGCCGTCCAAAAAAGTTACGTTGTTCAGTATCATCATAACAGCTTATAGGATTCTTATAGTTCTAATTGCTGCTAAATGAAAAAAAAGACGTGTATGTTTTAAAGTTGATTTAATTGATTAATTGAATTTTATTGATAGAACAAACCTCATTCGATACTTCATGGTATGCAGTATGAACCATCAATCAATTACCCCTATTAATCTCCATTAGACACGATTTCATTAATATACATTGTTTGCTGATTATTCTTGCGTTATTTATAAGTAATTAAGCCTTTGAGCTTTGAGCTCTATTTCTATGGCGGAAACCGTAACCAGGATCTGTCTGGTATGTTGCAAATAATTCACGTAGTATTGATTTATTGTCGTTTATTTGGGAGCATGTGCACTTTTAATTAGCGCGCTAATGATTGCAAGCGCTGAATTCTGGTGTTAGATATTATATGGGCCGTGACCATTGAGGTGACATTTGTAATTAATAAATTCAAATCAGTTGTCAAACGAGAGCTAATTATAAATGTACACGGGTAAAACCATCACATCGGTGTTTTCTATAATTTCTGAGGAAAATAGAAAATATTGATTATACTACTGATATATTTGAAATTTATCATCTTCTGTACTCAACTGCATCAATAAATTTTATGGTAATAGAGAATTGCAACCATTTTGCATAAATATGCGTTCAATGAAGTTTCCAAATTTAGAAAACTTTTTAGGCCAGATAAGGGCACCACAAGTCAATTATTCCTTTTCCCTACCTTGTTTATTATTGCCATTACGATTTATCACTTTTTATCCATTTTTTATGATTCTTCCTTTCCAAAGTTCTGTTTCCTTGATTTCTGGTCTTGTACTTCCACTTTCAGTTCCCTGTGTTTTTTCGTCTTGCCTAACAATAAGTCATCAATCATCTGCATTCTTCTTCTTCCGAATCCTTTCAGTCCTTCTATTTTGCCTTCGACGATATGGTGTAGGAGGCACTCTTTTGGGTCCAATCTAGTTTCTTTTCATTTTATTGATCTTCCTTAGTAGAGTTCTTTATTTTACCACTTTACCTTTTTCCTATTCCTTTCGTGATATTTTTTTTAAATTAATTTAACTCGATCATCAATGCTCTGCTTTCTTGATACTGAACCTAAATGAACATTGTCGCACTCACCAGGAAAATATAATTATCTTATTCAATTTCTTCCCTTGAAGTGAGTCTTGGCTTCAGCAGGAATAGAGACTTTTCTTTACTTAACTTTTCTTTTCGGAGAATAGTTTGAAAATGAAATTCTACGAATCTAGTAAAGAGGCTTGTGTACTTCTTCTTTATCCTTATCTCGGCTAATAATGTCCCATTAAAACTTTCATTTGCTATTCTGCAGGACAATTTTGTTCAAAGAACTAAAGAAGAAATTCTGCGAAAACTGCAGGAACAAATGCAGAATGTATTGTGGAGTTATAAGATGTATTTAGTTTACTGTTGCAGAGTGCTTTTAAGGGAATAAAGTTGAGTTCATATATTTTTTCTTTGTCTCATCTTGTATGGACTATATCTCTGACAAGTTTTTTCGTGAAAAATTGGGTTATCAAGTGGTTGAACAATTACTGTTAGACAAATTATTAGACTAATGTAATTTTCAGTGATCCAGCAATTGCAAAAATTTATATGTTACTGGCGTTGAAATCCTTATATTATCAAAAATTTTATTACTTACCTTTATGATTAAATTTCTAATTTTGATTTTTTTTTGTTTCAGGATGTACTGCACACAATTTGTGTCCAACATGGAAAAGTTGTCCGCATAGTGATTTTCAAGAAGAACGGAGTGCAAGCCATGGTTGAATATCCTTTGAAATGTTATAATTATTTTTTATTTCTCTGACTCTTATTTTTGATAAAAATCTATGAATTATTTTAATGTCATGATATGCATATTGGCCGGTTTTCTGCAGAAAATAGAATTAATAATAATCGATACGCTTTAATAATTTGAAATTATAAATAAACTTTTTAGACACCAACACCTTACGAATTACCAGTCACTTGTGAATCTAATATGTAACTTGTTTCTAATATTTTGGCACATTTTGGCCCGTATTTTCGAAATGGCTAATTAGTACGCCTCCCCATCAATATCAATCGAATGTGTTTTTTGAGTCATTAGAATTGGTTGATCCGTACTCTCGAAACGAAAAATTGAATCCAAACATACACACATATATACTGCACACACACAAATACATTTTCCTAATTGTAAGGTAAGGGAAAATGTTTAGAAGGTCATGAAACGTAAAAATACATGAAAATATTCAATGTATAATGTTTTTCACGATTACTGTAAGTGAAGAAGATATATTTATTTATTATTTATTAAACATGTTGTTTCGCCAAACATGTTAGAAGTGGCCAATTAGGTCCAATAAAAACTCCGCTACCCCCTCCACCAGGGGGTAGCAACGATTCTGTGCAAAAGCTCAATGCCATGAAGATAGTCACCTTCACGGCCAATATAATAAAACGAAAATATGTCCGAACTTAATAACCTGTAGAAGTTAACTAGAAGCTGTTAATCGGCGAAACGTGTTTAACATTGACTCGAATTTAATAAAGTCATCAATTAACCTCGTCTCTAAATGACCCATTGATTTAGTGTTAACATTAACATTAATACCAGCAGCTCTTTCTATAAATATGAATATTACTGTATTATACGTTTACTTATTAATTCCATTTCCAATCGATTTAACGATAATTTCAATCATTTCTTGCAAAGTTAATTTACCAGTATCATTTCTGGTAAAGTTTGAATAACTACGAATACAATTAATAATTATAATTATTCAAGGATTATATTTACCATAATCCATATTATTTGGATATTAGTTATGCTTAGAAAATCCAAATATTTATTTATATTTAATGTTATATAGGAACTCTTAAGTTTCCTTCTTCACCATTATAGCTCAATAGAGCTTTTGTAATTTCAATTAATGGTCGTCAATATTTGCATTACGTGTTCTGACAGTTTAAGTGCTTCAGCCTCAAACGTTATTCTTTAATTATTGTACAGTGGCATTAAAGATTAAAGAAATTTTTTCAAAGTTTATTTTATAGAATAGCTGGGGAAATTGAAATACGCTTACCAACATAACATTTTGTGAAAATCTATATAAATAGATTTAGAGACCGATTTTGCCGCATAACAGAAAAATGTTATAACTAGGCCATGTTACGCTCCAACTTTCATACTGAATAATACTAAATACTGTCAAAATGTCATGTATTCGCTGTGCATTCAGGCGTTTTACACATAAACTGCAACGTCACTCGTATGTTATGAAGCTGTGTCTGAAAGACCCTGTCATCTAAGATCATTTTTTTGACATTTATGCAGTTTCTAGGTTAGGTTTTCTATCTGACAACCTGACAAAAACGTCCGACTGCACCGCAACCACATGGCTTTTGTCAATATTCAGTATGGAAAGTTCTTCATAACATAGATTTGGCATATCATTGGTCTGTTATGCGGCAGAATCGGTCCATTACTCTATGTGAGGTTTCTTAAAATTTAAATTAATTAGTTTCATGATTTACATGAATGTGCTGTCATGATAATACGCTATATAAATTATCTCTTAATGACTCAGGTTTTATTTTGCTTCATCACATTTTCCACGCAATATATTATTTTTATGGCTCCACTTGTTTCCTATAAAAAGCACATTGCGTAAAAATAATTTTTCGTAAATTGTCTGGGGTGGTCCGCGTAAAAAATACGTAAAAATACGTAAATGTATTTTAGCGCGGACCATTGCGGACAGAAAAGATGTGGATATAATACGGTTTATTTCGGTTTGTTTGATCTTGCTAAAAAATCCTATGTATTTTTGGATTTTATTCCTTTATCCCGAGGAATGAGATTTTGATGTTTATGGTATTTTCGCCAGTTTGCTTATTCATCTATCATTTTTCTTCTAAACTAATTGTGATAGATTTTTTAAGTGAAACATAGGGTAGGACAGGGCACGAAGGTGGATTTACTATTTCTTATAGTTTACAACAACTTTGCCAATGTAAAATTTTAGTTGGTCCTTTTTACTCTTTACCCAGATGATAGATTTATAAAGGTTGCATAAAAAAACTGTCGAATCGTAAAATTAAAAATAAGAATAGATCTTGCAAAACTATTCAATAACGCACACTTAAACATTTTTGTAGGTATTTTGAACCTAAATACAAGAGCTCAACTTAAGTGATGGTTGGTTACACATTTTTTGCCTTCTACTTTTAAAACACACTTTTTATAAAATTCTATACTTTGCTTGTTTTCGAAATAATGATGGTGATCCTTTTCACCTATGGACCTTTAACACTAGAAAGACGGACGAATTGAGTATACCTACATTGCCTGAAAACAGTCAAAATGACTGCGTCGTGAAAAAAATAAAAAAATG
The DNA here is from genome assembly GCF_003426905.1 of Ctenocephalides felis. Classification (NCBI taxonomy): domain Eukaryota; kingdom Metazoa; phylum Arthropoda; class Insecta; order Siphonaptera; family Pulicidae; genus Ctenocephalides; species Ctenocephalides felis. Next base: position 55,589,602 of record NW_020539725.1, on the reverse strand, counting down.
CGTTTAGAAATTTGTTTAAAATTAATTTTCATTATTTCATGTACTATTTACATTTATACAAATTATCTATGATTGCTAAAAATAAAAAAATAGTTCATCTGACAAAAAAGTTCATTATTTTTACAATTCATGCAAATATAATTTGAGATCTTTTTATGAGTACATTTTCCGCAAACATGTTTGTTGCAAATTTGACACGTTTTATTAGTTTTATTATTATTACAAAGTCTTATTTGGCAAAAATTTCTTTTATTACTACTGGTATGTGCATGATGTCTGTGGGTCATCATTTTCCTTTGATTTTTTTTTGTGTTGATGTCGTGTAGTCCGCGGAAAGCTGTTCTGCCAATTCAAACAAAAACTGTTCTCTACGGATTTGTTTTCTTTGGATTTTTATTCCTGTCGCTTCCTTGTAAAGAATCCAGGCATTTATCGCAGTCAAATCCAAAATATTGAAAAATTTTTGCAGGGGTCATCTACTGGATTGGAACTGGATTTTACGGTATATTTTCTTTACCTTTGATCTGCCATGTCTTCTTTGCTGACCATAAATAAGTCAATTTCGATTTTTTTGCCTCATAGGCCCCACGAGCATATAAAATTCCAATAAATGCACGTATTTCCGGTAACGATGTTGTCCAATCGTACTTCAAAATTCGACTGCCTTCTTCTTCTGTGCACTGTTTTATGTGTTTGATAATATAATTATCTATTATCAACGAAAATGTACTGACAAGATCACCTGTAATAATATTCTTTTTTGCATAGCTTGTTGGCCCTTTCACACCCTTGAAAACACAATTCGATGATGACCTTCCTGGAGTACCACCTTCGGCAATTTTTGTCCATACAGTACCATCGACAGCTGTTTCCGTTTCTTGAATTCTTTCATCAGTTTCTGAGCCACTTAGCATCATCCTGCATACACTGATGGCACTTTCATTTTCATCAATAGTGATCACCTTCATCGCTACCCTCAGAATCAGATGATTCACGTGGAATATAATCCAATTCATCTTCAGATGATTGTGCCCAATTTTCTGCATTTGATTCTATGTCAGAACACTCTTCACTTATGTGTGTTAGCTTTTGCAACAATTTACTTCTCTTCGACATTTTATTTATAAGTTCTAAAAAATCAACTGAACAACGCGTTATACTGAAAGTTACTACGTAAAAAAGACCGGTCTAATGTCAATACTTACCAAAATTCGGTTATTTCTATGTAACAAATGCATTATCGCTCATTCGAGATGAGTTAACGCGAGATAACGATTTGCAATACAATAACAAAGCCGTTTGTTTATGTAAAATGTCTATAGCAGTCAAAATGACTGTTTTTCGTCCATGTAGGCATAACTTGTAAGAATATTGGAAATAAAAGTGAGATAAGGCAAATAATACGATTTATCTACGCATTTATATGTTGTATAAAAAGTCACAAAATTTCACGAAGCTGCGACTTCAAATACATAGTTATTTTTATGTTTGAAAATGGAAAGCAGTCAAAATGACTGCGTCCGTCTTTCTTGTGTTAAGCCCCAATATAAATTTTTAACTTACATTATTATAACAACAATTATGGGTTAAAGTAGTTTATGAGTCAAGTTTCACAATACAAAATTTAACATTTTCCTAAAAACAAAAAATCACAGCCCCGAAATTCGTGTCTTTTTCTTTCCTCATTTTTAGCCCGCATAATTATAATTTATTTACCACATGGGTTCATATAGCTAGTAAATATTTTTATAAATGATCGTTAAGATTTTATTATATAAAAACAAATAACCTATAGTTTTTATATAAAATTTCATTACAGCAATATTTTATTAATTTTATTACACCGTACACTATATTTCATTCCTAGAATGTACAGAAGCTGTAACTTTCGATATGTTAAGAGCACTTTCATAGATGCATTTGCATTTTCAATATTTTATTGCTCAGCATTTGATTTATTATTTAATATTAGCATAAATATTGTATATACGATGTTTTTTTGCATAAAACATCAACAAGTTTGCAATCAGAATTTGTAAAATTTAATACTGAGAAATATTTTATGAATAGTATTTGATATCATGCTCATTGAACTATTAATAATAAATTACTACAAATGAAGATTGTTGCTCATTAAAAGTAAATTAGTAAAATATTTTGGACGTGTATATTCCATAAAAAAATTAAACAAATTATGTTTTAATTCTTTCTATGACAGTTTTAGAAGTGGCGCACCTTTGGCCTTGCATATTTGAAATTCTTATTGGTCAATTTATTGTTGTAATTAAACTTGCGCATTAATTTAGCGTTATTTATAGCTACATTAATGTAATTATAATATATATTATTGTCAAATTTAATTTATTATTATGTATAAATTTATTTTTTGGTATTACGGACGTGAATGCTCTAGAATTCATTTTCAATGTGATGTAGAATGACATAAATGCTATAGCATTCAAATTTTAAATTATTATTTTTTTTTGCATAGTTTTATTGCCGATCAAAATAATATATTTTTTAAGACAATATGCTGGGTGTAAACGCATTTAAAGAGTTTATCTTCTATGAGATATCTCTTCTTTTTTATTTATGGCCATTTTTTTGCAATCTTCGAGTAAGAGGTTCCTTACTTAATTCTTTTAAATATTTGTTTGGGTGACCTGGTAAAAAGTCAATTATTTATTTTCCAAGGTAATGACTAACTGATTCTCTTGGTATTTTTGACACGAGGATTACCAGAGTCTTTCTGACGTTTGTGACCTTGCTCATTATACGGTCAAACAAAAAAGAGAAAGACAATTTCTGTTACAGCTTACAAAAAATTGTGTTATCTAACTTTTTCCCATAGTCACTAATTAGCTTGGACAAGCACATTGCGTAAAAAAGAAGGGTAATACTTGACGTGGATGCTATAGCATTTATTGTATATAACGATTGAAATAAGATATTTTGACTACCCTTATAAACGGCAGAAAAACAAATTTTGAATATCACAACCCAGTTAAAAATAAAATGGCTGCCAATTTTTGTACCTTGCTGAAGCTTTTACTGTCCACGAATTGAGTCCAATTAAATCTATTTTCTCTCTTGTGGTTCATACAGTTCTTTCTTAAGATTTCAATTAGAATATGAATTTTATCAAAAAATTGGAACTGCGTAAACATCTTATCATTATTTTCGCCTCTTTCAATTTCCATTTCCCCTTGTGCTAATATTGATATATTAATGCCTATTTGATCTTCTTTAAAAAAGCGTGTGAAAAATTGCCTCTCGTCCGTTTATTTCCATATCATTTATATTTATCCGCAAGTCACATAAATAAGAGTCAATTATGGCGAGTGCCACAGAATAAATCATATACGGCAACGGCATAGATCACGATTTATAAAAGACAGAACATTTCTTCCTGAAATAAATCTTTATTTAGTGTCAGTGTGTTAGCGGCACGTCTGCTTTTCGCACCGTAGACAGACAAACCAGTTTTTTCCACGACTTCTAATACGGATGTAAATACCGTATTATTATTCAAATGCATTTTGCAAACGTTTATTGTATTGGGTAATAGATTTTATTGTTAGGCGAATACATACTACCTTGAAAGTAGTCAAAGTAGTACTTTCCATATTTGGCAGTTCATACTAGTATTTAACTTTTAACGTTTTTATTAAACCCCCCTCCCCCCAGAAACTTGACGTGATTAATATAGGCCCCCTAACGAGGTATTCTGATCTAAATTTTGAGTAAATAATAGAGCAAACAATATTTTTTACGTATGGAAAAATAAAGATGATTTAAAAAAAATTTTTACTTATTTATATTTTTTACTTGATGTTACGTCCTCCAAGAAATTAATTATATATATATATATATATATATATATATATATTATCACCAAAATATTGACGGTCTAAATAATAAATATTTTTATATACTTATTATTTTTATTTTCTTAAAATATAGTAAAGATTGAAATTTGGACGCGTGGTTTTTACTGAAGAGAAGTCTATATAGAAATCTCTATGAAAATTTCAAATAAATCAGTCTAGTATAAGTTGAGAAATCAAAAATGACAGTTTTGAGAAAAAGTGTTTTAGAATTAAGGAATTTTATCGTGGTCAAAAATTTATATTTTTGGAGATAATTTAATTTATGAAAAATCCTTTTGTATACATATTCTTGAATAGTTAAACTTAAAAAAAACCCAGGAAACAAACTAGATTCTTTATAAATTTTAAGCCAGACCCCCTTAATAACATACGTAATATTTGCTTATGATTATTAGTTCCAGTTGTTTCTGTTCTGCCAATGAAAACTAATTTTATTTTTTTTTCAATTGTGTTCAGGAAAAATAAAGGTTATTCATATTTTTCTTAAATTCTTGAATAGTTAAACTTTGAACATATACAATAAAATAAAATCGATTTTTTTTAAATTCTAGATCAAAATATCCTCTTAATAACATTCGTAATATTTGCTTATAATCAGTAGTTCCAGTAGTTTTTGTTCTGCTAATGAAAACTAATTTCTGTTTTCTTCAATCTTCAAAAATAAAGTTTATGCATAATTCATATATCTGCAATTAGAAGTTCTTTGTTTTTAAACTTTTATATGTAATATATCGATGAGATTTTTTTAAATACCTAGTGGAATAATATCTATTGCAACAATAAGTACAATATAATAGAGTTGCTCTATCGTACAATAATACTTTAGGAATATTGCTTATTTACTTTATCTATTTTTATATATGAATTTTAATTATGTTTTGGTATTATTTATCGAGTATATTACTATTTATTATTTATTGAGTCACCATGAAGTTTTAACAGTCATCACTATCTTGTATGTTGGGTCTTAAATTTGTGTTAAATTATGTAAATAATTGCGTTTGAAATTAGTTCAAAATTTTTGCAAGTTCTGAAATATTTCTGCGTAAAATATTTAAAATGCCTAGGTTTCAATTCATTCACCAATAAGTGACTGCTACTTATATTAAGTGTCTACTTCTATAGTTTTTGTTCTATAATTTTCTTTTTGTAGTAAAATTCCTGCTATTCTTCCCGTTAATGACCCATAATACGATTGGCAATTTTTCACATCATAAGAACTAGAATTTGCGACTCTCGAATAGCTGTTAATGAAGCAAAAGATTTAAGACATTTTCAGATCAACTTTTCTGTAAATTTATGTTACAACTTTAACGATGGAATTAATTCCTGTTCATGAACTTCAGACACAGCTTATAAAAATGTCAGTCTTGCTTGGATAAAATATCCGGTATTTTCGAACAGTTCTAATTTATAATCTATAAATCAATTTTCCTCATTCTATATTAATTAAATACTCTTTGAATATCTACTTTATCAATTGACCGCATTTGCATTTACGATTATATAAATCAAACTGTCATTCAATTGCTTCATATATAGTAATTCATACTAGAATAAATTCTACCAATAGAGTTGTGATTGGAGCCTTAATTGAAATCTATTATTAGTTTTTGTTTTCATTGACAGATCAATTGCATTACATTTTATTACAATAATAAAAATTCATATTCGTTTTTGTGATTGTAATAACTAATGTTGCTAATTAAAAACGATAAATATTTTTTAAATGGATTTTCAATTCAAATAGTGCATGCATAATATTAATGTACATGAACGATTCGCAATGAAATAAATATTCAATAAAATTTATATGGGTTATACAAATAAATATTGCTTTGTTTATTCTTTGGATATTAATATTCTATTTGATCAAGTTTTAATTAAACTTTTTTTTATTTATGCCCTCTATATTTTATGAAATCAAAACCGAAATATTTAAATATTGCGTCAATAATAATTATTGCAAAGTAATTATTACATATCAGTATCAAAAATAATCTTTTCTTGATGTGGTTTTTTTATACAAGGTATCCCAGAACTCAACGTCAAGCCGAAACGGGGCGATAGTATTGATCATAACTGTCATGAAAAAAAAAATTATCTCGCATAGTTTGAAAATTATGAGCTCTTAACTGCAACTCAGAGTTTTGCAAATGTTAATATTTTTTTGTTAACGTTGAGTTCTGGGATACACACCCTGTATTATGTATACAGAGTGTGTATCTTATGATTCATTTAATTGAATCTTTTAGTTTATTTTAATTGCACTTGATATGATCTCCAGATTTTTATCTAGTATCATTTTTTAAAACAAAATCTTGGAAATGAAATTACACAAATTAAATATGTACTATTAAATCTAATTTGAAATCTAGAAATATATTAAGAATTATTTCCCTTAATTCCAATAAATATTAAATCTAAATAAGTTAATTCATATATAATTAATATTATTTGCGTGAGATTGTTTTCTTAATAACATATTGATATATTAATGTATGTCCTTCTTTCATAATGATTATAACATGTTAAAATCATTGTCACAGAGTTGACGTTCATCTCATTGTCCCAATGACGTTGAGTTCTGGGACAGGGTGACCATTTTTTGTTTTGACTTGACGATGAGTTCTGGGACACAGCACGTTAATCGCCACGATAATATCATAACAAATTTCACTTGCGCCTTGATAAATTTATTAGATCATTTAGTTAAAAATGCATCAAGAAAACTTATTGTATCAAAGAAAATTTTTTTTTGTGAAAATTTCTGGAAAAACACTTTTATATCACACTTATGACTGATATAGCTCTATATTAAAACTTTTTTCTCCTTGTAACAAATTGCGTATGTCACACCTATATGCATTAGGGCGGGTCGATTTGAAGGTCACATATGATTTTTGGATTCTAGGAATTAAAATAATATACTTTGCTGAAGAAACCATACCTCTAAAATGAATTCTGTGGTCCTGTGGATTGACCCAAAGATAAGGGTTAAATTTTTAAAAAGCTTTTAGGGGTGGATCGGCTTTCCAATGTTAGTGTGGGCCAGTCATACATTTGGACGAGATACGGGTGCTCTAAATGGGTCTAATAGGAATTTTTCAAATTTCAACCCTTGTTTTTGGGTCAATGCACGGGGCATCAGAATTCATTTTAGAAGTATGGTTTCTTCAGCAAAGCATTTTATTTTAATCCCTAGTATCTGAAAATCTTATGTGCCTAAGCGATTTTCTTGACTCACACAAATCGATCCGCTATAATATACACATAGGATGATTCAAACGTGTCAAACATCCTGAAATTGTCATTGCAATAAAATGAATAATTTCACTTTCGTTTTTGAAAAAAGTCTCATTTTTAATTGTTTTGTTAATTTTGCGAGTTCAGTCGAAGAGTAAAATATTATCTGCAAAACTTGCCCTACGAAAGTTTACTAATAATAGTGTCAGTTGCATGGAGCAACCCCAAAAATACTGTGCGATCATTTATTAATGGCTATAATTTATTTAATGATTCGAATCAACGCCGCAAAAAGACCAAAAGTGGTGATCCATCCATCCATTTCTCCATTCCATTTTTGTCATCCCAGACCTGGTATTACATCTATTTCTGTTGCTCTTTGAGTTTTCCAAGTGACTGGTGTTGTTCGTTAAGGTGATCTATCGCTTAAGGGCAAATGCTTAAATTGCCTACATAAAACTAGCGTCCATCCCCCAAAATGATTCGTTTATAGACAGACGGAAACTGACGAAATGAGCAAAAATTCCTCTGCACATCGGCTTACGGCCACACTAATGATATGGCCGCTTGCCAAAAAGATTACTTCAATTTAGAACCTACTAGTGGGGCTTTACGTTAAAAAAATACTTTTCGCGTTTTCTTTCACCAGGATTAATTCACTGTGCTGACAGTATCATCTATTATCCTGCGGAAATGGAATGTGAGGAATGAAATCGTTTAATTAACGCAGGTTCATTTATAGTAATGAATTTTTGGGACTGAATTTTGATGTTTGTAACCGGATAAATTTAATTGATTGATAAAAGATTCATTCTTATTGACTGAAATAAACATCGCGATTGTTTGTCAAGTAATCAAAAATAAATAGGGTACAACGGGGTTAAGGGTTCGCGGGTAAAAAGGTTCACCAACAATATCTCGAAAGCAAGTAAAGTTTTTTTTTTTTTAATATTCAACTATATATTTACAACTGTCCTACATAGACATTAAGTAAATCTTTTGGCAATTATATATAAAAAATGACATCGATATAAAAAAAGCAAGTAAAGTTAGGGATTTTTTTTACCAACTATATTTGAAAGTAGAGGGAAAAAGATATATATAGTGGTATAAATTCCTCCAGGAATTTTACGAAACAATAGCTACATTATTCAACCAATGCAAAGTTTAAATTTTATAGACACATTTTTCACAAAAATACCATTGTATATAACCTTGATCAAGTTCTAATTGCTTTTAGGCTTTTGGCTTTTGGCTTTTGGCTTTTATATAAAAACCGACATTTTAGGAAACCGGTTTTCGAAATTTCCCAGAAAACCGGTTTTTAGCCGGTTTTCGAATTTTATATAAAAATCAATTTTTGCTCGAATATTCTGTAGTAACAAAAAAAATTATCGGCCAATTTAGTGTGATTTAATGTAGTTTTTGACTGAATTTATTTAATGTTCAATTTTATGACAAATTAATTTGCATTTTAATTAGAAGAATAAAGAAATAATAGTTGAATTGGTTTAAATAACTTTAAAAATGATTAGTCGTTATATATGCATCATTTTCACATATGAGAATATAAATATTTTTGTGATAGTGATTAATTAAATAGAAAAAAAAATTAGATACATATTGATATATACTTGTTAATGTAAATTTTATTTCTAAAAACAATTAAACAAAACCCCGAGTTTATTCTATTCCGAACAATTTTAATTAATTATTTTAATTAATTATTTTCATATATTTAATTATTTTTTGGTTTAATAAAATATGATTGCTAAAAACTGAGAACGTATATCAATTTTTTTTATTTAGAAGTGTCCATTGTTTACTCACATTATTTATAATAATTCTGAAAATTATGTTTTTTTATTTGTGGCTTCTAGGGTGAAATACTAATTTTTCAAAGTTTGAGTAAAGCAATTCACTTCTTCAACAAGAAGTCACATTGATAATACTAAATAATAATTATAAATGAAAAATAATTTTAGTAGTTGTGAATTGTCGATCAATATTTCTTATAGATCACTTGATCAAGGTTATATACAATGGTATTTTGTAAAAAATGTGTCTATAAAATTTAAACTTTGCATTGGTTGAATAATGTAGCTATTATTTCGAAAAATCCCTCTAAAATTAAAGATAAGACGTTAGATCTGCTTGCCATATTTTAATACGCCCATGGGGCAAACAGGGACAGATGACACGAATCACCCGATTTGAATGATTCAGAAAACGTTCGATTTCTATTAATAATGAGATGCGCTGATTAGTTTTTCGCAAAGGCAGGTCCGGCCGTTTCGGAGATACAGAGCAAAGATTGCAGAAAATGGAAATCGAGCTTTGAGAGAACGGAGCAGCATCCTATCTGAATGATCCAAAAACATTCAATTTGTAATGATGGGGAGGAGTGGCGATTAATTTTTGGCAAATGCAAGTCCAGCGATTTCGGAGATACGGAGCTAAATATGCAAAAAATGGCAGTTTTGAAAGAACTAAGCATTCGATTGACTAAGTTGACAAATTTTAGAAAAGCTGTAGAAAAACGTATTTCTATAATTATGAGTTTCCTGGGATTTTTTGTAAATATAGTTCGATAATTGTTTGTTTGATACGTCGTATGTATTGTAATATAGTTGATTTAGTATTTAGTCAAACTGGATCTTTGTACCCCGCCCTACCCAATCATATTATGACACTTTTCAATTCTAAACCTATTTCCTAAACTTATTAATTTTCTCTATACGTTTACTAAAATTAATTGAAAATTCTGTACGATAATATTTCAGGGTTCTATACTGTCAACTGTATGATTAATGTTTATCGCCCAAGTACTAAGTTTTGCGTAGAGTTCTCAAGGATTAAAAGTTTAGGTAACAGTGCTAGGAAATCGGGGTAATATCCATGATGTAATTTAATAAAGTATAAAAATTAGACAAAATATCAAATTAACTTCGGGTTTGTGTCGCTCTGAAGAGTTTGGGTACCTAGAAATTAACTTGTTTTCTACTTCCTCTTTCGTCTGATTATCACAAAATTTGAACATACATGTGTCTGATTCTTCTGTCTAATTAATTGGCAGATAATTTACAATTCCAGAATTAATTTCAATCCAAATATTTCCTTAACTATCAACACGTTTGACTGTTTAGAGTCAGCCACCCGTGCAAAGGAGGCTTTGAACAGCGCTGATATTTACTCTGGATGCTGCACTCTCAAGATCGATTACGCCAAGGTGAGTTTCATTTTTGTTCTTTATGCTTATAATATGATGGAAAAATGATAGAATGAAAACTTTTTGTCATTTGAATATTTATTAGCTATTATAAACATTTTGCCAGAGTTGCCTTTATAATGGAAAATTATGGGCGACGAAAAATTCATTTTGTATAGCACCTGCTAATGGAATTTTATTGTAGTAAAAAGTTTTTAAGGGATTATAGAGGAGCTTAGTTTAGAGTTGGTTTATTTTATCGCTGCATTATTTAAACAAGCGATTTTTAATATAAACATCGTAATGTTTATCTTTTATCATTTTTCCATATTTTAATAAATTATATATGCAGTTTATATCAGATTTTTCTTCATTTATGTATCTAATTTAATGAGATGCCATATGATTCTTATTTTTTGTGAATCTACATTTTATCTAAATCTTTTTTCTACTTGGGGTATGAATAATTGCATATAATATTGAATGTTCTTTATATCAAATATAATCATTACATTTACATATGCATTTTAGGGTGGTCCTTAATATGGACATTTTTAATTTCCTTGCTCCCATGGGCTCAAATGGTTCCAAATTGATAAAAAACAATTCTTTGAAAGTTTTAGCTCTTAATATTGTCTTTTAGATAGAGCGCAATTCAATCAAAGCGTTGTATGGAAATAGCATGAAAAAATTTTCAAAAATATTGCAGAGCGTCGAATTTCGAATAAAAAATGACACGAATTTTCACTTTTAATTCATTTGTCGCTAAGTTATACCTAAAAATTTTTTTTTTAATTTTCAAAATTTTTTTCATGCTATTTCCATACGAAGTTTGATTGAATTGCGCACTATTTGAAAGTTAATATTAAGAGCTTAAACTTTCAGAGAATTGTTTTTTATCAATTTAGAACCATTTGAGCTCTGGGAGCTAGGAAATTCGAAAATGTCCATATTAAGGACCACCCTAATGTATTTGCAATATGGAAGCATAAAAATAATTTGTAAGCACAATGTTTGGTATGTGCTTTATTCGAAATATTTTTCAAATCGTTTTGCGAATAAAAAGTCTTATATGTAGAAGAAATTACAATGAGAAAGTAGGCATAGCCAAATTGTTCTGAATTTTTTCCATGAATTTGATAGTATTCGGAAATTTTCAGCATTTTATGCATCTTTTTGTATTCCTAAGGGTAAACCAACGTGTCTCTAATCAACAATGCGATTGGATTCCTAGAATTTTACAACTTTATCTGCAACAAATATCAAACTTTTTAATAAGACTCAATTGTACTTCGGATATTGGGCTCAAACAAATTTTGCTAGTGTAATTTGCAAAATTTGTTTGAGCCAAATATGCTAAGTACAATTAAGTCGTTATTGATTGTTTGGTCAAAAATTCACCGCCAACACCTTACAAGGTAATAAATTTTGTCTATAGTTCCCAATCCATTACTATTTTGGTTTTGGTTTCCGTTGCAATTTATATTTCTTCTATAAATTTGTACATGCACTTTTGAATATGTTTCTCACATATGCCATTTTTGATACGGTATTCCTTGATGATATTGATTGACGAGTTCAGAATTGCTACTTCATCCGTTTCTGCTATCAACTGCTCATAGATGTCTATTTTTAGTACGTTGAATATTCCAGATTTACATGATCTTAAGTTTTATTAGAATTGCTTTCTCATAAAACTAGATGATAGTAATGCAACATGAATCATACTAGAAATATCTGTCTTTGTTTTTTTTTATATATGCTTTCTGTCAACGATTAAAATGAGAGTGTAGTCTTTATCATCTTTCTCGAACTGTAACATATGTCAAAATATTATTCAAAAAGGACATTTTAGAAAATACCTAATTTTGCAATTTATCTTGACCAAACTTTATGAATTTCTGCAAGAATAAGAACTTGTTCCAAAAAAATATGCGATTCGTATGAACTACTTCCTGAGATTGATTTTTAACTTCCCGTAGGGTAAGTTATTGTAATGGGCCGAAAATCGGAATTGAAAATTTTTACATTTCTCGACGTTTTGAAGGTTTCGGAACAATTTGGCATACCTCAGAAAAAATGGATGTGTGTGTGTGTGTGTGTGTGTGTATGTATGTATGTATGGATACAAATTTCCAGTCACGTTTCCGAGCGAACGGATCAACCGATTTGAATGGTTCAAAAAACATTCGATTCCTATCGATAGGGAAAAGAGCTGATTAGTTTTTGGCAGAGGCAGGTCCAGCCGTTTCGAGGATACGGAGCAAAGAGTGCAGAAAATACAAATCGACTTTTTGAGAGAACGGAGTATCCGATTTGAATGATCTAAAAAAATTCAATTAGTAATGATTGGGAGAAGTGTTTATTAGTTTTTGGCAAAGGCAGGCCCATCCATTTCGAAGACACGGAGCTAAATATGTAAAAAATAGCAGTTTTTCCATTTTTTTTTTTTTTAATTTTTTAATTTTTGTATATCGAAAATAATTCAGATTTCATTTTTCATTCTGACTATAGTTCTAATATACTTTAAACAAATAATTTGAACTTTGCAATTCAGTTTATATAATTCTTATAAATATTAGATAATGTTACAATATTTATAATAATCTATTTGAAAACATTCAGTATTCCTCGAACATTTCGTTACGGTACGGGAAGTTCCAGCAATTTGCCTTAAGGCACGATGCCACCCACCCCACTAGTTTGAATTTTGTGTTGGCATTGATATCTTCAATATTCAGTCGTGATTAAATTATTGTCCTTCTTTTAATTTTGGACGAGAGTCTAGTATTATAACAAAATGACATCAGGATTTCGCAAAGAAATTTTCACTACGAATAGTGATTATTTGTAGATCATGATTTTGTCATCAAATCACCATGATGGTCATCTAAACCAACAGTTGCCTTTTACTACTAAAGTTGTAAAACTTCAAATACTCCTCTTGCTTGTGATTTTGTCAACTAAAATCTAATATAGTCGGGAACGTGTCTCAAAAAGCATGTGTGAATAGAATAGGACCTGAGTCAGCCATAAAATGCTGAATTATGCTTTGTTCTGAATGAGCAAAATGGCATTTTATCTACCATATTTCATTTTCAATGTTCCGTATCCTCTAGTAGTACAATATGCAGTTGTCGTTATTCATTTAACCGCAAACTAATGACTTTACCGTTTTGCTATAACCACAGATAGCAAAAGTCTTTGTTAAACAAATAATTGAAGTTGTCTTGAAGAATTTCACACGTGTCTATATTTATTTTGTATCTACAAATGATCATATTATAAATTATTTACTTATTTTCTAGCAACTAATAATCTGGAATCGATTGAAATCTTGAATAATTTTCAATAGCAAGGTGTATTGATTTTATAGAATCATGAGATTATAGATCTTTTGCATATTTTTCATCTCAATTCAATCTCTCCTAGATTTTTTTAAGTTAATAGTATTTTAAACCGATGTTATGGTAGCTTTCTGTTTAAGAACGTTTTAAATAACTAATTTGATATTTATGACATACACAATATAGTCTTTTACACTATTGATTATTGCGTATATGTTTTAATTCGCAATAAAATATTAATTTTGGTTTTGATTTCGAATTTTACGTATCAATGGTATATCATTGTATATGATTGAATATAATTATTTGATCCTTGGAAAAATTGAGAATGAATTTTACTACTGAATTAAATGATTTAATACATTTTTATGAATTTTTTTAATGATAAATAATAATTGTATTCTAGAGTTGCTTAATACATAAAATCGTAATTCATGAAAATATTTAAGTTCTTACAATGAAAATTTATATATTGAGTCTTATCATTCATTTTATGAAATCATTCAATTGGGATTATAGCTCTTTGAAGTCTATGAATTGTCGAATATGACAAAATTAACGTTAATGAGTGATTTTTTTTTATTAATGTTTCAAAAAAAAGTGCGGTTAGGTTCCAGCAACTATCAACACCATTCGATATATTTTTAAAGAAAACATATAAAATATTATACATCGTTAGAAATGTCTCAATATCTTAGTTTTTTCCCATATACGAGTATATCGCAACTTCGAATTTCGCATGGTGTGGCCTACAGGCGAGTTGCAGTGGTAAAATTTAAGGAAAACTGGAAAATCTCGAGAAAATTATATGAAAACTTAACCATTTATATACCATTTTATTCGTAATTTTATTCTGCATCTTTCTGGTTAAGATAGTATAAGGCAATCTGTGTGATTATTCACTTATTGAAATGCAAAGTGCGGTTAGGTTAGAGCAACACTCTTCACGATTCGATATTTCTGTAAAGAAAACATATAAAGTATTATACATCTTTAGAAAGGTCTTAAAATTCTTAGTTTTTCCCATATATCGCAACTTCGAAAATATCTAAAGAATGAGTTAGTTATTACCTTGATAGGTATAATAATTACAAAAACGTTAGGTTATATAAAATTAAATTCAAAACTAGTGGGGTGTATGGCATTGTGCCTTAAGGCAAATTGCTGGAACTTCCCGCACCGTAACGAAATGGTCGAGGAATACAGAATGTTTTCAAAAAGATCATTATAAATATTGTAACATTGTCTAATATTTATAAGAATTATTAAAACTGAATTGCAAAGTTAGAATTATTTGTTTAAAGTATATTAGAACTTTAGTCAGAATTAAAAATAAAATCTGAATTATTTTCGATATACAAAAAAAAATTAAAAAAAAGATGATACAAAAATTTTTTTTTCCAAAATCAATTCTTTTGTTAAAACAAGCTGAAAGTTCTTTGGATCATTTAAATTGGACGCTTAGTTCTCTCAAAAACTGCCATTTTTGCACATTTAGCTCCGTATCTTCGAATGGCTGAGCTGCCATTGCCAAAACTAATAATCACTTTTCTCAATCTTTTCTAATTGAATGTTTTTTTTAGAACATTTAAATCGGATGCTCCGTTCTCTCAAAAACTCGATTTCTTTTTTTTTGCACTCTTTGCTCTTATCTCCGTAACTGCTGGACCTGCCTTTGCCATAAACTAATCAGCACATCTTCCTATTAAAAGGAATCGAATATTTTTTGAACCATTCAAATCGGTTGATCCGTGCCCCCAAAACGTGGGTGAAAAATTACATTCATACATACCTACACACACACATCTATTTTTTCTGAGATATGCCAAAATATTCAGAAACTTCAAAATGTGAAGGAATGCAGAACTTTTCAATTTCGATTTTTTTGACGATTACAATAACTTACCCTAGGTGAAGTTAATAATACAAAATACCTAAAGAATCAGTTAGTCATTAACTTGATAGGTATAATAATTACAAAAACGTAATTCTATATAAAAATAAATTCAAAATTATTGACTAAAAAACTTGACTGCTTATAACATTGATGTCACTATGCATCACAATGAAAATGAATTCTATATCATTCAAGTCCGTGAACATTTTTTTTTTATTCAACAATATATTTACAACTGTCCTACCTAGACATTAAGTAAATCTTTTGGCAATTATATGTAAAAAATGACATCGATATATAAAAAGTCCGTGAACATATTAAATTTTCCATCACTGCTCTAGTTAACGATACGTCTCTAACTCTGTGTGTATCTAACCGCCAAACTCTCCTGCGAGTTCCGGCATTTTCGGCGTTCTCATCTCTCTTCCGATCCTTATTCCAGTTTCCGCACCCAGCCCAGACCGGACGGCTAAAGCAACCAATGCTTGTCCACTCGGCTCTTCGTCACTGCCGCCTTCTCTCACCCTCACCCTACGACAATGAAGGGGTATACTACCGAACTTTCCACTCATTCTTGTTATTCGCTTTGCGTTCTTCTTATCTAGAAATACATTGCGTTCG
>NW_020539725.1:55543079-55572393 GCF_003426905.1 Ctenocephalides felis | reverse complement strand
AAAAAGGACATTTTAGAAAATACCTAATTTTTGCAATTTATCTTGACCAAACTTTATGAATTTCTGCAAGAATAAGAACTTGTTCCAAAAAAATATGCGATTCGTATGAACTACTTCCTGAGATTGATTTTTAACTTCCCGTAGGGTAAGTTATTGTAATGGGCCGAAAATCGGAATTGAAAATTTTTACATTTCTCGACGTTTTGAAGGTTTCGGAACAATTTGGCATACCTCAGAAAAAATGGATGTGTGTGTGTGTGTGTGTGTGTGTATGTATGTATGTATGGATACAAATTTCCAGTCACGTTTCCGAGCGAACGGATCAACCGATTTGAATGGTTCAAAAAACATTCGATTCCTATCGATAGGGAAAAGAGCTGATTAGTTTTTTGGCAGAGGCAGGTCCAGCCGTTTCGAGGATACGGAGCAAAGAGTGCAGAAAATACAAATCGACTTTTTGAGAGAACGGAGTATCCGATTTGAATGATCTAAAAAACATTCAATTAGTAATGATTGGGAGAAGTGTTTATTAGTTTTTGGCAAAGGCAGGCCCATCCATTTCGAAGACACGGAGCTAAATATGTAAAAATAGCAGTTTTTCCATTTTTTTTTTTTTAATTTTTTAATTTTTTGTATATCGAAAATAATTCAGATTTCATTTTCATTCTGACTATAGTTCTAATATACTTTAAACAAATAATTTGAACTTTGCAATTCAGTTTATATAATTCTTATAAATATTAGATAATGTTACAATATTTATAATAATCTATTTGAAAACATTCAGTATTCCTCGAACATTTCGTTACGGTACGGGAAGTTCCAGCAATTTGCCTTAAGGCACGATGCCACCCACCCCACTAGTTTGAATTTTGTGTTGGCATTGATATCTTCAATATTCAGTCGTGATTAAATTATTGTCCTTCTTTTAATTTTGGACGAGAGTCTAGTATTATAACAAAATGACATCAGGATTTCGCAAAGAAATTTTCACTACGAATAGTGATTATTTGTAGATCATGATTTTGTCATCAAATCACCATGATGGTCATCTAAACCAACAGTTGCCTTTTACTACTAAAGTTGTAAAACTTCAAATACTCCTCTTGCTTTGTGATTTTGTCAACTAAAATCTAATATAGTCGGGAACGTGTCTCAAAAAGCATGTGTGAATAGAATAGGACCTGAGTCAGCCATAAAATGCTGAATTATGCTTTGTTCTGAATGAGCAAAATGGCATTTTATCTACCATATTTCATTTTCAATGTTCCGTATCCTCTAGTAGTACAATATGCAGTTGTCGTTATTCATTTAACCGCAAACTAATGACTTTACCGTTTTGCTATAACCACAGATAGCAAAAGTCTTTGTTAAACAAATAATTGAAGTTGTCTTGAAGAATTTCACACGTGTCTATATTTATTTTTGTATCTACAAATGATCATATTATAAATTATTTACTTATTTTCTAGCAACTAATAATCTGGAATCGATTGAAATCTTGAATAATTTTCAATAGCAAGGTGTATTGATTTTATAGAATCATGAGATTATAGATCTTTTGCATATTTTTCATCTCAATTCAATCTCTCCTAGATTTTTTTTTAAGTTAATAGTATTTAAACCGATGTTATGGTAGCTTTTCTGTTTAAGAACGTTTTAAATAACTAATTTGATATTTATGACATACACAATATAGTCTTTTACACTATTGATTATTGCGTATATGTTTTAATTCGCAATAAAATATTAATTTTGGTTTTGATTTCGAATTTTACGTATCAATGGTATATCATTGTATATGATTGAATATAATTATTTTGATCCTTGGAAAAATTGAGAATGAATTTTACTACTGAATTAAATGATTTAATACATTTTTATGAATTTTTTAATGATAAATAATAATTGTATTCTAGAGTTGCTTAATACATAAAATCGTAATTCATGAAAATATTTAAGTTCTTACAATGAAAATTTATATATTGAGTCTTATCATTCATTTTTATGAAATCATTCAATTGGGATTATAGCTCTTTGAAGTCTATGAATTGTCGAATATGACAAAATTAACGTTAATGTGATTTTTTTTTATTAATGTTTCAAAAAAAAGTGCGGTTAGGTTCCAGCAACTATCAACACCATTCGATATATTTTTAAAGAAAACATATAAAATATTATACATCGTTAGAAATGTCTCAATATTCTTAGTTTTTTCCCATATACGAGTATATCGCAACTTCGAATTTCGCATGGTGTGGCCTACAGGCGAGTTGCAGTGGTAAAATTTAAGGAAAACTGGAAAATCTCGAGAAAATTATATGAAAATCTTAACCATTTATATACCATTTTATTCGTAATTTTATTCTGCATCTTTCTGGTTAAGATAGTATAAGGCAATCTGTGTGATTATTCACTTATTGAAATGCAAAGTGCGGTTAGGTTAGAGCAACACTCTTCACGATTCGATATTTCTGTAAAGAAAACATATAAAGTATTATACATCTTTAGAAAGGTCTTAAAATTCTTAGTTTTTCCCATATATCGCAACTTCGAAAATATCTAAAGAATGAGTTAGTTATTACCTTGATAGGTATAATAATTACAAAAACGTTAGGTTATATAAAATTAAATTCAAAACTAGTGGGGTGTATGGCATTGTGCCTTAAGGCAAATTGCTGGAACTTCCCGCACCGTAACGAAATGGTCGAGGAATACAGAATGTTTTCAAAAAGATCATTATAAATATTGTAACATTGTCTAATATTTATAAGAATTATATAAACTGAATTGCAAAGTTAGAATTATTTGTTTAAAGTATATTAGAACTTTAGTCAGAATTAAAAATAAAATCTGAATTATTTTCGATATACAAAAAAAAATTAAAAAAAGATGATACAAAAATTTTTTTTTCCAAAATCAATTCTTTTGTTAAAACAAGCTGAAAGTTCTTTGGATCATTTAAATTGGACGCTTAGTTCTCTCAAAAACTGCCATTTTTTGCACATTTAGCTCCGTATCTTCGAAATGGCTGAGCCTGCCATTGCCAAAAACTAATAATCACTTTTCTCAATCTTTTCTAATTGAATGTTTTTTTAGAACATTTAAATCGGATGCTCCGTTCTCTCAAAAACTCGATTTCTTTTTTTTTGCACTCTTTGCTCTTTATCTCCGTAACTGCTGGACCTGCCTTTGCCATAAACTAATCAGCACATCTTCCTATTAAAAGGAATCGAATATTTTTTGAACCATTCAAATCGGTTGATCCGTGCCCCCAAAACGTGGGTGAAAAATTACATTCATACATACCTACACACACACATCTATTTTTTCTGAGATATGCCAAAATATTCAGAAACCTTCAAAATGTGAAGGAATGCAGAACTTTTCAATTTCGATTTTTTTGACGATTACAATAACTTACCCTAGGTGAAGTTAATAATACAAAAATACCTAAAGAATCAGTTAGTCATTAACTTGATAGGTATAATAATTACAAAAACGTAATTCTATATAAAAATAAATTCAAAATTATTGACTAAAAAACTTGACTGCTTATAACATTGATGTCACTATGCATCACAATGAAAATGAATTCTATATCATTCAAGTCCGTGAACATTTTTTTTTTATTCAACAATATATTTACAACTGTCCTACCTAGACATTAAGTAAATCTTTTGGCAATTATATGTAAAAAATGACATCGATATATAAAAAGTCCGTGAACATATTAAATTTTCCATCACTGCTCTAGTTAACGATACGTCTCTAACTCTGTGTGTATCTAACCGCAAACTCTCCTGCGAGTTCCGGCATTTTCGGCGTTCTCATCTCTCTTCCGATCCTTATTCCAGTTTCCGCACCCCAGCCCAGACCGGACGGCTAAAAGCAACCAATGCTTGTCCACTCGGCTCTTCGTCACTGCCGCCTTCTCTCACCCTCACCCTACGACAATGAAGGGGTATTACTACCGAACTTTCCACTCATTCTTGTTATTCGCTTTGCGTTCTTCTTATCTAGAAATACATTGCGTTCGAGGTTTAGGACTATATATATATATATATATATATATATATATATATATATATATATATATATATATATATATATAAAGAGTTTCGATATAATGATGGCTAACAATAAGAAGTTTGGTTGAAAGGTTAATGTGAGAAACATATTGTTTTATGGTAACATGTCTCAATTTACTATTGAGATAATTTGTTTAAGTCGTTGCGAAGCGTCCATGTTAGTATTCTATTCATGTTCTATATGCTAATAAGGAGAACCTCAGGTTTACTCTTCTGGGATTTTGGTGAAACTTCACATGATGATAAAGTTGATAGTCAAACAGAGCATTTTAAAATATTATAGGCATATGAGAACTGGTTTAATTATAAAAATTGAGGTTAAGGAAGCACGATGTTATATCTCGGTAGCTCAGTCACTTTAGGCGTTTTATAAGAGAGTTAAAAATGATCGGGTTCAAATTCCGTCAGCGTATAATTTATTTTTTTATTTTTTATTTGAATAGTTAAATATTGTGAAAACATATTATTATATATTAGCTTTTTGTATATATTTTGAGAAAAAAAATTGATATATTTGGAGCCAATCAATCGATAAGTACATATGTTATATTATACGTCTAGGGTTTGTCGGTTTGTTTTAAAAACCGTTTTTTTTGGCGTAAATTATGGAATTCGAAAACAGTTTCTTAGTGAAAAAAGTGGGTTTTCACTGCATAAATAGAAAATGACAAATATAGCCAAATATAAAAGATAGATGAAAGCGTTTTAATTCTTGAAATCATATCGGTTCAATAGCATTTGATATCTTATCAGTCTACAATGGTTCCCAGAAATGTTTTGTATATAATAAGTTAGATTTTTATACCAGTGTATATATTAATTTAAATCAGTTCGACATCTTCTTGAAGATGTAACTTCCTCTACTCAAATTTAAAAAAAAAAGAGTTTTAAACCCTAGAAGCCATAAATAAAAGAACAAAAAACTTAGAATTATTATATCGGACTTTAAAAATTTTGTGAGTAATTTTTTTTTTAAATCATATTTTAATAAACAAAAAAAACAATTAGAATGTTTAAAATTAATTAATTAAAATTGCTCGGAACAGACAATACGCGAGTTTAGCTTAATTGTTTTTAAAACTAAAATTGATATTAACAAGTATTTTTTATTTTTTTTAATTCAATGGATGTTTTTTTTTAAAATGTATTATTTTAATTTATTCGAAAACTATCCTTTCATTATCATAAAAATATTTTCATTCTTATATGTGAAAATGATGCATGAATAACGAATAATTATTTTCAAAGTTGTTTAATCATGATAAACTATTATTTTTTAGTTCTACTAATTAAAATTTAAAAAAAAAATTATCTATAAAATTGAACAATAAATAAATTCAGTAAAATACTGCTCTAAATTACACTAAATTTGCGGATAAATTACAGGATATTCGAGCAAAAATTCATTTTCTATATAAAATTCAAAAACCGGTTAAAACCGTTTTTTTTAGTAAAATTGAAATTTAAAAACCGGTTTTTTGAAATGTCGGTTTTTGTATAAACCCTATATTTACATCGGATAACTTTTATAACAATATAATTTTTATTTATAAATGTAATTTTATTTACAAATCAAATATATTATAAATTCAGATAACTGCTTTCCAGTTTATTTACTTCTCTCTAAACTTTAAGCATTATATTTAATTTACTGTTTTTGTTCTTAAATTTTGTTGTGAAACATATTTGCGACAGCAACAGCAATTTTATTGTGTTGAGCTTTAATTTCCCTATATTGCATAAATTGCTACATACGCACTCGTTCTATTAAACTAATTGTCGGATACTCCTGCACATCTATAATACTAGGAAATTAAAGCAGAGTAAATATAATTATATGCACATGAATGCACAGGGCTATTATTTGTCATATCACATATGTATAAATTAGGCATATATAAGCATATACCGATATATGTAGTAATAATAGGTAATTGGACAGATCAATATCTATTGTAATGTTGAATATAATTAGGAGATAACTTAGATGAACCTGTTCAACATAATCTATTTCGTTAGTAGCATAAATATATAATATTAATATTGTTTTATACTACACTCATTGATCACAAGCTAAATTCAAATTATGTCGGGTATTTTTAATTTAAAATGTTTGGAATCTTTGACTCATTTCCTTTATTTTTTTTTCTATATTAATCCTGTGCCATTCCAAATCTTCCTCTTCTGGCCTGATGTGCCTAACTTCAAAAATTTTTGATTTTCCGAAACATTGTTAATAGAAGTAATTTCGTGGACAATAATGATAGAAATAAGATTTCTAATTATTATTGGTTGAGTTGTATCCTTATTTATCCTTGTGCATACGGTTTGAGTTGCAGATACATTTCCATGTACAAGCATATATTCTCTAGTTCAGCCTTTGAACAAATATCACGAAAACTTTTAGTTAAATACAACTGCTCCTAAGTTAGTAAAGTTGACTTCGAGTTCGTAATTAAGTCTTGAAGTCCATATTGATTACTTCCATGATGCTGTGTATTCTTTGATGGACATTTAACGCAACTAAGTGTTTTAGTTTTGTTGTTTTTATCAATTAAATGACCTGAATTAATTGATCAGCCTTCATAATGATACTCAATATTTTTGCAGCCACTTGCGTTGATCATTTTTGAAAATTGTAACTGGTTAAAGTTAAATAAGATGTTAGTAATTTTCAGTTCATTTTAATGAACGAAAAATATCTTTATCCAAATCCTTCGTTTCTTAACATATTATTCTTATTAATTTTACGTTGATTACAACTGACGTTTAAATTCTATTACAAGCAAAGTTGGCATAAAAGTTTTTGAAGTTTCCTGAATAACTCCCTTAATTCATTTTTGCATTCCACGTCTACGGAATGACTGCAAAAATTATTCCGACTAAATATATTTTTATTACATTCATAAATATGAGACAAACAAGAACGCAAATTATTCCATTTTGTTTTCTCACTCGCAAAATGAAGTCTATGAGAAAATCCGGAACAAGAAAGAAAATTTGATTTATTCAACTTGACTTATTATAAAACCAGATTTCAGAAAAGGAAAACAAAGAATATAATTATTCACAATATATAACGACGATCTCGCATTTCTTTTAATACATTTACATAATCTTGAAAACAATTTTCCGCTCGTGGAAATAAAAAATGGAGTGGCTAGATAGATGATGTACAATATATAATTTTGCAAACTAGAGATGATTATTTATCAAGATGAAAATATGTTTAAAAATAGACGATCGAGAATCTACAAATTTGTCGCGATTTACCTAACAAGTGAGATTCAAACTTTTGATACATAGATTTTTTCCGAGCATATTTTGACGAAATATTATTCCTTCGAATTGATTATATTGTGGCCGTAAAAATTTATTCATTTCAAACATTCCTGAATTTTTCATGGTTTATTTGTTTGTAAAAGATTATTGAAAATTGAGGCAACGATATTCAGAATTTATCTTATGTAGTGTATTATTTTTTTCCCAATTTTGAGTAAAATGATTCCTGGTGGTATTTTCGTGCTTTTTGAGTTAATCAGGATAAGGGCAAGGAATTTTGTAGTAGCAATCAAAAACATTTTCCTAATTTTTACAAATCCTTGCACTTTGATAAATTCCAAATATAATTTTCTTATTCTGAATGCTATATTTATGAAAAGTATAGATTATAAAAAAACTAGTTACAGTCA
This sequence comes from Ctenocephalides felis, assembly GCF_003426905.1. Classification (NCBI taxonomy): domain Eukaryota; kingdom Metazoa; phylum Arthropoda; class Insecta; order Siphonaptera; family Pulicidae; genus Ctenocephalides; species Ctenocephalides felis. Next base: position 55,564,610 of record NW_020539725.1, on the reverse strand, counting down.
ACGAAAATTACCAAGAAAAGTAGCAGTTGGTTAATGAACTAAGCAGAATTAATTTGTTTCCTAGTCTTCGACAACAAATTCAGGAGTTTTGCACCCGAGTTAAGATTTCCTTACCTTTGCTTACCTTAATTAAATTTTATATTATACTTGTTCGATATTTTAATTTTGGCACGACTTTCCAATTTAGATACCGATCTTATTTGCTTTTATTTTTGCATAATAAATATCGTATAAAACAACAACAGAAGTGCGAAGTTGTTCATATGATTTTTATTGATTGAAATCTCATTCAAAACTGAATTTTAATATTATTCAGGGTAATGATATACGTTATTTTTATACAAATTTTCTGAACTCTGGGGTGTTCTATGGCGTAACCGTTTAGCGCGCTGTGTGGACATGGTCGCCAATCCGCTGATGTCCATTTCCATTTGAAAATATAGATCAAAAATATGTTTCCAATTGAAAATAGCTCATTTCGGGGTGTAAAATGGCAATGGGAAATCTCTCACACTATTCTTCCCTGAATCGAATTCTAGTTTAACCCACCTCACGGACCTGCCCTAGGGCAGTACTACCCATTATTATTTTTATTCGTTCCGAACTCTATGCTGCATTTGCAAAAGCTCAGGATACCAAACAGTAATCTTTACCACGCATTTTCCCATTTTAATTAGGTCATTTTATGCGAGGAAATGTTCTATGTAGTCAGATACCATTATGCCTTTACATGATGGAATTGCTTTCGTTTGTAATGTTAATGTCACGCTAATGAATTTTCATTGTAATTGTGGCCAGCGGTTTCCTGTAGATCAAACGGATTAGTTCTGTCGATATAACATCGTGCGTCGCATATTGTAGCTCTACTGTGATCATCTCCCATTCACTATTAGAGGACGACTGTATTAATTCGAATTCAAATCGAACGTAGTCGAAAGCAATTTTCTAAATCTATTAAATTAACAATGGATTTAGAGTTAGTTCAGGAAATGATATTATAATAATATAATTGACATTGCAACTGTGCAATTGGATTCTTTGTGTATATTTGGTTGGAAACTAAGTAAGTGCGGATTTGATGTTAGATGGTTTTAATTGAATATTTTAGGTTTGCTGAGTCCAAATATAAACTATATTTTGTTAATGGATAGAGGGCAGTTTAGTTGTCCATCAGTAATAAAGAGTTTTTTGATCCATTGCGTAGTTCTTGCTTGGCGTCTATTGAAATATGGAAAATCAAATCGAAATTTTTTGTCATATTTTGTTTTTTTATTTTTGTAAAGATAACGAAACGTCTCAAGCTTACTAAAATTTCTGAGCAATTTATGGTGAGTCTTAAACAACAGCAGTGTCAAAATTGGTTTGCTAAATTTCATTCTGGTGATTTTGCACTCAAAGATGAAGAACGAGTTTTTTTTCTAAAAACAATTGTTTTGTCAACACAAACAGAATTTGAATCATTCAAGTCGAACACTTAGTTCTCTCAGAAATAATTTTTGCCTTTGCCAGAAACTAATTAACACTTCTCCCAATCATTACAAATTAAATGTTTTTTGGATCATTCAAATCGGATACTCCGTTCTCTCAAAAATATTTTTGTATTTTCTGCACTCTATGCTCCGTATCTCCGTAACGTCTGGACCTGCCTTTGCCAAAAACTAATCAGCACATCTCCCTGTCAATAGGAATCGAATGTTTCTTGAATCATTCAAATCGGTTAATCCGTGCATCCGAAAACGTGGACAAAAAATTATGGACACACAAAACACGCACATATAATTTTTTCTGAGGTATGCTAAAATGTTCAGAAACCTCGGAAACGCGAAGATATGCAAAAAAATTCATTTTCGATTTTTGCCCCATTACTATCACTACCCTACGGGAAGTTAAATAAATGCACTTGAAAAAAGTGTCCTGATTTGGCAAATAGGTGATTTATTCCATTATTGACAACACGAATCAGTATTGGAGCTTAGTTGGATATTTTTATCACATTCACCATATAGTCCCGACTTTACACCATTTGATTACTTTTAGTTTCAATCTTCATAAAAGTACTTGAATTAAAAAAAATCAATAATGAAGATGGTGTCAATTTGTAACCGATTCAGTTTTTTGCTCATAACAACCAGAAATTTTATGAAAGTGTGATAATGCTTCTTGAAAGAGGAAAAAAGTCAGTGATAAAAACAGACAATGCATTTCAGAAAAATATTATATAGATCCATGACAAAAATGTCTTCGATTTTGTAACAAAAATCCGCACTTACTTAGTTGCCAACCTAATTAAGTTGCCTATCTAACTGATGGTCGTTTTATTAAATGAATTTTTAACTTCATTAATTATATTAATTAGATTTATTTCATAAGATACGTCGTGATTTTCCGTTATTAGTTGGCTTTAATGCTTCATCTCCACACGTGTTTCTACTAAATCTATATTACAAGCTCAATTTATTGTTCAAAGTCTGCAACCTTTCATCTTACGTCGTTTTAGGTTTACCCTCGTCTTCTAATAACAAGCAGAGACCCGATCTATAATAATCATCCTTCAACAATTTTGAATAGTAATCCATTATATATCAAGCACAGAATCCCTTAATAGTTTGATATTGAACATAAATTGATTTAAACCCGAATTTGTTCGCCAACGTTTGCCGTTGCTGTGGTTTGGCGATTATTAATATTGATATGGGTGAATTCAAGTATTTACTTTGTTTCATGGGTATTATAGGAATTCATTCATTCAATGAATGCCATTCATTATATTATATAATATAATTAGATAATCGATAGGCTAACATTTAATTTTAATTTCTGTAACAATCCTTTGTCACTTATGTGTCCAATATAAGTTACGCTTGAATTGTTCTTTTAATTTGACCTGAGTACTTCGAATAGTTTTCGCATGTATTTTTTAACGATAGTTGCTAAGTTAAGTTCACAATTAATTAAATTTGGAATCGTGCCAGGTATCATTTCTGAATGATTGACAAGTCGCTCGATTTCAATTTATATTTGGCTGCTCTATTTGTTCTACATCGCTGCATTTTGCATTCTTAATTTGTTGCATTCTCAGATCGAAAAGTGAAGGATTCGTTTTTTAGATTGTGACTGATGATTTGGTTTAAAACATCAAAGGTATTTAATTCGATAATGAGCGGCAAAGTAATGATCATAGTAGAAATTTGAGTCTTGCCAGATTTTTTTTAATGAACAGTACTTGCAGTACTGGGAAATGTAAGGAAATTAGAATACACATAAGTTTTTTTGCAATTTTTTTTGAAATATCTTCAAAAATATAATGAAACTACGCATAAATACGAGTAGGACTAATAACAGCGATTTTATTATTTTTTTACTTGAATTATGAATTTTTAAAATTTATATAGGGTAAGTAGGACAGGCAACAAAAATCAAATTTGACTTAAAGTAATTATTATGTCTAAAACAACTGAATTACTTCACAACATATAACATTTATTGAAGTAACAACTATTGAACAGTGTTAAGTAAAATTTGCAGTTAATTTGTAATTATGGAAACGTATTTTTTCTATTTTTCTAAAATTTGTCATTTTCCCAAAAAATTGGGGAAATTGTTAATGGGAGAGGGCAGTTTAGATATCTATCAATAAAAAAGAATTTTTTAGAAAGATAGAAAATCAAATCAAACGTTTTGGTCATATTTCTGTCATTATAGAGCCATCTTAAGCTCATTAAAATTTATGAGGAGTTTATAGTGACAAAGTCTTAAAAAACGGCAGTGTCAAAATTGTTTTGCCAAATTTTATTCTGACGATTTTTCACTCAAAGATGAAAAACTCTCTGGTCCTCCAATTTACGTTGAATAAAAAGGATTTGTCTACCTTGATTTGTTACATTAAACGGTTACATTGAACAACTAACGAAATTAAACAGCACTTGAAAAAAAAGCGTCCTGAATTGGTAAATCGAAACGGTGTTTTATTCCATTATTGACATCTCATAATTTACTCAACAAAGGAACTTAAGGAAATCTCATCAAAGTTCATTTTCTACACTTATCGTGATTTTTTTGCCAAATAATCTAATCACTCAGATTTTTTATTTAAATTGTTTTTTCAATAGCAATCAGAATACAGTGCAATTCTTTGAGCTACACTTTCAAACACTAATAAATTATTATGATAAATATTATATCAATAGTTCAAGATTCACTCCAACAGAATTCAACAATTCTGTTCATATATACAAAGTTGTGGTAGTACTAATGGTCTTCAATATTATCTTTAGATCAGTTTCTTCTTCACTCTTCTTGAAATTGGTGTCTCTAGAAGCTAAAAAACAAAGCACAATGATTGATTTGCACAACCCCACAATTGTATGCCATAGGTCCATATTGGTTTTATCATCATTTTGTAAATTAGTAGTTTATTATCAGTAATTAGAATAAACTTCCGTTCCAGACAAATTCATTACCAATCCAAACATCTATTAGTTATTATTATCATGTCACTAAACAAACGCATCAGTCTTAAATAAATCAGAAATCAACCTTTCCTGATACGTCACACCTAGAAGTAAATTAGTGTCTCTCCCCCTGACCTTAGATTTTATATGCGATCACTCTTGCCGGGTGTGTCGTTCTCCTATCTATATTCCCCGATTAGACATTAGACATTTCTGAGAAGCGGCAAACCCAAATCACCTAATTACGGTCACTAATTACATGTTCCTTAATTACCGAAGCAACGGTATACACTAATGTGGTTAATGGCTTGTGAATGTATGTCATAGGATGGAAATCGGTTTTTGTCATAATTTTTTCCCACCTTTGCTTGATGGGGTGAATTAGGAACTATGGGGTAGGGCTGTAACTGTAGGTATTGTATAATATCATGCCTTCTTATTTTAAATTATTATTATTTTTCTCGCCTGCATATATCATTTGCCTAAATTGAAAAAAAAGAGTCTTATGAGATACTTGAAGAATCCTTAACTTTAACAAATATGTTTTACAAATATGCAGTGATTGTTGCTGTGCAGATTATGCCTTATATAGTGTTTCTTTTATTTGCAAGTTTCTGTAGCAAATTAGATTTTTATGTCAGAACATAAACTTAAAGTAGTAAAGTTTTGAAATTACCTCTGTATCGCAGGTAATTTCAAGTGTACTTCAATAAGTCTTTCTACATATTATATGTGAAATTAATTTTATGCTTCTTGATGTAGCTAATAAATACTATATTAGGTAAGGCTCTCCGTTTTAGCATTCATAATATTAATCGAAATTGATGATAGAAAATATTAAACTATTACGAATAGAAATATATTAAAAATGAAATATACATTGTAAATATTCAATTTTTTATATATTAATTATTTTATACCCAAACTAAAAATTTGAATATTTGCTGGTGGAATTTGCAAATTTATAACTGCGACATTATAAATATGCCAGATTTAAAAAATAACGGTTTTGTTTAATATGCAATTATGTTACGTAGTTATGAAATTTATTATTTAAAAGCTCTCCTCCGATTAACTCAGGATAATTCAACCCTTGTAGCTGTGGACTGTATAAAACACTGATTTGTTTGTATATTATGTATTTGTTGCAGTTCTAATTACAATTACCGATTTGTCACTAAGTTATAATGAAAGATGTATTTATTTATTATTTATTATACATGTTGTTTCGCGGACTTTACTTTTAAAAGTGAACAAGTTCAATTAAAACACTCCGCTCCCCCTCTACCAGGGGTAGCAACCATTCCGTGTAAAGCTTAATGCCCTGAAGGTTATCACCTTCATGGCCAATATAATAAAACGAAAATACGTCTGAATATAATAATAATAATAACGCAAATTTGTTTGATTTAATACTATAACAATGACCAGCGTACGAAATTGTATTTATATATTTCTGAAATATTTAAAATTAGTTTTACTTACGTAAACAAATAAAATCTAGTAGACCTAAAATCTTCTGTATTTTCTGCAGACATTTACAGTAAGTCGTAGAAAAATATTTTTTTATATTTTTTGTTTTGGCTTTACTCCTCTAGTTACGTCAAACTAATAAACAGCAAATTATATATGTTTTTCTTTCGCGTGGTAATAAAACATTAACTCGTATTTTTCTCATAAATTTTTACTATAAATGTTTTTATTACTATTGTTTAGTCTACTTCTACTTTAATGGAAAAATCAATATTTTCAAACAGATATAATTTTAGTATCCTGGTTTTAAAATTAACGATGCATCACCTATAAATATGATATTTTATTCCAAATAGTTTTGATTGATGCATTTTATGAAGAGTTTGATATTTGCAATTTCATGATAATTCATCATGTTTTAGTATTTGTTAATGCCAAATTTCAATTGCAGAAAATAAATGGATAATTAAAAACTCTAATAAGAACTTATAAATATCGTTTGCGTCAAATAAATGCATTTTTGGTTGAAAAACTATGAAATTGCAATTTTTTAAGAATATTGGCTTCCAGAATTTTTTTTTTATTAATTTGTTAGTTAATTGTATATATTTTTTAAATGCATTGTGAAATATTACTTAAAGAAAATTGAAATCATTCATTAATTATCATTGGCTTTTAAAATTCTAATAATGAGCAATTTTTGTAATTAGAATTTTGCACGTTTTTAAAAAAAAAAAATGGATTTTTTTCTGCATATAAACTTAGAATTGTTTTTTACATAAACTAAGCAATTGTTTTTTTAACTACATCATTGTAAATGAAAATACTCTTATCTTTTCTTGAAATATACCACCAATAAACTCTGGACAAAAGAAGATATTTAATTTCATTTTAATGTTTTGTCTTATTAATACGCAGATGTTGCAAAATATTATTAACATATTCACTGCTAACCTGTGTTGCTTATTAATAATAAAATCATTTCTGGTCATGTTCGGTTGAAATTTAGAAGTGTAATATAGGAATTAGGATAAATAGTACCATTTGTGTTTGAAATGATTACAGTTCAAAAATTTCAATTTAAGCATTTTATTTTACTCTAAAGTGCAAGAAAGGCGAACGCATCTGTTGCGTTCGTTGTCTGGATATTGACAACGATAACGGTAACGGTAATACAGTGAATGTGTTGAATTATCTAGTTTTCCCAAAGCTTATCATATATTGGCAAAACTGATACCAATTCGAAACTATATGATTTTCAAATATTAATGTTGAATTGAACATTTCTGAAGAATTCAGTAGTAAAGTCAGTTTCTGGATTCGACGCATCGCTGATATTTCACATTTCTGTGAAGTCGATACGTTTCTTTTTTCTCGTAATCTAACAAAACCTTCTCAGCTCGGTACATAGGATAACGCGGATCTAGCTTATCTGTTTTCAAAAGGAAAACATTTTCGCCATCCGATATGGAAAATGCGTGTTTGCCGTCATCGTCGGAACTCGGAACACTTCTTCCTGTGTAATTCGATACTGCCTCGTCGTATCGCTCACACATCAGGTCCCAGCCGTCGATAAGTACTCAATTATTTGTTCGCGTCAATTCATAGGAGGTGATAGGAGAAAGTCGAGATAACTTTTCACAAAATGATAAAAATGCAGTACGAAAATATTTTAGAAATTTAAAATAAACTAGTGGTGCATGGCATCGTGCCTTAACTTCCCGTACTAGAACTAAATATTCGAGGAAAATAAATTGTTATTCGTCCTGCATGGTCCCAAGTTTTCGAGATTTTATTCTACAATACTTATAATATATTTTAACTAAAATTAGTTTCAATTAAACATCCCGGGTTGACACAGACAGTCCCGCATTTTCGGATTTTTTTTAGAGTAATATTTGTCCCGGATTCAGGTTATTTGTCCCGCGTGGTCCCAAATTTTACGATTTTATTCTACAATACTTAAAAAAAAATTAGTTATCAATAACTAAATGATGTTCAATGATTAATAACAATCGTTAACATTTTAAAATAGATAATTATAATTATTTATCGTTCATAAAATATACAGTGACGATATTATCGCTCAAAATACTTGAGAAAGTTTATATTAGCAAAATGTGCCGAATAAATCCATCTGAGGAAATATTTCTTACGATTAGAATAACGCATTTGAAATACATACATTTTCAAACTGAATTGTAAATTTAAAATTCACATTTGAAGTATAAAATTTCGTATATATTTGAAAGTTTTGAAAAATTTTTTTTCTAAAAATTTTAAAATTTGCTTGATCCGTATAAGTAAACTTTAAAAATTAACATTCTTGGTGTGAAACCCAACAAAATTAGTACTCATTTTTTAAAATTTTATCAAATATCTGATAATTTGATGTGCATATGTTTAATGATCATTTTTGACCGCCAAATATCATTTTTTCTTACTTTTTCCTTTGTATCTCCGAAATCGCTAGACCTGCCTTACCAAAAGTTCCATCAATTCTTCATTTTGTCAATACAAGTAAAATGTTTTTTCAAATCGGATACTCCGTTCTCTCAAAAATTGAATTACCGTTTTTGGCACTTTTTGCCCAGTATCTTCGAAACGTCTGGACCTGTCTCCACCAAAAACTAATCAGCACGTATTCTAGACCATACTAAATTATTACGGCCTTACGACAAGTTATTTAATTTTTAAAATTTCGTCAAAGTTTGCAAAAACTAGTATCGTTTTTTGGGCATTTGTCAAAATTAGAACTTTCATCGACGTTTGCTTAAAAACGCCTGAACCGATTTCAAAATTTAAAAGCCAATCGATGTATTTCGATGTGTATTATTTTTTCTTTGTGCGACGATCGGCTGAGCCGTTTCTTTGTAAATAGCAGAAAAGTGAGAAATTTTTCGTCCACGTTTTTAGCTCTCAATTCCGAATGGATTTTAAAAAATCAAAAACTTTTCGAAAAATATTGGTTGGGAATCGTACTGATTAGTTTTAGGTAAAAATCTACCGGGCCGTTTTCTTGTAGTTAACTGTTGAAAAATTTTTTTTGACGATTTCTTGAAACTTTTTTTTTGCAATAGATATGGCGGTCTTATAAAACATACTAAAATGTTTACGGCCCTACAACAAACAGTTTAATGTTAAAAATGTATCAAAGTTTGAGAAAATTTTAGTCAAAATTTGTGTCGAAAGTTACTTTTGTGATGGGATGGGTCAAACATTATCAATAATTTATAATAATAAGCTACAATTTTAGGGCATACAAGCACGTGTCTGTGCAATATAATTAATATAATTACAGTAAATTTAATTGTGTTTGAGAAAAATCTATTCGAAATCGCAATGTTTAAATTTAATTGATAGTGGTAACTTTATTTTTGAAATAAACAGTTGAAATTATTATCTAAATATCAAAATCTCAATTTCGGTCGATTAAGTCAATTCTTACACATTTCGGGAAGTTCATGCAGCTTGCCTTAAGGCTAAATGCCACTTTCAACTAGTTTCGATTGTGTTAAATTCATTTCACATATCACTCCCATGATTACATCATGTCGAAATACTTCTCTTTTGATATGATGTATCTGAAACGCGCAAATAAATGCGTGAGTGTTTACATGAGTGGATGTTCAACCCGGCATTTTGCTCCTTCTCGTGGTAGAGACCGTAATATAAAAGATGTGTTTTGGATATGAGAGGGTATGTTATTGCCGTACTAAGTGGGTAATTTATACGTATAAAAGCTATTTGATCTCTATCTAATAAGGATACGGTTACTGCCGCTATTAGTTCGACAGAGCTTTGAATGCGTTAATTAGTATATCAGATTTATAAAGGACATATGCGAATATACATCATAATATGAAAAAAATTCATGTTAGTCCTCAATTACAATAAATTAAATATATATTTAATATATTTAATATATATTTTTTATTCTTTATTTTATTTACAATTGTCCAGTTAAGGACATTTAATAAATTTGGAGAATTTACAATTGTCATAAAGGGACATTGTATACTAAATGGGCATGTTGGAAAAACAACTCAATAGTTGTTTTCCCATTCGTTATCATACTAACAATATTTTATTGATAATGATATAATCTTGACTATTTACTTGCAAATAATTTCTTATGAATAATGACTAAGTTTATTTCAATCTTTATCACGAAAATTGATGACTGAAATCCAGTGGCGCTTTTCTTTTCAACCTATGTCGATAGTTCTCTGTTATTAATGAGTTTGCTAGTAAATTTGGGTGACGGATGAGCTTGTTTCTATATTTATGTGCTGTTTTTATTATTACATCTTTTATGGTAGGTGTGTCGAGATGAATTAGCCAGTTTCGGATATATTTTGGCGCATCTAAGGCAATTTTCAAAAATTTGTTCTGAAATGTTTGTATTATTTCTATATTAGTCTTATGAGCACTGCCCCACAATTGTATTCCATAGCACCAAATTGGTTTGAATAAAGTTTTATATAAAAGTAACTTATTGTATGAGCTTAGTTTGGATTTAGTCTCTAATAACCAGTAAAGCTTTTTGGTTTTTATCTCAAGCTGTTGCCTCTTTTTATGTGAATTCGCCAATTAGGTTTTTTATCGAGGTATATACCGAGATATTTCACATGGTCTTCTTGAGGTACTTGAGTGTTTCCTATTCTCACTGGTGGACAGGTGTATTTAATATTTAGCACCACGTTTTTAGATTGATATATGACATAAAAAAAATTAATTGTGATTTTTTTTCCTTCACTAAACATGATTAGGAAGAGCTACTGTTATGATACTGCTTCTCACCTACATGATTTTTTAGATGTTTTCTATGACATTTTAAGGTTTATATTAGAAGGCTGACCTGTGATTGCGCTTTTTGTAATAGTTATGGCATATTTCAACTCAGAAATATATTAGGATCTAAATCAGTAATTTCCAACGTGGGGCCAATCCACAGGAGGGTAATTTTTAAATTCAGGTGGGGCAAGTTTAAAAAATGATACGACTTTAACTGATTTGCTTTTGGTGATTTGAATATATGGTATGAATTTTTGATATTTAGCTATCTACAAAATATTTCAATTTCACTACAATCTTCAGGTTCATACTATTTCCCTTATATAAATTCTATGTTTCTTTCTATTATATATTCTATCTTCTATGTACTCTTCAACGTAACTTCATGCTTCTTTTTTTCCTCTTTACCATCTATCATTGCATCTTTTATCCTCTTCTTACATCTTCATTACTTCTATTCTTACTTCCATTCATTTTAATTCTAATTCCCAAATCTTTTATACACGATTGAACTATTTTAAACATTTCTAATTTTTGCCGCGGATTCGGACTCAAACATTTAACATATCATATGGTTATTTCAAAAACAATCTCCGCCTTAAATTTTTGGATAATCCAAGTTCTATGTGCAAAAATAGAAATTTCAGCACCTTTAATAGCCCGCATGCTGTAGTTCTAGTTTTTAAACTCCAGCTGCAAAGAAAAAACAGCTGCTTTATTCAAACAACGGAAAACAGTAGTAAAGTTCTCATATTCAAAAGTTTTCAAGTGTTGAGTTTCAAGTTTAACCCATGAGCTTTTAGATGCTTCATCATCTCATAGAAAGCTGGTCTTTGAAAATATAAAATAGAATCGACTTCAATAATTTTTGTGGTATGAAATTTTTTATTGCATCCTTATTGGATTAAGTCCAATTTCTTTTGTTTGGACTCAAATGATGCATATCTTTTCTTTATTGCATTCGTTAGTTTTATGGACTGCATTGAATCGGTTTTCCTTTTAGCTTTTAAGTTTATTGCCCTCGCAGAACTCTAAATTTTTGAACGATATTCTGGTTGGCTGATAAAATGAATTGACGGAGGGATAATAGAATTAGATTATTAAATTATAGAAACTTAATTCAATTGATCACTAAATTGTCTGTATACTGCTTCTGTATCAACTTAAATCAATTGATAATAATAATAATTTAATATGTGGAATCAAATATAATCATATTTCAACTTTAATCTTAGCACTGATAATTTCTTATTCACATTTTGGGACGATAGCATATATTACTTATTCTATAGGTAAATCAATATACAGTATTGAACTTTTGAGAATAAGCAACGTTATATAAATCTATCGAAGTATATTCATATAAACTCATTTATATTTCAACAAGTCCATACATATACTCGTATACCTAACATAATTTGTGTTCCTTAAAAAATTTAGCTGCATTGCAAAAGTTGTTCTAGTCTAATCGAAGTATATTCATATAAACTCATTTATATTTCAACAAGTCCATACATATACTCGTATACCTAACATAATTTGTGTTCCTTAAAAAATTTAGCTGCATTGCAAAAGTTGTTCTAGTACTAGTCCATTGCATTGTCAGCATAAAAAATCTCTCCGTCTTTTCGGGGACCAAATTTACATAAACCACAGTACTGGAACGAATCCTACTCAAACAATACACTGGTATATATAATATATATATATATATATATATATATATATATATATATATATATTTCAAAGTAACTGGCAGCCCATTCGTCGAAATAAAAAAGGTATAAAGTATAAAAACTTTTATTTATACGTTTCGACACAAGATGCGTGTCATCATTCAGCAACTACAACATTTGAAAATTTTATTAACTAATATAAACAACAATAAAAATTAATTATAGCATAGAGAAACATTATACACACCACAGGACAAAAACACTCAACAAAAATTTATTTTAAAATTAAATTAATTTAAAATAAAATTAATTTAAAATTTGTCCTGTGGTGTGTATAATGTTTCTCTATGCTATAATTAATTTTTATTGTTGTTTATATTAGTTAATAAAATTTTCAAATGTTGTAGTTGCTGAATGATGACACGCATCTTGTGTCGAAACGTATAAATAAAAGTTTTTATACTTTATACCTTTTTTATTTCGACGAATGGGCTGCCAGTTACTTTGAAATATGTTTCAACGTCGAAAAAACTATCAAGATATATATATATATATATATATATATATATATATACAGTAGGCCCTCGCTTTACACGGCACTCTGGATACACGGTTCCCATACTACACGGAGCTAAAAATCCGACATCCCTCCGACTACACGGACTTCTTATTACACGGTATTTGGTCAACAGCCCATAAGTTCGTTGTGCAAAAGGGTATTGATGTAAATTTTGTTATCGACTTTTATCTTTTAGACATGCCTGATTATATGAAAGCTGCCTAAGAACCCTAAGAACACATTTGAGCTCACTACTGCGTCGCGCCAATTTTTGAATAAGGTGTCAATGTACTACATGTCATTTCGTCCGTATTACTCCTACTTCAAGTTGTATTTCTTGGTCTCCATACAGCGCGATAAAAATGGTCCGATTTGTACCAACTGTGAGTCTCTCATAGCACGGATCCCATACTGCACTATGTAAGGTTCCATAGAACGCACTACGAATTAGCCTGAATTGTATGTTAAATACGAGTTTCTTATAGCACGGTTCCCATACTGCACGGTACGCACTTGCCGCGTAAAGCGAGGGTTTACTGTATATATATATATATATATATGTGTGTGTGTGTATATATGTATGTATGCATGTTGTATTCAGAATCTCCTACTAGAGTTGCTGACAACTCCAAATATATTCGAATAATTTTTCAATGTAGCTTAACTTGAAGAAAAATTGGTACTTAAGTTTCTGTACCGGCAGTGTATGCAAAATGCAAATAACAAGACGGATTTATTATAATAGTACTTGATAGTTTTGTCGAGAATAGAGCTTTTTCGTATAAGCTATTATAATGATATAAATTGTAGATAACTTTTATAGTAATATGCCAAACAAGCCAGTCATTAAAGTTACTATTTTCTCAAATTCAAATAAGAATTTAGTACACTAAATACTAAATAGTTAAAACTTTTTAGTTTCAGTAGTTTTAAAATATAGTACAACGGATTAATTAATTTATACAACGTAAAAACAAACATTTTTTCTAATCATCTGCATTCATAGTTGACCGAATTCAATTAAGTTTTATATCAATAGAAGTTTATAGTTTTATTATTGATTGATTTATTATTGGCACACGATGAAATAGGGAGTTTATGTATTTAATTTTATATGCAGAAATACTGTTAATGTGGGATTTAGTTATTTTATCATTTTTTATGATGATAGCCAAATAACTTTTTCTTTAAAAACTCCTTTTATATTTAAATGTACAATTCTGCCAGTTAATAATGGAAATTAATTCCATTCAAATGGCTGTCTCAGCTGGCCATGAAAAGTTTAAAAAAAGGGTTAGATTGCTGATCTTTCAGAGATAAACCTCAGTTGAATCAAAATAAGCCTCAAATGAATTTATTAATTTAAAATCACTGTTAACAATTTTAAATAAACAATAATCTCAGGTTATAAATAAAATGATTCAATTCCAGACCACGATGTTTATGTTTCTAATCGAGTAAAGAAATCCACTAAAAAGTACTTTCTTTAATACGCCTTGTTTGTAAAACGTATGATTTATCATAATAAATCATCATTAAAAGACCATTATCAAGTATGGCTATATATTAGCAATTTGCGAAATATTTGATCGTCGTAAGTGGAACGATGAACTCACGACATCGCATACGAGCTTTAATGGATCGTGACATATAAATAATAACCCATGTGATAATGTATACAGTAATACAGTTTTGGCATAACAATGTGGATTGTCTTACAAAAGTATTATAGCCATAGTAATTGCCATTGTTGCCGGAGGAAAAGTAGTGTTATCATTATAATCTGTCCATTGCACTAAGTAATACTTTATGATCGGATCAGTTAAGCATTGATTATTTATATTTGCAAGTACTTTCATTTGCTATTTATTGGCGATACGTTGGTTTTAATAGATCTTATAATAAACTCTATTCATTTTACTTTAGCTATTCTGATTTTAAGATTTGTGTGATTCAAATTGCGAATGAAAGTAGAAAACTTAAAAGAAAACTTTATGAATGTCTATAGTCTTTTTATTTAATAGACCTATTGTTAGTCTTTTTGGCAATAGATTGAGAAGTTCTACAAAAAATGTTGCATGAGAAAATATGAGACTCGGCGTCTCTATCTATGGTCAATAAATTAACTATAATAAATAATAAACTATTTGATTGAGAATTTATTTATCATAGTCATTTAAGAAACACATGTGAACAATTATTCGTTGATTATTTAATTACTAGTAGTTAAGATAAAATCAAAGGAATGTCATTGCTCATTGGTGAATTCACTGAGTTTAATGGTTCAAAGCATTTCAATCATTTAATAATTCCTATGTTAGTTCTACATATAATTCATAATATACATACATACATAAACATAAAAATTTAAAATTAAATTGTGAAGGATAGGTTTTGTATAGAGTAAAAATTATTGAAACATAGGAATATTCGTGAAAAGCAATGCAGTAAAGACAATATCAATGATGTGAACACATCATGAGGAATAAAATATAAATTTTCTAAAGTGATCAAAATTAAATGTTCAAAAACGATATTTCGTATAAAATATCTCAAAACTCACATAAACTCTTAGTTTATGTTTACTTAGAACAAAGTAAATTCACCAATTCTTGTATTAACCGAACATAAACTATGAACAATTTCGACAGCATGAATATAAAAAAAAAATTAAATTGAAATTTAAATATCATAAAAAATGATAAAATAACCAAATCCCACATTAATATTATTTTTGCATATAAAATTAAATATACGAACTTCCGAATTTCGATTTGTGTCAATAATAAATCAATCAATAATAAAACTATAAACTTCTATTGATGTAAAAATTAATTGAATTCTGTCAACTATGAATGCAGATCATTACAAAAAATGTTTGCTTTTACGCTGTATAAATTGATTAATACATTGTATTTATCTATCTACAAAATTTGAGGAAAAATGAGGAAATTCAATTTTTTTTTAACTTCCCGTAGGGCAAGTTATAGTAATCGCAAAAAAATCGAAAATGAAAATTTTTGCTTTTCTCGACGTTTCAAAGGTTTCTGAATATTTTGGCATACCTTAGAAAAAATGGATGTATGTGTGTGTGTGTGTGTGTGTGTGTGCGTGCGTGTGTGTATGTATGTGCGGATACAAATTTTCGTCGACGATTTCGGGAACACCGATCAACCGATTTGAATAATTAAAAAAACATTCGATTCGTATTGATAAGGAGACGTGCTGATTAGTTTTTGGCGAAGTCAGGTCTAGCCGTTCCGAAGATACGGGGCAAAAAGTGCCGAAAACGGTAACTCAGTTTTTAAGAGAACGGAGCGTCCGATTTTAATAATTCAAAAAACATTTTACTTGTATTGACAAGGTGAAAAACCGATCAAATTTTCATAAAGGCAGGTCTAGCGGTTTCGGAGATCTAATGAAAAAAGTGAAAAAAAATGCCATTTGGCGGTCAAAAATGATCATTAGACATATGCACATCAAATTATCAGATATTTTATAAAGATTTTAACAATAAGTATAATTTTGGTTTACATTCCTATGGGTTCCGTACCAATGTTTACGCGTTAGACGTCGACGCGGCGCTTACGCGGTTTGATATTTAAGATATTTAAAGTTTTGCAGTTAAAGCATTACGATTGCTTTGAAAAAAGTTTAGATCTTTCAAAATATGTCAAAATAAAGAAAACATTTTTTTTCAAAAAAAAAAAATTAATATTTTTTTTTTTTCAAAAAGTAATTTTTTGTCTAATTGTTTGTCAAAAATCTTATTTTTCCGAAGTAATTTTTTTTTCAAAAATGTTAATCGTTTTTAAGAAAATAATAATTTTTGGTACGGGAAGTTCCAGCAATTTGCCTCAAGGCACGATGCCCTAATTGCCTTAAGACAGAATTCCACTTACAGCTAGTTTTTTTTAATTTTTTATATATGTAATTTGGCTATAGATTTGTTTCTTGTTTATTCTTGTTTTTAGACCATTCAAATCGAAACTTTTTTAGAGTATAAACTAATGTTTTATGGAATATTTAATTAACTGCGTTTATCAGATGGATTTATAAATTTTTTGATTAAAGCTACTAGAAACATTTTTTTGTTGCCTTGTTTCACAATGCACATACTTTCCTATAGAACTTTTTCTTCGTGTTTTTTGCGTTTTATTAGCATTTGCATTTTTATATACTGTTAAGGGAGCTTGAAAATATATATTTTAATATCATCTTTATGTTTGATTTCAAATGATACATGATCAAGATAATTGTGCACTATATTTTCTGAATAAGTATTCTATTAGATGGTTCATGAATGAGTAATGTCTATAGTTGTTCTTATATATGGATATTTATAGTTAAAATCTTTTATCAGTTTTTCAAAAATATCATAATAGTCGATTACATTATGTATTTCTTAGTTTTGCTATTTTTCTCAAAATATCGAATAATAATTCGATCTTGGATATGTATGTATTCATGGCATGTCTTTTCTTAGCTTAGCTTTTTTGTTTTTCTTTATTTTTCAGGATCGGAATTCAAACAAGGAAATTGTATATATTTATATATTCTACATTCTGTCGAAACATCTATACATATTATTTCATCGAATTTTGTTCAAATTAGTAAGATATATAAATTTGTACTATATTATGGTTGTTATTCATAGACATTGGTAGGTATTTTAACTACCTCATATTGAAAAAAATTGAAATTGACTTCAATTTAGTAGTTTATTATGACCAATTAGCATGACCCAGCAAAATTGCATTTAATAGTAAATACCCACTGGGGTAACTACTATTTATAATTATATATATACGAGGTGTGTTCAAAAAGTACCCGGAATTACTAATAATTAAATTTCGCGGGTCTGGAGTGTCTGATTGTCAAAATTTTTTTTTTATTGTGTTGGTATACATGCCCCTAAAGTATGATGAAATTTTCAGCTATATTCACTGTTTACTTTGTCTGTGGTAGTCGCTAAGGTTCGACGTGTTTTTTCTGAGCTCGGCGATTTTTACAATGGAAGAATTGAAAAGTCAAAGAATTTGTATTAAATTTTGCGTAAAAAATGAAATAAAGTGTTGCAAAGTGCAAAAATTCACCAGATATGGCTCCGTGTGACTTTTTCCTATTCCCAAAGTTGAAGAGACCCATGAAAGGACGGCGGTTTTCCTCGATTGAAGAAAATCGCTGAGAGTGCTCAAGGACATATCAAAAAGTGAATATCAAGGGTGCTTCGAAAATTGGAAAAAACGCTGGCATAAGTGTATTATATCTGGGGGGGACTACTTTGAAGGGGACCACATTAATGTAGACGAATAAATAAATATTTTTTTGAAAAAAACGAAAATTCCGGGTACTTTTTGAACAGACCTCGTATATATATATATTTAGAAATTTTTTATTTATTTATATTATTGTCAATCAAAATCACTTCTAGAATATAACCAGAATTCTGATTGTTATCAAAAAATATTTTGACAAGAAACCAATTCATCTACTTCCAATTTTCTAATTTGTTTTTATAAAAATTCAAAATTATATGTCTGTTGTAGTAAGTCGAAAATGGAGATTGGAAATGCAATTTCGACACTTCCTACTCATAGTTACAAAGCTATGTGAAAGTAATTTTGCAACATTTATATTTAACAACAGATTAAAAAATATTTGTTCTTGTTTAATTCTTGATACAAACATGTAGCAATTGGTCTTGTCACAATTGTGAAGTCAAACACCGTTTTTCAAAAATCATTATAACAGCTGACTAAAAAAAGTGAATTTTCTACATTAATTACTAAAGTTTGCTGTGCAGTGTGGAATAGTATAGTATTATAGACCAATTATCTAAGGAGACCATATGGGTTTCAGTAGCTGCTGTTTCTGTATGTCTAGATCAGTATCCTAAAAGTCAATGTAGGGAAAACGACGGCAATATAAAGAACATACGGCGAATTCGTATACGTTGTGGGGTATTATGGGATAAGAAAAGCCAGCGCTAAGCCCGGCAAGGATCTGTAATCATACTCAACTGGCATACATATCCGGAAAACGTTTGTCTGTTTATCCGTCGAAAACAGAATGGATACACGGTCAGGAAAAATAATTGCTAAATTTTATCTGGATAAATACTAACTAATAATATATACATCAACCTTTTCCACTCGGGCTTTTCAAAATTTGTATGTATTTCGTCGCGGAGCGGCAACATCCGAGTGGTAAGGGTTGAATATGCTAATCCAAGCAAGTTAATATATCTCGATTCTGGATTATAATTTTTTTACTAGTTTGGTTATCACGGTATTTCTATGTACAACTAGCATTTGTTGCCAAATAAAACTTAGTACAATTAGCGTGTTCTTCTGATGATTCACATGACAAAGTTTTGGCACGGACGCAATTCGTAATAACATAACTTTATGGTGCAACTGTTGAATGAAATCTATGAAGTTTGTTTCTTAAAGGCATGTTCTGTGACATATAACATATTTGTATAATAAATTTTATGACTTTTAGATGTGTTAACACCATCAATAAGTGAAATAGTTTTCACATATAGGATAGGGCAGGGTACAAAGGTCCAATTTAAGTTCGGGCAATTATATTGTGAAAACCAGACCAATTATATCCTAACACATATCAACTATATGTCTATGTTCAGTAAAACTCTCAGCTTCAATTCATCATTATAGAAATATGTTTTTTTGCTGTTTTAAAAAAAAAACTCCCAAAGGCAAAATGGGATAGCCAAGGCACAAACAGGTCCAATGTCTTGATTTTAATTTTAAAGGATTTTACGAAATAATAGCTACTTATTAACCAATGCAGAATATAAATTTTATGGGTATATTTATTATAGAGATAATACTGTATATAACCTTGATTTGGTATTTAATCAGAAATATTCAGCGGCAGAGTTGGAATAATTATTTATTTGCCAGGGTAAAGGTTCAGTTTAGTTTGTGCTTTTTACCCCACCCACGAGTAACCTCTTTTATAGAGGTTATATAAAAAACTTTTGAATTTAACCTAAAATTACAGTACATCTTACACAACAATTAAATAACATTCACTTAAAAATTATATTAAGATCTCGTAAACTAAACAACAGTGCTCGCAACCAAAATAACTAATAACGAAAAAAAACTTTTGTTATGGATTTTCAAACAATGTCATTTATTGACAATGCAACTTTTGTGAATATGTACAATTTAAGTGAGTAGCTTTTTATTAGGAAAGCTTGATAAAATTAATAATTTTGAATTTTGAAAATTTACGATCAGCTATTGAAATTAATGATCAGCTTTTGTAAGGAAGATCACTTCATTCCTATTTTATAAAATATTTAAATAACTGATATTGTTGAAAAAAGTGTTGAATCTAACTTAAAATTGACAAAATATCTTATATAACAATTAAATAACGTTTACTTTAAAATTATATTAAGATCTCGCAAACTAAACAACAGTGCTCACAAGCAAAACTAATAACGAAAAACAAACTTTTTTATAGATTTTCGACCATTGTCAATTATTGCTAATGGAACTTTGATGACTATGTACAAATTAAGTGTGTAGCTATTTATTAGGAGAAAGATGATTATTTTGAATTTTAAAAATTGGCGATGAGCTATTGTAATTGTAATAATGATAAGATTTTGTAATGAAGGTAAATGGTATTGTTGAAAAAAGTGTTGAATCTAACCTAAAATTAACAATACATATTATAAAATATTTAAATAACTGATATGTCAAAATTATATTAAGGTCTTCTTAAACTAAAGAAGAGTGCTCACTTTTGTTATGGATTTTCAAACAATGTCAATTATTAGCAATGTAACTTTGGTGAATATGTACAAATTCAGTTTGTAGCTACTTATTAGGAAAGCTTAAAAAATTAATTATTTTGAATTTTGAAAATTCTTGATGAGCTATTGTAATTGATGATCAGCTTTATAGGAAGATCACTCCATTTCTATTTTCATGTGGTATGAAGACTAATGCAATATAACAAATTTTTGCGACACTCAAATTGCCTCAAGATTGTAAATTATTGGCAGTAAAATGCCTAAATTTAAAGTGAAAACTTTTTTTTATATATTCAACAATATATTTAGAGCTGTTTTACATGGACATTTGGAACGTGTCATTAGTAAACGTTTTGACTTAATAAGTAAAAAATTATTTTTCTTATTTTCCTATATACTATCCTCTGAAGTCAGTTTTCTGTGTCCAACTAAAATGTATTCTGCACAGATGGCACATTTTGCCTAATGCATGCAATTTTTGGCACCAAATCACGGTTCGCTTCAACAAGTAGGTGTGGTTTTTGCGTCAGAATCAGTACCACGCCTGTTTGATGTCACGTGCCGGACTATCTGTCAAATGAGATCTTTGATTCTGCGATGTGGCCAGTTCTCGTGGTTTATGTTCTAATGACATTACGTGTTGTTTATGGCGGAACCTATCGTATGGGAGGTTTCTAAGCTTCGGTGATCATACTGAAATTGGTTAGTAGTAATAGGAATGGAATTTATTGTCTATTGTAGTTGTTGAGATTGAGGATATAGACTTTGTACTAACTT
>NW_020539725.1:55378830-55542079 GCF_003426905.1 Ctenocephalides felis | reverse complement strand
ACATATTCAGATTTGAATAGAGTATTTTTCTTTAATCTTCAGTACTTCACAAAAATAAATATAATTAAATGAATAAAATATTTCATTCACTTTTGTTTAATTAAATTTTGCAGTACAGATGGAGCTTTTCTCTGTCCAATATTAGATGAACGGATATATAAAACTAAATATAGAATATGAAAATGATTAAAACTCGCTTGTCATATATGTCTTGCTGCAAATATTTTAATATGAATATAAGTACGTTTTTTCATATGTAATGTAAAATGCAGTTTTAATTTAAAATTATTATGAAGCGAAATATTTCTATCGTTGAGTTGTACATTACTAGATGATGTAACTGAAAAGAAAAAAAATGTATCAGTATGTGCAATATGAATTATTACATTTTAATGTGCTATGATATTGATCTTAATTTTTATTACACATAATTAAACTAGCTTTCTTTACACATTTGTCTGGGATATTTTAGTGTACCCATTGCAACGAAACATATCATTGCATATTGATCATGTTGTATGTTTTTTATTATACTTTGACAGCATTTCGCTAATGTTTGTGTGAGAATATACTATTTATGCATATGCAAATATGTTATGTTTGGTCTGGGCTAAAGCTTCCTCTAAAAGGGCTATTCGCAGTATGTTATATCCGTTGATAGTAATATATTGATACTGCCACAAATGGTAGAGCCGCACGAGCGATATTTGCCTTCCTAGCACGTTGGCCATTGTTTGTTTACCTCCATTTATGCGTTGTATTGATTTCTGAAATCCTCTTTATAGGAGGTTCCAACCCACCTAGATGTTCAGAGCACTTTGAATATTGATTTTGTAAATGTGAAGGTTTTTAGGTTTTTCTGTGTTCAAGGAAACTAATATTTACATAATATAATCAGGAAAATGGTCTAGGATTCTAAATTTTAAATGGTGTTGAGTATTATACATATACTTTTTTCTTGCGATTTTAGATGAGATTTCGAATTTCGTATTTTTTGGACATCCAAATATATTCAATCAATTTTTATCTCACATCCTTTTGTTTACAGTTACGTGAATTTTTTTTTCGAGTTTGATTTGATGCTTGCCCATTCTGTACATTAACCATAAAATCGTTATACTTTTTTTTATTTCTACAACAGTCAAAACTTGTGTTTTATGAGCTTTTGTGATGATACTTCATAGTACGTGACTTTTTAGAATGTTCATCTCTATTTGATACATTTTATTATTAAAATATTTATAATACTTATGATTTTTTTTTATTTCTTAAATTTTTCCCCTGTGTTTAATTTGATGAGACTTACACATTTTTTCTTATTCTATATTTTTACCATTAAATTATCGGAACGAAAATTATTAAAGCTCACAGGATAACAAATACGAACACATGGTATTTGTTATCCTGTGAGCTTTTGTGATGATACTTCTCAACTACAAGACTTTTTAGAAGGCAACTCAATAATTGGTCCATCTCGATTTGAACATTTTATTATTAGAATTTCTCTAACACTTATGATTTTTTCCTAATTTGATGCCGTAATGCCGGGGAAGAATTATTTTTGCTTGAAAACATATTTCCATGTATATTTTTAAGTGGAAACCGATGTCACTATTAGAACAGGATAATATCAAACTTCGACTGTATCAAAAATAGACATCTGACAATAATGAATATTTTAGATTTTTCATAAGGTGGAAAGTTTTATCTCTAACTGGTTTAACTTTTCATACTGCGTATATTCTTCAATTTTATATTAATTAATGTTTAATTTGCAGTTTTTGCACTGATATGCTTATAATTAACTTCCCGTAGGGTAAGTTATTGTAATGGGGCGAAAATCGAAATTGAAATTTTTTACATTTTTCGACGTTTTGAAGGTTTCTGAACATTTTGGCATACCTCAGAAAAAATGGATGTGTGTGTGAGTGTATTATATATGTATGTATGGATACAAATTTCCACTCAAGTTTTCGGGCGCACGGATCAACCGATTTGAATGGTTCAAAAAACATTCGATTCCTATTGATAGGGAGATGTGCTGATTAGTTTTTGGCAAAGGCAGGTCCAGCAGTTACGGAGATAAAGAGCAAAGAGTGCAGAAAATAGAAATCGAGTTTTTGAGAGAACGGAGCATCCGATTTGAATGATCTAAAAAACATTCAATTAGTAATGATTGGGAGAAGTGTTTATTAGTTTTTCGCAAAGGCAGGCCCAGCCATTTCGAAGATACGGAGCTAAATGTGTGAAAAATGGCAGAACTAAGCGTCCGATTCAAATGATTCAAAGAACTTTCTGCTTGTCTTAACAAAATAATTGATTTTGGAAAAAAATAATTTTTGTTTCAACGTTTTTTTTTTTTTCAAAAAAAAATTTTTTTTGTATATCGAAAATAATTCAGATTTTATTTTTAATTCTAACTATACGAGTAGTTGTAATATACTTTATACAAATAATTTCAACTTTGCAATTCAGTTTATATAATTCTTATAAATATTAGACAATGTTACAATATTTATTTATAATAATCTATTCGAAAACATTCAAAATTCCTCGAACATTTTGTTACGGTACGGGAAGTTCCAGCAATTTGCCTTAAGGCACGATGCCATACATCCCACTAGTTTATATTTTTTTCTTTTATTTATACTTCTCTTAGAGTTCAGACAATCTAGATCACCAGATTCGTCATGGATTCCAAAAATTTCAAAAATCATATGACATTTAATATTGAAGATAAAACTAAACTCTATATTATATTATTGACATTTTTCACTATAGTATCAAACGTACATATACTGAATGACACGAAACAATATTGCGCCCTTATTAAATTCCAAGGAACAGATAATCTCGCAATATTGACAATGAAGTGTCGAAGTCTCTATCTTATACACATCCATATGATATTTTCTTGAGCAGTAGTATATGAGAACGTCACATGGGTTGTTGACAGTTATATGTCAATAACAAACAGAACAGAGCACGCTTCTATTGCGAAGGACCTACTGAATCGAATCAATGATGGCCAAATTGCTGTCCATCGATAGTAATAGAAACCAGAATTATAATAATACCAAAATTGAATTTTCTCGGTTAATGATTGATCAGCCCTGGGTAACGATGTCTAGGAACCACTGGTTTTGGGTTTGATATAAACATTTCAGTCCTACTTCAGTTCTTCATTTAAGTCTTACCAAAATATTGACAACCTGCCATTTACAACATTACTTTTGTCCATTTATTTTGTGTCCAAAAATTGTTGTATAATCTGGAATTATTGGACATCTTAGTTTTGGCCATGATTACAGTATATCGAAATATAAAATTCCATCTGGACCACTGTCATTTTTAGAAATTAGAGCACTTTGTGAATATAGGCATCAACACCTGATGTCCATATTCACAACTACGTCGACCTGATGAATTTAGAGATACAAAGTTTTTTAAAGTTCATATCTAAGTTGGACATCAGTGCTTCTCCCCAAGATATAGTTCTTTGATGTAATAACTTTGGAGATTTTTCTTAGTTTGATACGAGTTGACGTTTCATCTGGCATTAGACAAGAGCAAGATATGAGTTTTCTGAAGGAATTACATTTTTTTGCGAAAGAATAACAAAGACTGCCACTTCCGGTTGATATGATTGCCTCGGATATAGTTTCATGTTAAGAAATTGTTTTCTTATACATCAAAGGAATTTTTAATGGTAACATATTTTGTCAATTTTGATTAATAATTCATAGTAGATACGACTTGATCGTGACATGAATTTGATGAAATTAGAAACAAAATTTGAAAATGATTAACCTTAGACCAATTAATACAAGAAATAGATTTTTACAGCAAATAGTTATTTCTGTACGAAATTTGTACGGAACAGTCCTTAAACTCTTACATTATGTACTAAAAGAATAAAATTCAATAATGAAATTAGAAGGAAATAATGGCTTTTAAAAAGGTTTTCTTGTAATCAAAATCGGCGCACTTCTTGTTCTTACATTTGGCATTGGATTAGTAGTTAGGGCTAGGAGTTTTTAGTAAAAAATTTCAGGTTTGATGTCGAGCAGAATTGACCCTTATCCGGCATTGCTGCATCACATTAAAAATCATAAGTATTAGAAAAAAGAGTGCGCGTAAGGTTACACGCGATTGAAGTGAAACTTTTTTGCTCTTGTACGAGATGGCATTTAAGTTAAAAATAAAAACATCATACAACAATTTTGAATACTGTTCATTAGTAATATGGTAACACTCGTGATACGCACATTTTTTAATGTCAAACATTATACATATTTATATAATAATAAATTATAAATTATATATTTATAGTAGCATGAAAAGCATTTATAATTTTTGAAAACAATAATATAATTAAAGTCATTCCTGAAATACGGCATGATCGGTTTGTCATTGTAATTAGCATTTAGAACTTGCGCCTTAAGGAAATTGTGTTAGAGAAATAAAGTAATTGCTGATTTTAAATTCTATAATATTCGTTCACACAGTGGACAGCTATCAATACAACAATCTTGAATAATTTCATTAACACTAGCAATAAATAAATTGCATAGATGTTTATTATGAAGTATATAAATGACTATTGTTGTGCTTGATTTCTTGTTTAGAGTGATAAATCTGAATATCAATCCATTCTTCATTATTTATCATCATTTATAAAAATATGCGACTTGTAGTATTAAACGCTCTGGATCAGTAAAATGAAATTGTAAGCTTGAGCATTTGAACGAGAACAGTTGTTTCACTTATTATGTAATCAAAGTAATCATACTCACGCGACACGACAACCAATCACAATCGACCCGTATAGAAATGATATCATCGAGAGCGAAGGGTGAAGTATTGGTAAAGTTTGTTTCGTTGCATTTTCACAGATTTACACCCTAGTCGCGCCTAAAGAAGTTTTACTTAAAAAAATATAATAATAAATTATTTGAAATAGAGCAAGGCCAGCCTTTTGCGTTGCCGTCCAAAAAAGTTACGTTGTTCAGTATCATCATAACAGCTTATAGGATTCTTATAGTTCTAATTGCTGCTAAATGAAAAAAAAGACGTGTATGTTTTAAAGTTGATTTAATTGATTAATTGAATTTTATTGATAGAACAAACCTCATTCGATACTTCATGGTATGCAGTATGAACCATCAATCAATTACCCCTTATCTAGTACCATATTAATCTCCATTAGACACGATTTCATTAATATACATTGTTTGCTGATTATTCTTGCGTTATTTATAAGTAATTAAGCCTTTGAGCTTTGAGCTCTATTTCTATGGCGGAAACCGTAACCAGGATCTGTCTGGTATGTTGCAAATAATTCACGTAGTATTGATTTATTGTCGTTTATTTGGGAGCATGTGCACTTTTAATTAGCGCGCTAATGATTGCAAGCGCTGAATTCTGGTGTTAGATATTATATGGGCCGTGACCATTGAGGTGACATTTGTAATTAATAAATTCAAATCAGTTGTCAAACGAGAGCTAATTATAAATGTACACGGGTAAAACCATCACATCGGTGTTTTCTATAATTTCTGAGGAAAATAGAAAATATTGATTATACTACTGATATATTTGAAATTTATCATCTTCTGTACTCAACTGCATCAATAAATTTTATGGTAATAGAGAATTGCAACCATTTTGCATAAATATGCGTTCAATGAAGTTTCCAAATTTAGAAAACTTTTTAGGCCAGATAAGGACACCACAAGTCAATTATTCCTTTTCCTTACCTTGTTTATTATTGCCATTACGATTTATCACTTTTTATCCATTTTTTATGATTCTTCCTTTCCAAAGTTCTGTTTCCTTGATTTCTGGTCTTGTACTTCCACTTTCAGTTCCCTGTGTTTTTTCGTCTTGCCTAACAATAAGTCATCAATCATCTGCATTCTTCTTCTTCCGAATCCTTTCAGTCCTTCTATTTTGCCTTCGACGATATGGTGTAGGAGGCACTCTTTTGGGTCCAATCTAGTTTCTTTTCATTTTATTGATCTTCCTTAGTAGAGTTCTTTATTTTACCACTTTACCTTTTTCCTATTCCTTTCGTGATATTTTTTTTAAATTAATTTAACTCGATCATCAATGCTCTGCTTTCTTGATACTGAACCTAAATGAACATTGTCGCACTCACCAGGAAAATATAATTATCTTATTCAATTTCTTCCCTTGAAGTGAGTCTTGGCTTCAGCAGGAATAGAGACTTTTCTTTACTTAACTTTTCTTTTCGCAGAATAGTTTGAAAATGAAATTCTACGAATCTAGTAAAGAGGCTTGTGTACTTCTTCTTTATCCTTATCTCGGCTAATAATGTCCCATTAAAACTTTCATTTGCTATTCCGAAGGACAATTTTCTCCAAAGAACTAAGGAAGAAATTCTGCGAAAACTGCAGGAACAAATGCAGAATGTATTGTGGAGTTATAAGATGTATTTAGTTTACTGTTGCAGAGTGCTTTTAAGGGAATAAAGTTGAGTTCATATATTTTTACTTTGTTTCATTTTGGACAAGAACTATATCTTTGACAAGTTTTTTCGTGAATTTTTTTTATGTGCTCAATGTTGGGTTGTCAAATGGTTGAACGACTTATTAGACTAGTGTAATTTTCAGTGATCCAGCAATCGCAGAAAAAATTTATAAGTTACTGACAATAAAATACTTATATTGATAAAAAAAATTATTACTTCTATGATTAAATTTTTAATTTTATTTTTTTTTGTTTCAGGATGTACTGCACACAATTTGTGTCCAACATGGAAAGGTTGTCCGCATAGTGATCTTCAAGAAGAATGGAGTGCAAGCCATGGTTGAATATCCTTTGAAATGTTATAATTATTTTTTATTTTTCTATCTTTTATTTTTGATAAAAATCTATGAATTAGTTTAATGTCATGATATACATGTTAGCCGGTTTTATGCAGAAATTAGAATTCATAATAATCGATACGATTTCATAATCGGAAATCATAAACTTTTTAGTCACCAACACCTTACTAATTTACCAGTCACTTGTGTATCTAATATGAATCGTGATATGTAAAGTGTTTTTAATATTTTGGCGCATTTTGGCCCGAATTTTTTAAACGACTTTACCTGTCTTTACCAAAAACTAATCAGCACGCCTCCCCATCAATAACAATCGAATGTTTTCTTGAATCATTCGAATTGGTTGATCCGTACTCTCGAAACGGTATCCAAGTATACGCACATAAATACACTGCACACACACAACATAAATTTTCTTAATTGTAAGGTATGGCAAAATGTTCAGAAGGTCATAAAACGTAAAAATATATAAAAATGTTCATTTCCAATTTTTTTTTGCGATTACTATAACTTACTCTTTAGGGGGCGTTCATTAATCACGTGAGGTTTTTATGAAGAGGGGGGGGGGTTGACAAAAGATCATAAAATATGACATGGGGAATACTTGTGAGGGTGGGGTAAGTAAGATATTACCTGTACTTATTTTTCACCAGATTGTTTTAAAAAAAATTTAAACATTAAAAAAAAAAATTTTTTTTTCTCGTAACTAAAAATACACGTGATAATTGCCGGGGGGGGGGGTAATTCTGAATATCATCACGTATCACCATGGGAGAGGGACAGTCCAAAAATCTCTAAATAAAAATCGTGATTAATGGACGCTCTCTTAAATGTCTACTAGAAGCTATTAATCGGCGAAACGTGTTTAACATTGACTTAAATTTAATTAAGTCATCGATTAACCTCGTCTCTAAATGATCCATTGATTTAGTATTAACATTAACATTAAAACCAGCAACTCTTTCTATAAATATGAATGTTATTGCATTATAAGTTTACTTATTAATTTCATTTCCAATTGATTTAACGATAATTTCAATCATTCATTGCAAAGTAATTAATTAACTTAAGTATAGTTCGTAATAAAGTTTGCATTACTACGACTACAACATCATTAATGAATTCAAGGATTACATTTACCAGATTCCATATTATTTGCATATTAATTATGCTATGAAAATCCAAATATTTATTTATATTTGATGTTATATAGGAACTCTCAAGTTTCCTTCTTCACCATTATAGCTCAATAGAGCTTTTGTAATTTCAATTAATGGTCGTCAATATTTGCATTACGTGTTCTGACAGTTTAAGTGCTTCAGCCTCAAACGTTATTCTTTAATTAATGTACAGTGGCATTAAAGATTAAAGATATTTTTTCAAAGTTTATTTTATAGAATAACTGGGGAAATTGAATTACGCTTACCTAACCAACATAACATTTTGTAAAAATCTATATTAATAGACTTATGGACCAATTCTGCCGCATAACAGAAAAATGTTATAATACTGAATAATACTGAATACTGTCAAAATGTCATGTATTTGTTGTGCATTCCGGCAGTTTTACACATAAACTGCAACATCACTCTTATGTTATGAAGCTGTGTCTGAAAGACCCTGTCATCTAAGATCGTTTTTTTTTGACATTTATGCAGTTGCTAGGTTTGGTTTTCTATCTGACAACCTAAGAAAAACGCCTGACTGCATCGCAACCACATTTGTCTTTATTCTTTTGTCAATATTCAGTATGGAAAGTTCTTCATAACATAGATTTGCCATTACATTGGTCTGTTATGCGGCAGAATCGGTCTATTACTCTTTTGTGTTTTTGCCATTTCCATTTCTATGTGAGATTTCTTAAAATTTAAATTAATTAGTTTCATGATTTACATGAATATACTGCCATGATAATTCGCTATATAAATTATCTCTTAATGACTCAGGTTTTATTTTGCTTCATCACATTTTCCACGCAATATATTATTTTTATGGCTCCACTTGTTTCCTATAAAAAGCACATTGCGTAAAAATAATTTTTCGTAAATTGTCTGGGGTGGAATACGTAAATGTATTTTAGCGCGGACCATTGCGGACAGAAAAGATGTGGATATAACACGGTTTATTTCGGTTTGTTTGATCTTGCTAAAAAATTCTATGTATTTTTGGATTTTATTCCTTTATCCCGAAGAATGAGTTTTTGATGTTTCGTTTATTTTTGCCAGTCTGCTTATTCATCTATCATTTTAACCTAATTGTAACAGATATTTGAAGTTAAACGTAGGTCAAAGCGGGGCACAAAGGTCCCATTTGATATTTATTTGCTGAGGTGCAATTTTATTTACTATTTCTTATTGTTTACACCTTTGCTAATGTAAAGTTTTAGCTGGTCCTTTTTACTCTACCTACATGTAAGCTTTCATAAAGATTATCTAAAAAAAAGAACTGGCGAATCTGAGGCGGCGTCCATTAATCACGTGAGGCTTTTATGGGGAGGGGGGGAGTGTTTTTTTCACCTCAACTTTTGAAAAAAAACAAACATTTAAAAAAATTTGTTCGAAAAATTTTACCTAACTAGAAATACACGTGATGTTTGGTGGGGGAGGGTGTAATTTTAAATATCACGACGTATCACCAAGGGGAGGTCCAAAATTCCCTAAAAACTCGATCACGTGATTAATGGACGTCCCTTAACTTGAAAATAACGATAAAAAGTTTATTTTGGCATTAAAAACTAAATACAGGAGCTCAAGACGAAAAAATAGTTATAATAATCATCTTCTGATTGTGACGTTGTAAGAATTAGGGTAATGGCTGGTTACACATCTTTTGCCTACTATTTTTTAAATCTAGTCTTTTTAAAAAATTCTACACTTTGCTTGTTTTTGAAATAATGATGGTGATTTTTTTCACATGTGGACCTTTATAATATAAATTTTTAACTTACATTATTATGGGTTATAATTTAGTATATAAGTCAATCAAAGCCCTGAAATCCGATTCTCAATTTTTCCTCATTCTTAGACCGCTTAATTATTATTTATTTACCACATAGGCTCATATAGCTAGTAAATATTTTTATAAATTATCGTTAAGATTTTATTAGAGAAAAACAAATAGCCTATCGTTTTTATATACAATTTCATTACAACAATATTTTATTATTTTTATTACGCCTTACTACCATATTTTATTTCTAGAATGTACAGAAGCTGTAACTCTCGCTATGTTAAGAGCACTTTCATAGCTGATTTGCATTTTCAATATTTTATTTCTCAGAATTTGATTTATTATTTAATATTAGCATAAATATTGTATATACGATGTTTTTTGCATAAAACATCAACAAGTTTGCAATCAGAATTTGTAAAATTTAATACTGTGAAATATTTTACGAGTAGTATTTGCTCATTAAACTATTAATAATAAATCACTATAAATGAAGATTGTTGCTCATTAAAAGTAAATTCGTAATATATTTTGGCCGATAAAAAAATTAAACAATATGTTTTAATTCTTTCTATGACAATTTTAGAACTGGCGCACCTTTGGCCTTGCATATTTGAAATTCTTATTGGTCAATTTATTGTTGTAATTAAACTTGCGCATTAATTTAGCGTTATTTATAGCTACATTAACGTAATTATAATATATATTATCGTAAAACTTAATTTATTATCATGGATAAATTTATTTTTGGTAATACGGAGTGAATGCTCTAGCATTCATTTTCAATGTGATGTAGAATGACATGAAAGCTATAGCATTCAAATATTAAAGTCAATTATTATTATTATTTTCATAGATTTATTGCCAATCAAAATAATATTTTTTTGACAATATGCTGGGTGTAAATGCATTTTAAGAGTTTATCTCCTATAAGATATATTTTATTTTTTATTTTTTGACATTTTATTTAAGATCCTATTGCCTTTTTTTTTCAATCTTCGAGTAGGAGATTCCTCCCCTAATTCTTTTAAATATTTGTTTGGGTGATCTGGTAAAAAGTCAATTATTTTGGTGATATTTTTTATTACTTTTTTGTGATCATTTCATTTTCCAAGGTAATGACTAACTGATTCTCTTGGTATTTTTGACACGAGGATTACCAGAGTCTTTTTGACGTTTGTGACTTTGCTCATTATACGGTCAAACGAAAGAGAAAGAAAATTTCTGTAACAGCTTACAAAAATTTGTGTTATCTAATTTTTTTCTCGTAGTCACTAATTAGCTTGGACAAGCACATTGCGTAAAATAGAAGCGAATACTTGACGTGGATGCTATAGCATTCATCGTATATAATGATTGAAATAAGATAATCTGACTACCCTTATAAACGGCAGTTAAACAAGTTTTGAATATCACAACCCAGTTAAAAATAAAATAGCTGTCAATTTTCGTACCTCGCTGAAACTTTTACTGTCCACGAATTGAGTCCAATTAAATCTATTTTTTGTCTTGTGGTTCATACAGTTCTTTCTCCAGATTTCTATTGAAAATATGAATTTTATCAAAAAATTGGAATTGCGTAAACATCTTATTATTATCTTCGCCTCTTTCAATTTCCATTCCCTCTTGTGCTAATATTGATATATTAATGCCTATTTGATCTTCTTTAAAAAGCGTGTGAAAAATTGCCTCTCGTCCGTTTATTTCCATATCATTTATATTTATCCGCAAGTCACATAAATAAGAGTCAATTATGGCGAGTGCCACAGAATAAATCATATACGGCAACGGCATAGATCACGATTTATAAAAGACAGAACATTTCTCCCTGAAATAAATCTTTATTTAGTGTCAGTGTGTTAGCGGCACGTCTGCTTTTCGCACCGTAGACAGACAAACCAGTTTTTTCCACGACTTCTAATACGGATGTAAATACCGTATTATTATTCAAATGCATTTTGCAAACGTTTATTGTATTGGGTAATAGATTTTATTGTTAGGCGAATACATACTACTTTGAAAGTAGTCAAAGTAGTACTTTCCATATTTGGCAGTTCATACTAGTATTTAACTTTTAACGTTTTTATTAAACCCCCCTCCCCCCAGAAACTTGACGTGATTAATATAGGCCCCCTAACGAGGTATTCTGATCTAAATTTTGAGTAAATAATAGAGCAAACAATATTTTTTACGTATGGAAAAATAAAGATGATTTAAAAAAATTTTTACTTATTTATATTTTTTACTTGATGTTACGTCCTCCAAGAAATTAATTATATATATATATATATATATATATATATATTTATCACCAAAATATTGACGGTCTAAATAATAAATATTTTTATATACTTATTATTTTTATTTTCTTAAAATATAGTAAAGATTGAAATTTGGACGCGTGGTTTTTACTGAAGAGAAGTCTATATAGAAATCTCTATGAAAATTTCAAATAAATCAGTCTAGTATAAGTTGAGAAATCAAAAATGACAGTTTTGAGAAAAAGTGTTTTAGAATTAAGGAATTTTATCGTGGTCAAAAATTTATATTTTTGGAGATAATTTAATTTATGAAAAATCCTTTTGTATACATATTCTTGAATAGTTAAACTTAGAAAAAACCCAGGAAACAAACTAGATTCTTTATAAATTTTAAGCCAGACCCCCTTAATAACATACGTAATATTTGCTTATGATTATTAGTTCCAGTTGTTTCTGTTCTGCCAATGAAAACTAATTTTATTTTTTTTTCAATTGTGTTCAGGAAAAATAAAGGTTATTCATATTTTTCTTAAATTCTTGAATAGTTAAACTTTGAACATATACAATAAAATAAAATCGATTTTTTTTAAATTCTAGATCAAAATATCCTCTTAATAACATTCGTAATATTTGCTTATAATTAGTAGTTCCAGTAGTTTTTGTTCTGCTAATGAAAACTAATTTCTGTTTTCTTCAATCTTCAAAAATAAAGTTTATTCATAATTCATATATCTGCAATTAGAAGTTCTTTGTTTTTAAACTTTTATATGTAATCGATGATATTTTTTTAAATACCTAGTGGAATAATATCTATTGCAACAATAAGTACAATATAATAGAGTTGCTCTATCGTACAATAATACTTTAGGAATATTGCTTATTTACTTTATCTATTTTTATATATGAATTTTAATTATGTTTTGGTATTATTTATCGAGTATATTACTATTTATTATTTATTGAGTCACCATGAAGTTTTAACAGTCATCACTATCTTGTATGTTGGGTCTTAAATTTGTGTTAAATTATGTAAATAATTGCGTTTGAAATTAGTTCAAAATTTTTGCAAGTTCTGAAATATTTCTGCGTAAAATATTTAAAATGCCTAGGTTTCAATTCATTCACCAATAAGTGACTGCTACTTATATTAAGTGTCTACTTCTATAGTTTTTGTTCTATAATTTTCTTTTTGTAGTAAAATTCCTGCTATTCTTCCCGTTAATGACCCATAATACGATTGGCAATTTTTCACATCATAAGAACTAGAATTTGCGACTCTCGAATAGCTGTTAATGAAGCAAAAGATTTAAGACATTTTCAGATCAACTTTTCTGTAAATTTATGTTACAACTTTAACGATGGAATTAATTCCTGTTCATGAACTTCAGACACAGCTTATAAAAATGTCAGTCTTGCTTGGATAAAATATCCGGTATTTTCGAACAGTTCTAATTTATAATCTATAAATCAATTTTCCTCATTCTATATTAATTAAATACTCTTTGAATATCTACTTTATCAATTGACCGCATTTGCATTTACGATTATATAAATCAAACTGTCATTTCAATTGCTTCATATATAGTAATTCATACTAGAATAAATTCTACCAATAGAGTTGTGATTGGAGCCTTAATTGAAATCTATTATTAGTTTTTGTTTTCATTGACAGATCAATTGCATTACATTTTATTACAATAATAAAAATTCATATTCGTTTTTGTGATTGTAATAACTAATGTTGCTAATTAAAAACGATAAATATTTTTTAAATGGATTTTCAATTCAAATAGTGCATGCATAATATTAATGTACATGAACGATTCGCAATGAAATAAATATTCAATAAAATTTATATGGGTTATACAAATAAATATTGCTTTGTTTATTCTTTGGATATTAATATTTTATTTGATCAAGTTTTAATTAAACTTTTTATTATTTGTGTCCTCTATATTTTATAAAATCAAAACAGAAATATTTAAATATTGCGTCAATAATAATTATTGCAAAGTAATTATTACATACCAGTATCAAAAATAATCTTTTCTTG
This sequence comes from Ctenocephalides felis, assembly GCF_003426905.1. Classification (NCBI taxonomy): domain Eukaryota; kingdom Metazoa; phylum Arthropoda; class Insecta; order Siphonaptera; family Pulicidae; genus Ctenocephalides; species Ctenocephalides felis. Next base: position 55,527,965 of record NW_020539725.1, on the reverse strand, counting down.
ATGTGGTTTTTTTATACAAGGTATCCCAGAACTTAACGTCAAGCCGAAACGGGGCGATAGTATTGATCATAACTGTCATGAAAAAAAATTATCTCGCATAGTTTGAAAATTATGAGCTCTTAACTGCAACTCAGAGTTTTGATGCAAATGTTAATATTTTTTTGTTAACGTTGAGTTCTGGGATACACACCCTGTATTATGTATACATGGTGTGTATCTTATGATTTATTTAATTGAATCTTTTAGTTTATTTAAATTGCACTTGATATGATCTCCAGATTTTTATCTAGTATCATTTTTTAAAACAAAATCTTGGAAATGAAATTACACAAATTAAATATGTACTATTAAATCTAATTTGAAATCTAGAAATATATTAAGAATTATTTCCCTTAATTCCAATAAATATTAAATCTAAATAAGTTAATTCATATATAATTAATATTATTTGCGTGAGATTGTTTTCTTAATAACATATTGATATATTAATGTATGTCCTTCTTTCATAATGATTATAACATGTTAAAATCATTGTCACAGAGTTGACGTTCATCTCATTGTCCCAATGACGTTGAGTTCTGGGACAGGGTGACCATTTTTTGTTTTGACTTGACGATGAGTTCTGGGACACCGCACGTTAATCGCCACGATAATATCATAACAAATTTCACTTGCGCCTTGATAAATTTATTAGATCATTTAGTTAAAAATGCATCAAGAAAACTTATTGTATCAAAGAAAATTTTTTTTTGTGAAAATTTCTGGAAAAACACTTTTATATCACACTTATGACTGATATAGCTCTATATTAAAACTTTTTTCTCCTTGTAACAAATTGCGTATGTCACATCTATATGCATTAGGGCGGGTCGATTTGAAGGTCACATATGATTTTTGGATTCTAGGAATTAAAATAATATACTTTGCTGAAGAAACCATACCTCTAAAATGGATTCTCATGTCCTGTGAATTGACTCAAAGATAAGGGTTGAATTTTGGAAAACATTCAGGGGTAGATCGGCTTTCCAATGTTAGTGGGGGTCAGTCATACATTTGGACGCGCTCTAAATGGGTCTAAATGGGATTTTTCAAATTTTAACCCTTATTTTTGGGTCAATGCACGGGACAATTAATTTTAGAGGTATGGTTTCTTCAGCAAAGTATTTTATTTTGCTCCCTAGTATCCGAAAATCATGTGTCTAAGCGACTTTTTTTGACCCATACAAATCGACCCGCTCCGAAACACACATAGGACAGACATGGGAATAGACGTGTCAAACATCCTAAAATTGTAATTGCAATCAAATGAATAATTTCACTTTCGTTTTTGAAAAAAGTCTTCCTTTTAATTGTTTTGTTAATTTGCGAGCTCAGTCGAACAGTAAAATATTATCTGCAAAACTTGCCCTATGATAGTTTACTAATAATAGTGTCAGTTATATGGAGCAACCCCAAAAATACTATGCAATCATTTATTAATGGCTATAATTTATTTAATGATTCGAATCAACGTCGCAAAAAGACCAAAAGTGGTGATCCATCCATCCATTTCTCCATTCCATTTTTGTCATCCCAGACCTGGTATTACATCTATTTCTGTTGCTCTTTGAGTTTTCCAAGTGACTGGTGTTGTTCGTTAAGGTGATCTATCGCTTAAGGGCAAATGCTTAAATTGCCTACATAAAACTAGCGTCCATCCCCCAAAATGATTCGTTTATAGACAGACGGAAACTGACGAAATGAGCAAAAATTCCTCTGCACATCGGCTTACGGCCACACTAATGATATGGCCGCTTGCCAAAAAGATTACTTCAATTTAGAACCTACTAGTGGGGCTTTACGTTAAAAAAATACTTTTCGCGTTTTCTTTCACCAGGATTAATTCACTGTGCTGACAGTATCATCTATTATCCTGCGGAAATGGAATGTGAGGAATGAAATCGTTTAATTAACGCAGGTTCATTTATAGTAATGAATTTTTGGGACTGAATTTTGATGTTTGTAACCGGATAAATTTAATTGATTGATAAAAGATTCATTCTTATTGACTGAAATAAACATCGCGATTGTTTGTCAAGTAATCAAAAATAAATAGGGTACAACGGGGTTAAGGGTTCGCGGGTAAAAAGGTTCACCAACAATATCTCGAAAGCAAGTAAAGTTTTTTTTTTTTAATATTCAACTATATATTTACAACTGTCCTACATAGACATTAAGTAAATCTTTTGGCAATTATATATAAAAAATGACATCGATATAAAAAAAGCAAGTAAAGTTAGGGATTTTTTTTACCAACTATATTTGAAAGTAGAGGGAAAAAGATATATATAGTGGTATAAATTCCTCCAGGAATTTTACGAAACAATAGCTACATTATTCAACCAATGCAAAGTTTAAATTTTATAGACACATTTTTCACAAAAATACCATTGTATATAACCTTGATCAAGTTCTAATTGCTTTTAGGCTTTTGGCTTTTGGCTTTTGGCTTTTATATAAAAACCGACATTTTAGGAAACCGGTTTTCGAAATTTCCCAGAAAACCGGTTTTTAGCCGGTTTTCGAATTTTATATAAAAATCAATTTTTGCTCGAATATTCTGTAGTAACAAAAAAAATTATCGGCCAATTTAGTGTGATTTAATGTAGTTTTTGACTGAATTTATTTAATGTTCAATTTTATGACAAATTAATTTGCATTTTAATTAGAAGAATAAAGAAATAATAGTTGAATTGGTTTAAATAACTTTAAAAATGATTAGTCGTTATATATGCATCATTTTCACATATGAGAATATAAATATTTTTGTGATAGTGATTAATTAAATAGAAAAAAAAATTAGATACATATTGATATATACTTGTTAATGTAAATTTTATTTCTAAAAACAATTAAACAAAACCCCGAGTTTATTCTATTCCGAACAATTTTAATTAATTATTTTAATTAATTATTTTCATATATTTAATTATTTTTTGGTTTAATAAAATATGATTGCTAAAAACTGAGAACGTATATCAATTTTTTTTATTTAGAAGTGTCCATTGTTTACTCACATTATTTATAATAATTCTGAAAATTATGTTTTTTTATTTGTGGCTTCTAGGGTGAAATACTAATTTTTCAAAGTTTGAGTAAAGCAATTCACTTCTTCAACAAGAAGTCACATTGATAATACTAAATAATAATTATAAATGAAAAATAATTTTAGTAGTTGTGAATTGTCGATCAATATTTCTTATAGATCACTTGATCAAGGTTATATACAATGGTATTTTGTAAAAAATGTGTCTATAAAATTTAAACTTTGCATTGGTTGAATAATGTAGCTATTATTTCGAAAAATCCCTCTAAAATTAAAGATAAGACGTTAGATCTGCTTGCCATATTTTAATACGCCCATGGGGCAAACAGGGACAGATGACACGAATCACCCGATTTGAATGATTCAGAAAACGTTCGATTTCTATTAATAATGAGATGCGCTGATTAGTTTTTCGCAAAGGCAGGTCCGGCCGTTTCGGAGATACAGAGCAAAGATTGCAGAAAATGGAAATCGAGCTTTGAGAGAACGGAGCAGCATCCTATCTGAATGATCCAAAAACATTCAATTTGTAATGATGGGGAGGAGTGGCGATTAATTTTTGGCAAATGCAAGTCCAGCGATTTCGGAGATACGGAGCTAAATATGCAAAAAATGGCAGTTTTGAAAGAACTAAGCATTCGATTGACTAAGTTGACAAATTTTAGAAAAGCTGTAGAAAAACGTATTTCTATAATTATGAGTTTCCTGGGATTTTTTGTAAATATAGTTCGATAATTGTTTGTTTGATACGTCGTATGTATTGTAATATAGTTGATTTAGTATTTAGTCAAACTGGATCTTTGTACCCCGCCCTACCCAATCATATTATGACACTTTTCAATTCTAAACCTATTTCCTAAACTTATTAATTTTCTCTATACGTTTACTAAAATTAATTGAAAATTCTGTACGATAATATTTCAGGGTTCTATACTGTCAACTGTATGATTAATGTTTATCGCCCAAGTACTAAGTTTTGCGTAGAGTTCTCAAGGATTAAAAGTTTAGGTAACAGTGCTAGGAAATCGGGGTAATATCCATGATGTAATTTAATAAAGTATAAAAATTAGACAAAATATCAAATTAACTTCGGGTTTGTGTCGCTCTGAAGAGTTTGGGTACCTAGAAATTAACTTGTTTTCTACTTCCTCTTTCGTCTGATTATCACAAAATTTGAACATACATGTGTCTGATTCTTCTGTCTAATTAATTGGCAGATAATTTACAATTCCAGAATTAATTTCAATCCAAATATTTCCTTAACTATCAACACGTTTGACTGTTTAGAGTCAGCCACCCGTGCAAAGGAGGCTTTGAACAGCGCTGATATTTACTCTGGATGCTGCACTCTCAAGATCGATTACGCCAAGGTGAGTTTCATTTTTGTTCTTTATGCTTATAATATGATGGAAAAATGATAGAATGAAAACTTTTTGTCATTTGAATATTTATTAGCTATTATAAACATTTTGCCAGAGTTGCCTTTATAATGGAAAATTATGGGCGACGAAAAATTCATTTTGTATAGCACCTGCTAATGGAATTTTATTGTAGTAAAAAGTTTTTAAGGGATTATAGAGGAGCTTAGTTTAGAGTTGGTTTATTTTATCGCTGCATTATTTTAAACAAGCGATTTTTAATATAAACATCGTAATGTTTATCTTTTATCATTTTTCCATATTTTAATAAATTATATATGCAGTTTATATCAGATTTTTCTTCATTTATGTATCTAATTTAATGAGATGCCATATGATTCTTATTTTTTGTGAATCTACATTTTATCTAAATCTTTTTTCTACTTGGGGTATGAATAATTGCATATAATATTGAATGTTCTTTATATCAAATATAATCATTACATTTACATATGCATTTTAGGGTGGTCCTTAATATGGACATTTTTTAATTTCCTTGCTCCCATGGGCTCAAATGGTTCCAAATTGATAAAAAACAATTCTTTGAAAGTTTTAGCTCTTAATATTGTCTTTTAGATAGAGCGCAATTCAATCAAAGCGTTGTATGGAAATAGCATGAAAAAATTTTCAAAAATATTGCAGAGCGTCGAATTTCGAATAAAAAATGACACGAATTTTCACTTTTAATTCATTTGTCGCTAAGTTATACCTAAAAATTTTTTTTTTAATTTTCAAAATTTTTTTCATGCTATTTCCATACGAAGTTTGATTGAATTGCGCACTATTTGAAAGTTAATATTAAGAGCTTAAACTTTCAGAGAATTGTTTTTTATCAATTTAGAACCATTTGAGCTCTTGGGAGCTAGGAAATTCGAAAATGTCCATATTAAGGACCACCCTAATGTATTTGCAATATGGAAGCATAAAAATAATTTGTAAGCACAATGTTTTGGTATGTGCTTTATTCGAAATATTTTTCAAATCGTTTTGCGAATAAAAAGTCTTATATGTAGAAGAAATTACAATGAGAAAGTAGGCATAGCCAAATTGTTCTGAATTTTTTCCATGAATTTGATAGTATTCGGAAATTTTCAGCATTTTATGCATCTTTTTGTATTCCTAAGGGTAAACCAACGTGTCTCTAATCAACAATGCGATTGGATTCCTAGAATTTTACAACTTTATCTGCAACAAATATCAAACTTTTTAATAAGACTCAATTGTACTTCGGATATTGGGCTCAAACAAATTTTGCTAGTGTAATTTGCAAAATTTGTTTGAGCCAAATATGCTAAGTACAATTAAGTCGTTATTGATTGTTTGGTCAAAAATTCACCGCCAACACCTTACAAGGTAATAAATTTTGTCTATAGTTCCCAATCCATTACTATTTTGGTTTTGGTTTCCGTTGCAATTTATATTTCTTCTATAAATTTGTACATGCACTTTTGAATATGTTTCTCACATATGCCATTTTTGATACGGTATTCCTTGATGATATTGATTGACGAGTTCAGAATTGCTACTTCATCCGTTTCTGCTATCAACTGCTCATAGATGTCTATTTTTAGTACGTTGAATATTCCAGATTTACATGATCTTAAGTTTTATTAGAATTGCTTTCTCATAAAACTAGATGATAGTAATGCAACATGAATCATACTAGAAATATCTGTCTTTGTTTTTTTTTATATATGCTTTCTGTCAACGATTAAAATGAGAGTGTAGTCTTTATCATCTTTCTCGAACTGTAACATATGTCAAAATATTATTCAAAAAGGACATTTTAGAAAATACCTAATTTTGCAATTTATCTTGACCAAACTTTATGAATTTCTGCAAGAATAAGAACTTGTTCCAAAAAAATATGCGATTCGTATGAACTACTTCCTGAGATTGATTTTTAACTTCCCGTAGGGTAAGTTATTGTAATGGGCCGAAAATCGGAATTGAAAATTTTTACATTTCTCGACGTTTTGAAGGTTTCGGAACAATTTGGCATACCTCAGAAAAAATGGATGTGTGTGTGTGTGTGTGTGTGTGTATGTATGTATGTATGGATACAAATTTCCAGTCACGTTTCCGAGCGAACGGATCAACCGATTTGAATGGTTCAAAAAACATTCGATTCCTATCGATAGGGAAAAGAGCTGATTAGTTTTTGGCAGAGGCAGGTCCAGCCGTTTCGAGGATACGGAGCAAAGAGTGCAGAAAATACAAATCGACTTTTTGAGAGAACGGAGTATCCGATTTGAATGATCTAAAAAACATTCAATTAGTAATGATTGGGAGAAGTGTTTATTAGTTTTTGGCAAAGGCAGGCCCATCCATTTCGAAGACACGGAGCTAAATATGTAAAAAATAGCAGTTTTTCCATTTTTTTTTTTTTTAATTTTTTTAATTTTTTGTATATCGAAAATAATTCAGATTTCATTTTTCATTCTGACTATAGTTCTAATATACTTTAAACAAATAATTTGAACTTTGCAATTCAGTTTATATAATTCTTATAAATATTAGATAATGTTACAATATTTATAATAATCTATTTGAAAACATTCAGTATTCCTCGAACATTTCGTTACGGTACGGGAAGTTCCAGCAATTTGCCTTAAGGCACGATGCCACCCACCCCACTAGTTTGAATTTTGTGTTGGCATTGATATCTTCAATATTCAGTCGTGATTAAATTATTGTCCTTCTTTTAATTTTGGACGAGAGTCTAGTATTATAACAAAATGACATCAGGATTTCGCAAAGAAATTTTCACTACGAATAGTGATTATTTGTAGATCATGATTTTGTCATCAAATCACCATGATGGTCATCTAAACCAACAGTTGCCTTTTACTACTAAAGTTGTAAAACTTCAAATACTCCTCTTGCTTTGTGATTTTGTCAACTAAAATCTAATATAGTCGGGAACGTGTCTCAAAAAGCATGTGTGAATAGAATAGGACCTGAGTCAGCCATAAAATGCTGAATTATGCTTTGTTCTGAATGAGCAAAATGGCATTTTATCTACCATATTTCATTTTCAATGTTCCGTATCCTCTAGTAGTACAATATGCAGTTGTCGTTATTCATTTAACCGCAAACTAATGACTTTACCGTTTTGCTATAACCACAGATAGCAAAAGTCTTTGTTAAACAAATAATTGAAGTTGTCTTGAAGAATTTCACACGTGTCTATATTTATTTTTGTATCTACAAATGATCATATTATAAATTATTTACTTATTTTCTAGCAACTAATAATCTGGAATCGATTGAAATCTTGAATAATTTTCAATAGCAAGGTGTATTGATTTTATAGAATCATGAGATTATAGATCTTTTGCATATTTTTCATCTCAATTCAATCTCTCCTAGATTTTTTTTTAAGTTAATAGTATTTAAACCGATGTTATGGTAGCTTTTCTGTTTAAGAACGTTTTAAATAACTAATTTGATATTTATGACATACACAATATAGTCTTTTACACTATTGATTATTGCGTATATGTTTTAATTCGCAATAAAATATTAATTTTGGTTTTGATTTCGAATTTTACGTATCAATGGTATATCATTGTATATGATTGAATATAATTATTTTGATCCTTGGAAAAATTGAGAATGAATTTTACTACTGAATTAAATGATTTAATACATTTTTATGAATTTTTTTAATGATAAATAATAATTGTATTCTAGAGTTGCTTAATACATAAAATCGTAATTCATGAAAATATTTAAGTTCTTACAATGAAAATTTATATATTGAGTCTTATCATTCATTTTTATGAAATCATTCAATTGGGATTATAGCTCTTTGAAGTCTATGAATTGTCGAATATGACAAAATTAACGTTAATGAGTGATTTTTTTTTATTAATGTTTCAAAAAAAAGTGCGGTTAGGTTCCAGCAACTATCAACACCATTCGATATATTTTTAAAGAAAACATATAAAATATTATACATCGTTAGAAATGTCTCAATATTCTTAGTTTTTTCCCATATACGAGTATATCGCAACTTCGAATTTCGCATGGTGTGGCCTACAGGCGAGTTGCAGTGGTAAAATTTAAGGAAAACTGGAAAATCTCGAGAAAATTATATGAAAATCTTAACCATTTATATACCATTTTATTCGTAATTTTATTCTGCATCTTTCTGGTTAAGATAGTATAAGGCAATCTGTGTGATTATTCACTTATTGAAATGCAAAGTGCGGTTAGGTTAGAGCAACACTCTTCACGATTCGATATTTCTGTAAAGAAAACATATAAAGTATTATACATCTTTAGAAAGGTCTTAAAATTCTTAGTTTTTCCCATATATCGCAACTTCGAAAATATCTAAAGAATGAGTTAGTTATTACCTTGATAGGTATAATAATTACAAAAACGTTAGGTTATATAAAATTAAATTCAAAACTAGTGGGGTGTATGGCATTGTGCCTTAAGGCAAATTGCTGGAACTTCCCGCACCGTAACGAAATGGTCGAGGAATACAGAATGTTTTCAAAAAGATCATTATAAATATTGTAACATTGTCTAATATTTATAAGAATTATATAAACTGAATTGCAAAGTTAGAATTATTTGTTTAAAGTATATTAGAACTTTAGTCAGAATTAAAAATAAAATCTGAATTATTTTCGATATACAAAAAAAAATTAAAAAAAAGATGATACAAAAATTTTTTTTTCCAAAATCAATTCTTTTGTTAAAACAAGCTGAAAGTTCTTTGGATCATTTAAATTGGACGCTTAGTTCTCTCAAAAACTGCCATTTTTTGCACATTTAGCTCCGTATCTTCGAAATGGCTGAGCCTGCCATTGCCAAAAACTAATAATCACTTTTCTCAATCTTTTCTAATTGAATGTTTTTTTAGAACATTTAAATCGGATGCTCCGTTCTCTCAAAAACTCGATTTCTTTTTTTTTGCACTCTTTGCTCTTTATCTCCGTAACTGCTGGACCTGCCTTTGCCATAAACTAATCAGCACATCTTCCTATTAAAAGGAATCGAATATTTTTTGAACCATTCAAATCGGTTGATCCGTGCCCCCAAAACGTGGGTGAAAAATTACATTCATACATACCTACACACACACATCTATTTTTTCTGAGATATGCCAAAATATTCAGAAACCTTCAAAATGTGAAGGAATGCAGAACTTTTCAATTTCGATTTTTTTGACGATTACAATAACTTACCCTAGGTGAAGTTAATAATACAAAAATACCTAAAGAATCAGTTAGTCATTAACTTGATAGGTATAATAATTACAAAAACGTAATTCTATATAAAAATAAATTCAAAATTATTGACTAAAAAACTTGACTGCTTATAACATTGATGTCACTATGCATCACAATGAAAATGAATTCTATATCATTCAAGTCCGTGAACATTTTTTTTTTATTCAACAATATATTTACAACTGTCCTACCTAGACATTAAGTAAATCTTTTGGCAATTATATGTAAAAAATGACATCGATATATAAAAAGTCCGTGAACATATTAAATTTTCCATCACTGCTCTAGTTAACGATACGTCTCTAACTCTGTGTGTATCTAACCGCAAACTCTCCTGCGAGTTCCGGCATTTTCGGCGTTCTCATCTCTCTTCCGATCCTTATTCCAGTTTCCGCACCCCAGCCCAGACCGGACGGCTAAAAGCAACCAATGCTTGTCCACTCGGCTCTTCGTCACTGCCGCCTTCTCTCACCCTCACCCTACGACAATGAAGGGGTATTACTACCGAACTTTCCACTCATTCTTGTTATTCGCTTTGCGTTCTTCTTATCTAGAAATACATTGCGTTCGAGGTTTAGGACTATATATATATATATATATATATATATATATATATATATATATATATATATATATATATATAAAGAGTTTCGATATAATGATGGCTAACAATAAGAAGTTTGGTTGAAAGGTTAATGTGAGAAACATATTGTTTTATGGTAACATGTCTCAATTTACTATTGAGATAATTTGTTTAAGTCGTTGCGAAGCGTCCATGTTAGTATTCTATTCATGTTCTATATGCTAATAAGGAGAACCTCAGGTTTACTCTTCTGGGATTTTGGTGAAACTTCACATGATGATAAAGTTGATAGTCAAACAGAGCATTTTAAAATATTATAGGCATATGAGAACTGGTTTAATTATAAAAATTGAGGTTAAGGAAGCACGATGTTATATCTCGGTAGCTCAGTCACTTTAGGCGTTTTATAAGAGAGTTAAAAATGATCGGGTTCAAATTCCGTCAGCGTATAATTTATTTTTTTATTTTTTATTTGAATAGTTAAATATTGTGAAAACATATTATTATATATTAGCTTTTTGTATATATTTTGAGAAAAAAAATTGATATATTTGGAGCCAATCAATCGATAAGTACATATGTTATATTATACGTCTAGGGTTTGTCGGTTTGTTTTAAAAACCGTTTTTTTTGGCGTAAATTATGGAATTCGAAAACAAGTTTCTTAGTGAAAAAAGTGGGTTTTCACTGCATAAATAGAAAATGACAAATATAGCCAAATATAAAAGATAGATGAAAGCGTTTTAATTCTTGAAATCATATCGGTTCAATAGCATTTGATATCTTATCAGTCTACAATGGTTCCCAGAAATGTTTTGTATATAATAAGTTAGATTTTTATACCAGTGTATATATTAATTTAAATCAGTTCGACATCTTCTTGAAGATGTAACTTCCTCTACTCAAATTTAAAAAAAAAAGAGTTTTAAACCCTAGAAGCCATAAATAAAAGAACAAAAAACTTAGAATTATTATATCGGACTTTAAAAATTTTGTGAGTAAATTTTTTTTTAAATCATATTTTAATAAACAAAAAAAACAATTAGAATGTTTAAAATTAATTAATTAAAATTGCTCGGAACAGACAATACGCGAGTTTAGCTTAATTGTTTTTAAAACTAAAATTGATATTAACAAGTATTTTTTATTTTTTTAATTCAATGGATGTTTTTTTTTAAAATGTATTATTTTAATTTATTCGAAAACTATCCTTTCATTATCATAAAAATATTTTCATTCTTATATGTGAAAATGATGCATGAATAACGAATAATTATTTTCAAAGTTGTTTAATCATGATAAACTATTATTTTTTAGTTCTACTAATTAAAATTTAAAAAAAAAATTATCTATAAAATTGAACAATAAATAAATTCAGTAAAATACTGCTCTAAATTACACTAAATTTGCGGATAAATTACAGGATATTCGAGCAAAAATTCATTTTCTATATAAAATTCAAAAACCGGTTAAAACCGTTTTTTTTAGTAAAATTGAAATTTAAAAACCGGTTTTTTGAAATGTCGGTTTTTGTATAAACCCTATATTTACATCGGATAACTTTTATAACAATATAATTTTTATTTATAAATGTAATTTTATTTACAAATCAAATATATTATAAATTCAGATAACTGCTTTCCAGTTTATTTACTTCTCTCTAAACTTTAAGCATTATATTTAATTTACTGTTTTTGTTCTTAAATTTTGTTGTGAAACATATTTGCGACAGCAACAGCAATTTTATTGTGTTGAGCTTTAATTTCCCTATATTGCATAAATTGCTACATACGCACTCGTTCTATTAAACTAATTGTCGGATACTCCTGCACATCTATAATACTAGGAAATTAAAGCAGAGTAAATATAATTATATGCACATGAATGCACAGGGCTATTATTTGTCATATCACATATGTATAAATTAGGCATATATAAACATATACCGATATATGTAGTAATAATAGGTAATTGGACAGATCAATATCTATTGTAATGTTGAATATAATTAGGAGATAACTTAGATGAACCTGTTCAACATAATCTATTTCGTTAGTAGCATAAATATATAATATTAATATTGTTTTATACTACACTCATTGATCACAAAGCTAAATTCAAATTATGTTGGGTATTTTTAATTTAAAATGTTTGGAATCTTTGACTCATTTCCTTTATTTTTTTTTTCTATATTAATCCTGTGCCATTCCAAATCTTTCTCTTCTGGCCTGATGTGCCTAACTTCAAAAATTTTTGATTTTCCGAAACATTGTTAATAGAAGTAATTTCGTAGACAATAATGATAGAAATAAGATTTCTAATTATTATTGGTTGAGTTGTATCCTTATTTATCCTTGTGCATACGAATTGAGTTGCAGATACATTTCCATGTACAAGCATATATTCTCTAGTTCAGCCTTTGAACAAATATCACGAAAACTTTTAGTTAAATACAACTGCTCCTAAGTTAGTAAAGTTGACTTCGAGTTCGTAATTAAGTCTTGAAGTCCATATTGATTACTTCCATGATGCTGTGTATTCTTTGATGGACATTTAACGCAACTAAGTGTTTTAGTTTTGTTGTTTTTATCAATTAAATGACCTGAATTAATTGATCAGCCTTCATAATGATACTCAATATTTTTGCAGCCACTTGCGTTGATCATTTTTGAAAATTGTAACTGGTTAAAGTTAAATAAGATGTTAGTAATTTTCAGTTCATTTTAATGAACGAAAAATATCTTTATCCAAATCCTTCGTTTCTTAACATATTATTCTTATTAATTTTACGTTGATTACAACTGACGTTTAAATTCTATTACAAGCAAAGTTGGCATAAAAGTTTTTGAAGTTTCCTGAATAACTCCCTTAATTCATTTTTGCATTCCACGTCTACGGAATGACTGCAAAAATTATTCCGACTAAATATATTTTTATTACATTCATAAATATGAGACAAACAAGAACGCAAATTATTCCATTTTGTTTCCTCACTCGCAAAATGAAGTCTATGAGAAAATCCGGAACAAGAAAGAAAATTTGATTTATTCAACTTGACTTATTATAAAACCAGATTTCAGAAAAGGAAAACAAAGAATATAATTATTCACAATATATAACGACGATCTCGCATTTCTTTTAATACATTTACATAATCTTGAAAACAATTTTCCGCTCGTGGAAATAAAAAATGGAGTGGCTAGATAGATGATGTACAATATATAATTTTGCAAACTAGAGATGATTATTTATCAAGATGAAAATATGTTTAAAAATAGACGATCGAGAATCTACAAATTTGTCGCGATTTACCTAACAAAGTGAGATTCAAACTTTTGATACATAGATTTTTTCCGAGCATATTTTGACGAAATATTATTCCTTCGAATTGATTATATTGTGGCCGTAAAAATTTATTCATTTCAAACATTCCTGAATTTTTCATGGTTTATTTGTTTGTAAAAGATTATTGAAAATTGAGGCAACGATATTCAGAATTTATCTTATGTAGTGTATTATTTTTTTCCCAATTTTGAGTAAAATGATTCCTGGTGGTATTTTGTGCTTTTTGAGTTAATCAGGATAAGGGCAAGGAATTTTGTAGTAGCAATCAAAAACATTTTCCTAATTTTTACAAATCCTTGCACTTTGATAAATTCCAAATATAATTTTCTTATTCTGAATGCTATATTTATGAAAAGTATAGATTATAAAAAAACTAGTTACAGTCAACGAAAATTACCAAGAAAAGTAGCAGTTGGTTAATGAACTAAGCAGAATTAATTTGTTTCCTAGTCTTCGACAACAAATTCAGGAGTTTTGCACCCGAGTTAAGATTTCCTTACCTTTGCTTACCTTAATTAAATTTTATATTATACTTGTTCGATATTTTAATTTTGGCACGACTTTCCAATTTAGATACCGATCTTATTTGCTTTTATTTTTGCATAATAAATATCGTATAAAACAACAACAGAAGTGCGAAGTTGTTCATATGATTTTTATTGATTGAAATCTCATTCAAAACTGAATTTTAATATTATTCAGGGTAATGATATACGTTATTTTTATACAAATTTTCTGAACTCTGGGGTGTTCTATGGCGTAACCGTTTAGCGCGCTGTGTGGACATGGTCGCCAATCCGCTGATGTCCATTTCCATTTGAAAATATAGATCAAAAATATGTTTCCAATTGAAAATAGCTCATTTCGGGGTGTAAAATGGCAATGGGAAATCTCTCACACTATTCTACCCTGAATCGAATTCTAGTTTAACCCACCTCACGGACCTGCCCTAGGGCAGTACTACCCATTATTATTTTTATTCGTTCCGAACTCTATGCTGCATTTGCAAAAGCTCAGGATACCAAACAGTAATCTTTACCACGCATTTTCCCATTTTAATTAGGTCATTTTATGCGAGGAAATGTTCTATGTAGTCCGATACCATTATGCCTTTACATGATGGAATTGCTTTCGTTTGTAATGTTAATGTCACGCTAATGAATTTTCATTGTAATTGTGGCCAGCGGTTTCCTGTAGATCAAACGGATTAGTTCTGTCGATATAACATCGTGCGTCGCATATTGTAGCTCTACTGTGATCATCTCCCATTCACTATTAGAGGACGACTGTATTAATTCGAATTCAAATCGAACGTAGTCGAAAGCAATTTTCTAAATCTATTAAATTAACAATGGATTCAGAGTTAGTTCAGGAAATGATATTATAATAATATAATTGACATTGCAACTGTGCAATTGGATTCTTTGTGTATATTTGGTTGGAAACTAAGTAAGTGCGGATTTGATGTTAGATGGTTTTAATTGAATATTTTAGGTTTGCTGAGTCCAAATATAAACTATATTTTGTTAATGGATAGAGGGCAGTTTAGTTGTCCATCAGTAATAAAGAGTTTTTTGATCCATTGCGTAGTTCTTGCTTGGCGTCTATTGAAATATGGAAAATCAAATCGAAATTTTTTGTCATATTTTGTTTTTTTATTTTTGTAAAGATAACGAAACGTCTCAAGCTTACTAAAATTTCTGAGCAATTTATGGTGAGTCTTAAACAACAGCAGTGTCAAATTGGTTTGCTAAATTTCATTCTGGTGATTTTGCACTCAAAGATGAAGAACGAGTTTTTTTTCTAAAAACAATTGTTTTGTCAACACAAACAGAATTTGAATCATTCAAGTCGAACACTTAGTTCTCTCAGAAATAATTTTTGCCTTTGCCAGAAACTAATTAACACTTCTCCCAATCATTACAAATTAAATGTTTTTTGGATCATTCAAATCGGATACTCCGTTCTCTCAAAAATATTTTTGTATTTTCTGCACTCTATGCTCCGTATCTCCGTAACGTCTGGACCTGCCTTTGCCAAAAACTAATCAGCACATCTCCCTGTCAATAGGAATCGAATGTTTCTTGAATCATTCAAATCGGTTAATCCGTGCATCCGAAAACGTGGACAAAAAATTATGGACACACAAAATACGCACATATAATTTTTTCTGAGGTATGCTAAAATGTTCAGAAACCTCGGAAACGCGAAGATATGCAAAAAAATTCATTTTCGATTTTTGACCCATTACTATCACTACCCTACGGGAAGTTAAATAAATGCACTTGAAAAAAGTGTCCTGATTTGGCAAATAGGTGATTTATTCCATTATTGACAACACGAATCAGTATTGGAGCTTAGTTGGATATTTTTATCACATTCACCATATAGTCCCGACTTTACACCATTTGATTACTTTTAGTTTCAATCTTCATAAAAGTACTTGAATTAAAAAAAAATCAATAATGAAGATGGTGTCAATTTGTAACCGATTCAGTTTTTTGCTCATAACAACCAGAAATTTTATGAAAGTGTGATAATGCTTCTTGAAAGAGGAAAAAAGTCAGTGATAAAAACAGACAATGCATTTCAGAAAAATATTATATAGATCCATGACAAAAATGTCTTCGATTTTGTAACAAAAATCCGCACTTACTTAGTTGCCAACCTAATTAAGTTGCCTATCTAACTGATGGTCGTTTTATAAAATGAATTTTTAACTTCATTAATTATATTAATTAGATTTATTTCATAAGATACGTCGTGATTTTCCGTTATTAGTTGGCTTTAATGCTTCATCTCCACACGTGTTTCTACTAAATCTATATTACAAGCTCAATTTATTGTTCAAAGTCTGCAACCTTTCATCTTACGTCGTTTTAGGTTTACCCTCGTCTTCTAATAACAAGCAGAGACCCGATCTATAATAATCATCCTTCAACAATTTTGAATAGTAATCCATTATATATCAAGCACAGAATCCCTTAAGGGGGGAAGTCCATATAGACGCATGAAAATAGGTCATATTTTAAAAATATTTTTAAACGTGATGGAATAATTTTATTGTTTTTAAACTTTGACATAACTTTATTTAACCCTTTTAGAATACAAAAAAATATTTAAAAAAAAAAATATTTCAAAATGGCGGCTCAGCATAACTTTTTGTGGACTGCCTCTGGCGCGAGGTCCAAAACTGCTGCATTTCTCACTCATCAACCGTCGATCTGAAAAAAAAATTTTTTAATGATTTCTTTTGAGAACATATCAATGGGAAGGATAAACCTATAAAATTGAAAAAAAAGTATAAATGTCAATGAAAAACAAGCCTTTGAAAAAAAAATCTGAATTTTTGGCTATTTTTTTGACATTTTGGGCTCTAGAAAATACTTTATAAACGCGAAAGATCTAAGGATTTAGGTTTATCCTTCCGATAATAATATAGAGAAAGGCCTCACCCAATTTCAGACAAATCGATACATAACTTTTTGAGCTACAACTGCAGCAGTTTTTGAAAACACAGTTTTGAGATAATCGCGTTTAAAGATTAGTAAAGGAAAATGACCAGTATTAGTTACTTACCGATTAATCTGCAATATCAGGTCCATACAATAGTCCTTCCTTATCTTCAAAAAGCTGATTATCTGTAAGTTGTTGTTGTTTGTGAGCTGTACCAGCATCTTTTATTTGTGAAAGGCTGCTACGATCCTAACAAGTTATTCGCGCCTCATCAGTATTATCAGCATATGCTTTAGCATAAGTACCAACAGTTAAATTCAGAAGGTTCATTATTCTTAATATTGAACTAAAACCTTCAATAAATATCCTAGCTGCAATATATGGTGAAATTTCAACTACCCTTAGTCCACAATGTGGGTGTTTTGGTGATAATCCCACTATAGTCGCCAAACTGCCGCGTTGAAACTTTCATTCGCGTTCTGCGTATGATCACCAAGGCATCGTTCAAGTAAATCATCTTTGGACAAATCTTCATAAATTGGTGAAAGATGATGTTTCATTTCTTCACCAAGTAATGGAGCTAAATCTACGTCTAGATGATCTTGACCACTGGCACTTTCATTATGACTTGTACTGGCGTCAATTTTTTCACCTGCTTTATCAGTAAACTGATTGCCCTGATAACGTCTTTTTTAGTGTTATTTTGTGCAATATTACTTCATTACTTCGCTTACCTTTTAGATAATTCGGCATTTTTACGTATTGAAATGAACTGAACACTACGAATTTTCCAGCTAAACTAACTATATTTCTCGACTAACTTTTGTTCGCATACCAATATTACACATGTACTAAGGTACATAGAAGTCTTCCAGTTGTAGGCCAAAAGAAGTATTTCTAGTTATTATAATGAAAGAGACCTTTTTCACTCGAAATTTAACAATACGCTTGATCGATTGACAATGCGCACTCCGGCCCGCCCCGTTATGTTAGCTATAACTTTGTTAATATAAGAGATTTTTTTTTGTCGACTCGTTAATATACGCTCAACATACTATACTTGCAGATTATCGAAAAAAAAAAATTTCAATTTTTTGAAAATGTTATATGGACTTCCCCCCTTTAGTTTGATATTGAACATAAATTGATTTAAACCCGAATTTGTTCGCCAACGTTTGCCGTTGCTGTGGTTTGGCGATTATTAATATTGATATGGGTGAATTCAAGTATTTACTTTGTTTCATGGGTATTATAGGAATTCATTCATTCAATGAATGCCATTCATTATATTATATAATATAATTAGATAATCGATAGGCTAACATTTAATTTTAATTTCTGTAACAATCCTTTGTCACTTATGTGTCCAATATAAGTTACGCTTGAATTATACTTTTAATTTGACCTGAGTACTTCGAATAGTTTTCGTATGTATATTTAACGATAGTTGCTAAGTTAAGTTCACAATTAATTAAATTTGGAATCGTGCCAGGTATCATTTCTGAATGATTGACAAGTCGCTCGATTTCAATTTATATTTTGGCTGCTCTATTTGTTCTACATCGCTGCATTTTGCATTCTTAATTTGTTGCATTCTCAGATCGAAAAGTGAAGGATTCGTTTTTAGATTGTGACTGATGATTGGGTTTAAAACATCAAAGGTATTTAATTCGATAATGAGCGGCAAAGTAATGATCATAGTAGAAATTTAAGTCTTGCCAGATTTTTTTTAATGAACAGTACTTGCAGTACTGGGAAATGTAAGGAAATTAGAATACACATAAGTTTTTTTGCAAATTTTTTTTTGAAATATCTTCAGAAATATAATAAAACTACGCATAAATACGAGTAGGACTAATAACAGCGATTTTATTATTTTTTTACTTGAATTATGAATTTTTAAAATTTATATAGGGTAAGTAGGACAGGCAACAAAAATCAAATTTGACTTAAAGTAATTATTATGTCTAAAACAACTGAATTACTTCACAACATATAACACTTATTAAAGTAGCAACTATTGAACAGTGTACAGTAAATATTGCAGTTAATTTGTAATAATAGAAATGTATTTTTTCTATTTTTCTAAAAGATGTCATTTCCCAAAAAAATAGTCATTTATTGTTTTTTTACCTTATAGACTAGGTAAATTTGGACAGACTCGGCAAACAGATCCAATGTCTTATTTTGAAGGTCAAAAGAAATTTTCCAAATAGTTATATAACTCAAACAATGCAAAATATTAATTTCATGAGCACATTTTTTACAAAGATAACACTGTATATAACCTTGATCTAGTATTTAGTCAGAAATAATTATGAGCAGTATTTACATAACTACATATTAAATTTATTTCTTATAAAATTGATTTTTTCAACTTAATTTACTTTTTTACTTACTATTTTTTATACTTTACATCTTTGCCAGGGTAAAGGTTCGGTTGGTTATATAAAAACCCCATCCACTTTTAAGCTTTTATAGAGGTTATATAAAAACATCTATTGAATTGAATCTAACTTAAAATTGATAATAAATCTTGATTGATCTAAGAGAATAATTGGTTATATATTTTTGCCCCCCCACTTTCAGATATTGTTGTTAAAAATTTTCTAACTTGTTTTTGAGATATTAGTGGTAGACTTTTTTGCCCACGGATCTTCAAGTCCTGCTCTATCTTATAGTCTCCAATAGTTTCTTAATCTCTAATAGCCAATTCGATAACTAAAATCTAGTATCTACAGTTTTTGGTACTTTGTCTATTTCTATCTAATAATTCAAACTACAAATTTAATTAACAGGGTATATTATATAAAAGAGCGAACGCCCATCAGAGTTTATTTTCTACACTGTAAACATTTTTGTGAACATAATCTAGTCACTCAGATTTTTGATTAATATATTATTATCAAAAAATTTTTTAATAGCAGTCAGAATACAGCACAATTCTATGAGCAACACTTTCAAACACACATATAAATTATTGTGATAAATATTACATCGATAGTTGGAGAATCACCCCAATAAGTGATTCAACAATTCTGATCATATATACAAAAGTTGTGGTTGTACTAATGGTCTTCAATATTATCTTTGGGTCAGTTTCTTCTTCAGTTTTCTTGAAATTGGTGTATCAAGAAACTGAGTGACTTTGGAATTTGAATGGTGTTCTAGTTTATGAAAATTTTTGATACCGTTTATTTATACATTCTATGTGAAGATCGTCGTGTGAGGTCTTATTGCTTATGAACCATGGAGCATTAGTAATTTGTCTCAAAATTTTAGATTAGACACGTTGCATAAGTACAGTGATTGATTTGCACAGCCCCACAATTGTATGCCATAGGTCCATATTGGTTTTATCACCAAATTAGTAGTTTATCAATAAATAGAATTGACTTCCGTTTCAGAAGAATCCATTATCAATCAAAACATATATCTATTATTATTATTATGTCACTAAACAAACGCATCAATCTTAAATAAATCCGAAATCAACCTTTCCTGATACGTCACACCTAGAAGTAAATTAGTGTCTCTCCCCCTGACCTTAGATTTTATATGCGATCACTCTTGCCGGGTGTGTCGTTCTCCTATCTATATTCCCCGATTAGACATTAGACATTTCTGAGAAGCGGCAACCCCAAATCACCTAATTACGGTCACTAATTACATGTTCCTTAATTACCGAAGCAACGGTATACACTAATGTGGTTAATGGCTTGTGAATGTATGTCATAGGATGGAAATCGGTTTTTGTCATAATTTTTTCCCACCTTTGCTTGCTGGGGTGAATTAGGAACTTTGGAGTAGGGCTGTAACTGTAGGTATTGCATGATATCATGCCAGAAGACTTTATTGTTTTATATTATTATTTTTCTCATCTACACATATCAACTTTGCCTAAAATGAAAAAAAATGAGTATCATGAGAGACTTGAAGAATTCTTAACTTTAATAAATATGTTAGGTGACTCAGTGATTGTTGCTGTGCAGATTATACCTCATATAGTGTTTCTTTTATTTGCAAGTTTCTCTAGCAAATTAGATTTTTATGTCAGAACATAAACTTAAAGTACTAAAGTTTTGAAATTACCTCTGTATCGCAGGTAATTTCAAGTGTACTTCAATAAATCTTTCTAAATATTATATGTGAAATTAATTTTATGCTTCTCGATGTAGCTAATAAATACTATATTAGGTAAGGCTCTCCGTTTTAGCATTCAGAGTTTAATCGAAATTGATGATTGTGAATATTTAATTATTATAAAATAGTTGCTTTTTAGTTTTATCTAGATAATATTAAACTTCTACGAATAGAAATATATTAAAAACGGAATATACATTTAGTCCAGTCATTTGGTGCAAAAAAAAGCTGTTGCAGGTACAGTACTCCGGGAATTCTGAAAATTGGTAATCTTATAGATTTCGAGGTGCTCTTTACGAAAATCAACTTTGCCACCTCAAATTTGAACGGCAAGTTGCCGCCATATTGAAAAAATGGCGTCAAAAAACAGCTTTTTTGAAATATCTCCTTTCTGGCTGATTCTGCGATAAAAGTATCTATGTACGAATTAAACTAGATAAAATTTCCTATAATTCCTTAGCAAACCGTTTTTTTGTAAAATTGATAGTTTGAGAGTATGGCCGCCTCAAAGTCTTTGCTGCTCTCGCCGTAGTATCAAATCTCTCCATATATGACAGCACTTTGAACTTGACCATATTCTCTCTAATAATTAATATTTTCAATGTTAAATGAAGCGAATAAGATCTAGAAATAAAGTAATTCAAATATTTTTCTGTTTTTTGCTGATTTTTTAACGCTTCAAGCTACTTGAAGCTATAAGGTGCTACTCAAGCTATAAGTATACTTATAGCTACTTTGCCATAGAAGTGTTAAAAAATTAGCAAAAAAAACGATAAATATTTGAATTATTTTATTTCTAGATCTTATTCACTTAAATATAAAATATAGGAAATTTTATCTAGTTTAATTCGTACATAGATACTTTTATCGCAGAATCAGCCAGAAAGGAGATATTTCAAAAAAGCTGTTTTTTGACGCCATTTTTTCAATATGGCGGCAACTTGCCGTTCAAATTTGAGGTGGCAAAGTTGATTTTCGTAAAGAGCACCTCGAAATCTATAAGATTACCAATTTTCAGATTTCCCGGAGTACTGTACCGGCAAAAGGACCAAATGACTGGACTAATTGTAAATATTCAATTTTTTCATATATTAATTATTTTATACCCAAACTAAAAATTCGAATATCTGCTTGTGAAATTTGCAAATTTATAACTGTGACATTATAAATCTCCCAGATTTAAAAAATAAAGGTTTTGTTTAATATGTAATTATGTTATGTAGTCATGAAATTTATTATTTGAAAGCTCTCCTCCGATTAACTCAGGTTGTTGGTCTATAATTTAACCCTTGTAGCTGTGGACTGTATTAAACACTGATTTGTTTGTATATTATGTATTTGTTGCAGTTCTAATTACAATCACTGATTTGTAACTAAGTTATAGTGAAAGAGATGTATTTATTTATTATTTATTAGATATGTTGTTTCGCGGACTTTTCTTTTAGAAGTGACCAAGTTCAATTAAAACACTCCGCTACCCCCTCTACCAGGGGTAGCAACCATTCCGTGTAAAGCTTAATGCCCTGAAGGTTGTCACCTTCATGGCCAATATAATAAAACGAAAATACGTCCGAACATAATAATAATAAAGCAAATTTGTTTGATTTTATGATAATAATGACCAGCGTATGAAATTGTATTCATATATTTCTGAAATATTTAAAATTAGTTTGACTTACCTAAACAAATAAAATCTAGTGGACCTAAAATTTTCTGTATTTTCTGCAGACATTTATAGTAAGTCTAGTTTGACCATAAAAATAAAAAGTAAAAAAAAATATTTTTTTATCTTTTTTGTTTTGGCTTTGCTCCTGTAGTTACGTCAAACTAATAAACAGCAAATTATATACGTTTTTCTTTCGCGTGGTAATAAAACATTAACTCGTATTTTTCTCATAAATTTTTACTATAAATGTTTTTATTACTATTGTTTAGTCTACTTCTAGTTTAATGGAAAATCAATATTTTCAAACAGATATAATTTTAGTATCCTGGTTTTAAAATTAACGATGCATCACCTATAAAATATGATATCTTTTTAGTGTTAATCCGGGTTCGAATAATAAATATGTAGTTTATTCCAAATAGTTTTGATTGATGCATTTTATGAAGAGTTTGATATTTGCAATTTCATGAAGAATTCATCATGTTTTAGTATTTTGTTAATGCAAATTTCAATTGCAGAAAATAAAATGGATAATTAAAAAACTCTATTAAGAACTTATAAATATCGTTTGCGTCAAATAAATGCATTTTTGGTTGAAAAACTATGAAATTGCAATTTTTTTAAGAATATTGCTTCCAGAATTTTTTTTTTATTAATTTGTTAGTTAATTGTATATATTTTTAAATGCATTGTGAAATATTACTTAAAGAAAATTGAAATCATTCATTATTATCATTGGCTTTAAAATTCTAATAAATGAGCAATTTTTGTAATTAGAATTTTGCACGTTTTTAAAAAAAAAATGGATTTTTTACTGCCATATAAACTTAGAATTGTTTGTATTACATAAACTAAGCAATTGTTTTTTTAACTACATCATTGTAAATGAAAAATACTCTTATCTTTTCTTGAAATATGCCACCAATAAACTCTGGACAAAAGAAGATATTTAATTTCATTTTAATGTTTTGTCTTATTAATACCAGATGTTGCAAAATATTATTAACATATTCACTGCTAACCCTGTGTTGCTTATTAAATAATAAAATCATTTCTGGTCATGTTCGGTTGAAATTTAAGAAGTGTATATAGGAAATTAGGATAAATAGTACCATTTGTGTTTGAAATGATTACAGTTCAAAATTTCAATTTAAGCATTTTATTTTACTCTAAAGTGCAAGAAAGGCGAACGCATCTGTTGCGTTCGTTGTCTGGATATTGACAACGATAACGGTAACGGTAATACAGTGAATGTGTTGAATTATCTAGTTTTCCCAAAGCTTATCATATATTTGCAAAGCTGCTACTGATACCAATTCGAATTGGTCGAAACTATATGATTTTCAAATATTAATGTTGAATTGAACATTTCTGAAGAATTCAGTAGTAAAGTCAGTTTCTGGATTCGACGCATCGCTGATATTTCACATTTCTGTGAAGTCGATACGTTTCTTTTTTCTCGTAATCTAACAAAACCTTCTCAGCTCGGTACATAGGATAACGCGGATCTAGCTTATCTGTTTTCAAAAGGAAAACATTTTCGCCATCCGATATGGAAAATGCGTGTTTGCCGTCATCGTCGGAACTCGGAACACTTCTTCCTGTGTAATTCGATACTGCCTCGTCGTATCGCTCACACATCAGGTCCCAGCCGTCGATAAGTACTCAATTATTTGTTCGCGTCAATTTCATAGGAGGTGATAGGAGAAAGTCGAGATAACTTTTCACAAAATGATAAAAATGCAGTACGAAAATATTTTAGAAATTTAAAATAAACTAGTGGTGCATGGCATCGTGCCTTAACTTCCCGTACTAGAACTAAATATTCGAGGAAAATAAATTGTTATTCGTCCTGCATGGTCCCAAGTTTTCGAGATTTTATTCTACAATACTTATAATATATTTTAACTAAAATTAGTTTCAATTAAACATCCCGGGTTGACACAGACAGTCCCGCATTTTCGGATTTTTTTTAGAGTAATATTTGTCCCGGATTCAGGTTATTTGTCCCGCGTGGTCCCAAATTTTACGATTTTATTCTACAATACTTAAAAAAAAATTAGTTATCAATAACTAAATGATGTTCAATGATTAATAACAATCGTTAACATTTTAAAATAGATAATTATAATTATTTTATCGTTCATAAAATATACAGTGACGATATTATCGCTCAAAATACTTGAGAAAGTTTATATTAGCAAAATGTGCCGAATAAATCCATCTGAGGAAATATTTCTTACGATTAGAATAACGCATTTGAAATACATACATTTTCAAACTGAATTGTAAATTTAAAATTCACATTTGAAGTATAAAATTTCGTATATATTTGAAAGTTTTGAAAAATTTTTTTTCTAAAAATTTTAAAATTTGCTTGATCCGTATAAGTAAACTTTAAAAATTAACAATCTTGGTGTGAAACCCAACAAAATTAGTACTCATTTTTTAAAATTTTATCAAATATCTGATAATTTGATGTGCATATGTTTAATGATCATTTTTGACCGCCAAATATCATTTTTTCTTACTTTTTCCTTTGTATCTCCGAAATCGCTAGACCTGCCTTACCAAAAGTTCCATCAATTCTTCATTTTGTCAATACAAGTAAAATGTTTTTTCAAATCGGATACTCCGTTCTCTCAAAAAATTGAATTACCGTTTTTGGCACTTTTTGCCCAGTATCTTCGAAACGTCTGGACCTGTCTCCACCAAAAACTAATCAGCACGTATTCTAGACCATACTAAATTATTACGGCCTTACGACAAGTTATTTAATTTTTAAAATTTCGTCAAAGTTTGCAAAAACTAGTATCGTTTTTTGGCATTTGTCAAAATTAGAACTTTCATCGACGTTTGCTTAAAAACGCCTGAACCGATTTCAAAATTTAAAAGCCAATCGATGTATTTCGATGTGTATTATTTTTTCTTTGTGCGACGATCGGCTGAGCCGTTTCTTTGTAAATAGCAGAAAAGTGAAAAATTTTTCGTCCACGTTTTTAGCTCTCAATTCTGAATGGATTTTAAACAATCAATAAGTGTTTGAAAGATATTGGTTGGATATCATATTGATTAGTTTTAAGTAAAAACTACCGGGCCGATTTCTTGAAATTAGCTGTTGAAAATTTTTTTTGACGATTTTTATGTAACTTTTTTGGCAATAGATATCATGGTCTTGTTTAATACAAATTGTTTAATGTTAGAAATTCATCAAAGTTTGAGAAAATATTATAGTCAAAATTTTTGTCAAAAGTTGCTTTTTGTGATGTGATGAGTCAAACATCATCAATTCATTAAAATTTAAAATAATAAGCTACAATTTTAGGACATACAAGGACGTGCCTGTGCAATATAATGAATATAATTACAGTTAATTTAAATGTGTTTGAGAAAATTCTAATCGAAATTAATTAATGTATATGTGTTTGAAAGTTCACTTGAAAGTGTGTGTGTATTTGTGTGCAAGTGAATGACATAAGCCAAGTAGCTCATATAATTGTCATGTATTCTGATTGCTATTGAAAATAAAATTTAAAAAAAAAAATGAAAAAAAAAATTGAAAGCTATAACTTTATTTTGAAATAATACAGTTTAGGATTTTATCTAAACATCTAAATTTCAATTTCGATTGATTAAGTCAATTTTTACACATTTCGGGAAGTTCGTGCAACTTGCCTTAAGGCTAAATGCCACTTTCAACTAGTTTCGATTGCGTTTAAGTCGTTTCCCATACCACTACTCTCTCTCCCCCAGAACCATATATGATACATCATGTCAGTACACTCCTCTTTTGATATGATGTATCTGAAACGCGCAAATAAATGCGTGAGTGTTTACATGAGTGGATGTTCAACCCGGCATTTTGCTCCTTCTAGTGGTAGAGACCGTAATATAAAAGATGTGTTTTGGATATGAGAGGGTATGTTATTGCCGTACTAAATGGGTAATTTATACGTATAAAAGCTATTTGATCTCCATCTAATAAGGATACGGTTACTGCCGCTATTAGTTCGACAGAGCTTTGAATGCGTTAATTGGTATATCAGATTTATAAAGGACATTTATAAAGGACATATGCGATTATACATCACAATATAAAAAAAATCATGTTAGTCCAAAATCACAATAAATGGTATGCATTTAGTATTTAGCACTACGTTTTTAAATTGATATATAACATACAAAAATTTAAATGTGATATTTTTCCCTTCACTAAACAATTAGGAAGAGCTTCTGTAATGATGACGCTTCTCACCTACATGATTTTTTAGATGTTTTCTGTAACATTTTCGTATTCATTCAAGATATCATATCGTTATTCTACAAACTCCCAATCTCTGCGTTAAATTTTTGGACATTTTAAGTTCTATGTTCAAAAATAGAAATTTCAGCACCTTTAATAGCCCGCATGCTGTAGTTCTAGTTCTTAAACTCCAGCTGCAAAGAAAAAACAGCTGCTTTATTCAAACAGTTGAGAACAGTAGTAAAGTTCTCATATTCAAAAGTTTTCAAGTGTTGAGTTTCAAGTTTAACCCATGAGCTTTTAGATGCTTCATCATCTCATAGAAAGCTGGTCTTTGAAAATATAAAATAGAATCGACTTCAATAATTTTTGTGGTATGAAATTTTTTATTGCATCCTTATTGGATTAAGTCCAATTTCTTTTGTTTGGACTCAAATGATGCATATCTTTTCTTTATTGCATTCGTTAGTTTTATGGACTGCATTGAATCGGTTTTCCTTTTAGCTTTTAAGTTTATTGCCCTCGCAGAACTCTAAATTTTTGAACGATATTCTGGTTGGCTGATAAAATGAATTGACGGAGGGATAATAGAATTAGATTATTAAATTATAGAAACTTAATTCAATTGATCACTAAATTGTCTGTATACTGCTTCTGTATCAACTTAAATCAATTGATAATAATAATAATTTAATATGTGGAATCAAATATAATCATATTTCAACTTTAATCTTAGCACTGATAATTTCTTATTCACATTTTGGGACGATAGCATATATTACTTATTCTATAGGTAAATCAATATACAGTATTGAACTTTTGAGAATAAGCAACGTTATATAAATCTATCGAAGTATATTCATATAAACTCATTTATATTTCAACAAGTCCATACATATACTCGTATACCTAACATAATTTGTGTTCCTTAAAAAATTTAGCTGCATTGCAAAAGTTGTTCTAGTCTAATCGAAGTATATTCATATAAACTCATTTATATTTCAACAAGTCCATACATATACTCGTATACCTAACATAATTTGTGTTCCTTAAAAAATTTAGCTGCATTGCAAAAGTTGTTCTAGTACTAGTCCATTGCATTGTCAGCATAAAAAATCTCTCCGTCTTTTCGGGGACCAAATTTACATAAACCACAGTACTGGAACGAATCCTACTCAAACAATACACTGGTATATATAATATATATATATATATATATATATATATATATATATTTCAAAGTAACTGGCAGCCCATTCGTCGAAATAAAAAAGGTATAAAGTATAAAAACTTTTATTTATACGTTTCGACACAAGATGCGTGTCATCATTCAGCAACTACAACATTTGAAAATTTTATTAACTAATATAAACAACAATAAAAATTAATTATAGCATAGAGAAACATTATACACACCACAGGACAAAAACACTCAACAAAAATTTATTTTAAAATTAAATTAATTTAAAATAAAATTAATTTAAAATTTGTCCTGTGGTGTGTATAATGTTTCTCTATGCTATAATTAATTTTTATTGTTGTTTATATTAGTTAATAAAATTTTCAAATGTTGTAGTTGCTGAATGATGACACGCATCTTGTGTCGAAACGTATAAATAAAAGTTTTTATACTTTATACCTTTTTTATTTCGACGAATGGGCTGCCAGTTACTTTGAAATATGTTTCAACGTCGAAAAAACTATCAAGATATATATATATATATATATATATATATATATATATATATATACAGTAGGCCCTCGCTTTACACGGCACTCTGGATACACGGTTCCCATACTACACGGAGCTAAAAATCCGACATCCCTCCGACTACACGGACTTCTTATTACACGGTATTTGGTCAACAGCCCATAAGTTCGTTGTGCAAAAGGGTATTGATGTAAATTTTGTTATCGACTTTTATCTTTTAGACATGCCTGATTATATGAAAGCTGCCTAAGAACCCTAAGAACACATTTGAGCTCACTACTGCGTCGCGCCAATTTTTGAATAAGGTGTCAATGTACTACATGTCATTTCGTCCGTATTACTCCTACTTCAAGTTGTATTTCTTGGTCTCCATACAGCGCGATAAAAATGGTCCGATTTGTACCAACTGTGAGTCTCTCATAGCACGGATCCCATACTGCACTATGTAAGGTTCCATAGAACGCACTACGAATTAGCCTGAATTGTATGTTAAATACGAGTTTCTTATAGCACGGTTCCCATACTGCACGGTACGCACTTGCCGCGTAAAGCGAGGGTTTACTGTATATATATATATGTGTGTGTGTGTGTATATATGTATGTATGCATGTTGTATTCAGAATCTCCTACTAGAGTTGCTGACAACTCCAAATATATTCGAATAATTTTTCAATGTAGCTTAACTTGAAGAAAAATTGGTACTTAAGTTTCTGTACCGGCAGTGTATGCAAAATGCAAATAACAAGACGGATTTATTATAATAGTACTTGATAGTTTTGTCGAGAATAGAGCTTTTTCGTATAAGCTATTATAATGATATAAATTGTAGATAACTTTTATAGTAATATGCCAAACAAGCCAGTCATTAAAGTTACTATTTTCTCAAATTCAAATAAGAATTTAGTACACTAACATAACTAAATAGTTGAAACTTTTTAGTTTCAGTACCTTTCGAATATAGAATACAACGGATTAATCAATTTATACAACGTAAAAGCAAACATTTTTTGTAATCATCTGCATTCATAGTTGACAGAAGTCAATTAATTTTCATATCAATAGAAGTTTATAGTTTTATTATTGATTGATTTATTATTGGCACACGATGAAATCGGGAGTTTATGTATTTAATTTTATATGCAGAAATACTGTTAATGTGGGATTTAGTTATTTTATCATTTTTTATGATGATAGCCAAATAACTTTTTCTTTAAAAACTCCTTTTATATTTAAATGTACAATTCTGCCAGTTAATAATGGAAATTAATTCCATTCAAATGGCTGTCTCAGCTGGCCATGAAAAGTTTAAAAAAAGGGTTAGATTGCTGATCTTTCAGAGATAAACCTCAGTTGAATCAAAATAAGCCTCAAATGAATTTATTAATTTAAAATCACTGTTAACAATTTTAAATAAACAATAATCTCAGGTTATAAATAAAATGATTCAATTCCAGACCACGATGTTTATGTTTCTAATCGAGTAAAGAAATCCACTAAAAAGTACTTTCTTTAATACGCCTTGTTTGTAAAACGTATGATTTATCATAATAAATCATCATTAAAAGACCATTATCAAGTATGGCTATATATTAGCAATTTGCGAAATATTTGATCGTCGTAAGTGGAACGATGAACTCACGACATCGCATACGAGCTTTAATGGATCGTGACATATAAATAATAACCCATGTGATAATGTATACAGTAATACAGTTTTGGCATAACAATGTGGATTGTCTTACAAAAGTATTATAGCCATAGTAATTGCCATTGTTGCCGGAGGAAAAGTAGTGTTATCATTATAATCTGTCCATTGCACTAAGTAATACTTTATGATCGGATCAGTTAAGCATTGATTATTTATATTTGCAAGTACTTTCATTTGCTATTTATTGGCGATACGTTGGTTTTAATAGATCTTATAATAAACTCTATTCATTTTACTTTAGCTATTCTGATTTTAAGATTTGTGTGATTCAAATTGCGAATGAAAGTAGAAAACTTAAAAGAAAACTTTATGAATGTCTATAGTCTTTTTATTTAATAGACCTATTGTTAGTCTTTTTGGCAATAGATTGAGAAGTTCTACAAAACATGTTGCATGAGAAAATATGAGACTTGGCGTCTCTATCTATGATCAATAAATTAACTATAATAAATAATAAACTATTTGATTGAGAATTTATTTATCATAGCCATTTAAGAAACACATGTGAACAATTATTCGTTGATTATTTAATTACTAGTAGTTAAGATAAAATCAAAGGAATGTCATTGCTCATTGGTGAATTCACTTCGAGTTTAATGGTTCAAAGCATTTCAATCATCTAATTATTCTTAATAAGCATTTTAATCCATCTATTAATAATATGTTAGCTCTACGTGTAATTTATAATATACATACATACATGAACGTAAAAATTGAAAATTGTTGTAAAGGATAGGTTTTGTATAGAGTAAAAATTATTGAAACATGGGAATATTCGTGAAAGGCAATGCAGTAAAGACAGTATCAAATGATGTGAACACATCATGAGGAATAAAATATAAATTTTCTAAAGTGATCAAAACAAAATGTTTAAAAACGATATTTCGTACAAAATATCTCAAAACTCACATGAACTCTTAGTTTGAACAAAGTAAATTCACCAATTCTTGTATTAACCGAACATAAACTATGAACCATTTCGACAGCATGAATATAAAAAAAAATTAAATTGAAATTTAAATATCATAAAAATTGATAAAATAACCAAATCCCACATTAATATTATTTTTGCATATAAAATTAAATATACGAACTTCCGAATTTCGATTTGTGTCAATAATAAATCAGTCAATAATAAAACTACATATAAACTTTTATTGATGTAAAAATTAATTGAATTTTGTCAACCATGAATGCAGATGATTACAAAAAAGGTTTGCTTTTACGCTGTATAAATTGATTAATCCATTGTATCATTTGAGGAAAAATGAGGAAATTCAAATTATTTTTTCTTAAATTTTTTATATATGTAATTTTATTAGTTACGGCTATAGATTTGATTCTTGTTTATTAGACCATTCAAATCGAAACTTTTTTTAGAGTATAAACTAATGATTTAAGGAATATTTAATTAATAACTGCGTTTATCAGATGGAGTATAAATTTTTTGATTAAAGCTACCAGAAACATTATTTTTGGTGCCTTGGTTTACAATGTACATACTTACCTATAGAACTTTTTCTTCGTGTTTTTGCGTTTTATTAGCATTTGCATTTTTATTTACTACTATTAAGGTAGCTTGAAAATATATATTTTAATCTCTATATGTCGGATTTTGAATAATACATGATCAAGGTTATTGTGCACTATGCTTTCTGAATAAGTATTCTATTGGATGATCCTTGAATGAGTAATGTCTACAGATGTCCTTATATTAAAATCTTTTATCCGTTTTTCAAAAATATCAACAGTCTCTCCAACCGATTGCATCCTGTATTTCTTAGTTTCGATATTTTTCTCAAAATGTCGAATAATAATTCGATCTTGGATATGTATGTATTCTTGGTATGTCCTTTCTTAGCTTAGCTTTTTTGTCTTTCTTTATTTTATTCAGGAGCGGAATTTAAACAAGGAAATCGTATATATTTATATATTCTACATTCTGTCGAAACGTCAATACATATTATTTCATCTAATTTTGTTCAAATTAGTAAGATAGAAAAATTGGTACTATAAATATGCACACTATGGTGGTCGTTATTCATAGAAATAACGTCCAATTTTTTAAATGCTTTATATTTACTGTAAAGAATGGCTTCTTAAACTAGGGTTTCGTAGGAAAAATCATGGGGTCGAGAAAGATTTTAATGCCAAAATATCATTCTATAATATATCATTTTATAACCTTACGTCTAATTTTTTGTATACTTTACAACAATTTCTAAAACAATATATTGGCATATGCATATATGCATGTTTCCTGATAAATAAATCATCTAAAAATAATAATTTTAATATTATATATTTTTTTATACTTGTGTAGGGGGGTCGTCATGAAACTTGCATTCATAAAACTTGCAACCAATTTATCTACTTCGATTTTTCCAATTTGTTCTTACGAAAATTCTAAATTATTATATGATATGAGTAGTAAGTCTAGAATTTTCTTTTTTAATTTTTAATTTCAATATTTATTACAACTGTTAAATAATTTAACATCTAGTAATAATTATAAACAATAACATAAATTTAAGTAAATAAGAGTACAAAGGATAGAATTTACATTAAAATGAAATCCGTAGTATGATGATTTAATATAAAATAAAAGCAAATAATAATAATAATAAAATTAATAAATAAAATAAATAAAATTTCTGAATAATAAGTCTAAAATGGAGATTAGAAATTCAATTTCGATACTTCCTATTCATAATTATAAAGCTATGTGAAAGTTAATTTTGCAACATTTATATTTAACAACAGACTAAAAAAATACTTGTTCTAGTTTAATTCTTGTTACAATCATGTCGCAATTGGTCTTGTCAAAATTGTAAAGTCAAACACAGCTTTTCAAAAATCATTATAATACCTGACACAAGAACTGAATTTTACATGAATACATGAAATTACTAAAGTTTGCTGTGCAGTGTGGAATAGTATAGTATTATAGACCAATTATCTAAGGAGACCATATGGGTTTCAGTAGCTGCTGTTTCTGTATGTCTAGATCAGTATCCTAAAAGTCAATGTAGGGAAAACGACGGCAATATAAAGAACATACGGCGAATTCGTATACGTTGTGGGGTATTATGGGATAAGAAAAGCCAGCGCTAAGCCCGGCAAGGATCTGTAATCATACTCAACTGGCATACATATCCGGAAAACGTTTGTCTGTTTATCCGTCGAAAACAGAATGGATACACGGTCAGGAAAAATAATTGCTAAATTTTATCTGGATAAATACTAACTAATAATATATACATCAACCTTTTCCACTCGGGCTTTTCAAAATTTGTATGTATTTCGTCGCGGGAGCGGCAACATCCGAGTGGTAAGGGTTGAATATGCTAATCCAAGCAAGTTAATATATCTCGATTCTGGATTATAATTTTTTTTACTAGTTTGGTTATCACGTGTATCTTCTATGTACAACTAGCATTTGTTGCCAAATAAAACTTAGTACAATTAGCGTGTTCTTCTGATGATTCACATGACAAAGTTTTGGCACGGACGCAATTCGTAATAACATAACTTTATGGTGCAACTGTTGAATGAAATCTATGAAGTTTGTTTCTTAAAGGCATGTTCTGTGACATATAACATATTTGTATAATAAATTTTATGACTTTTAGATGTGTTAACACCATCAATAAGTGAAATAGTTTTCACATATAGGATAGGGCAGGGTACAAAGGTCCAATTTAAGTTCGGGCAATTATATTGTGAAAACCAGACCAATTATATCCTAACACATATCAACTATATGTCTATGTTCAGTAAAACTCTCAGCTTCAATTCATCATTATAGAAATATGTTTTTTTGCTGTTTTAAAAAAAAAACTCCCAAAGGCAAAATGGGATAGCCAAGGCACAAACAGGTCCAATGTCTTGATTTTAATTTTAAAGGATTTTACGAAATAATAGCTACTTATTTAACCAATGCAGAATATAAATTTTATGGGTATATTTATTATAGAGATAATACTGTATATAACCTTGATTTGGTATTTAATCAGAAATATTCAGCGGCAGAGTTGGAATAATTATTTATTTGCCAGGGTAAAGGTTCAGTTTAGTTTGTGCTTTTTACCCCACCCACGAGTAACCTCTTTTATAGAGGTTATATAAAAAACTTTTGAATTTAACCTAAAATTACAGTACATCTTACACAACAATTAAATAACATTCACTTAAAAATTATATTAAGATCTCGTAAACTAAACAACAGTGTTCGCAACCAAAATAACTAATAACGAAAAAAAACTTTTGTTATGGATTTTCAAACAATGTCATTTATTGACAATGCAACTTTTGTGAATATGTACAATTTAAGTGAGTAGCTTTTTATTAGGAAAGCTTGATAAAATTAATAATTTTGAATTTTGAAAATTTACGATCAGCTATTGAAATTAATGATCAGCTTTTGTAAGGAAGATCACTTCATTCCTATTTTATAAAATATTTAAATAACTGATATTGTTGAAAAAAGTGTTGAATCTAACTTAAAATTGACAAAATATCTTATATAACAATTAAATAACGTTTACTTTAAAATTATATTAAGATCTCGCAAACTAAACAACAGTGCTCACAAGCAAAACTAATAACGAAAAACAAACTTTTTTTATAGATTTTAGACCATTGTCAATTATTGCTAATGGAACTTTGATGACTATGTACAAATTAAGTGTGTAGCTATTTATTAGGAGAAAGATGATTATTTTGAATTTTAAAAATTGGCGATGAGCTATTGTAATTGTAATAATGATAAGATTTTGTAATGAAGGTAAATGGTATTGTTGAAAAAAGTGTTGAATCTAACCTAAAATTAACAATACATATTATAAAATATTTAAATAACTGATATGTCAAAATTATATTAAGGTCTTCTTAAACTAAAGAAGAGTGCTCACTGCGAATAAAACCAACAACGAAAAAAATACTTTTGTTATGGATTTTCAAACAATGTCAATTATTAGCAATGTAACTTTGGTGAATATGTACAAATTCAGTTTGTAGCTACTTATTAGGAAAGCTTAAAAAATTAGTTATTTTGAATTTTGAAAATTCTTGATGAGCTATTGTAATTGATGATCAGCTTTATAGGAAGATCACTCCATTTCTATTTTCATGTGGTATGAAGACTAATGCAATATAACAAATTTTTGCGACACTCAAATTGTGAAAACTTTTTTTTTATATATTCAACAATATATTTAGAGCTGTTTTACATGGACATTTGGAACGTGTCATTAGTAAACGTTTTGACTTAATAAGTAAAAAATTATTTTTCTTATTTTCCTATATACTATCCTCTGAAGTCAGTTTTCTGTGTCCAACTAAAATGTATTCTGCACAGATGGCACATTTTGCCTAATGCATGCAATTTTTGGCACCAAATCACGGTTCGCTTCAACAAGTAGGTGTGGTTTTTGCGTCAGAATCAGTACCACGCCTGTTTGATGTCACGTGCCGGACTATCTGTCAAATGAGATCTTTGATTCTGCGATGTGGCCAGATCTCGTGGTTTATGTTCTAATGACATTACGTGTTGTTTATGGCGGAACCTATCGTATGGGAGGTGATCATACTGAAATTGGTTAGTAGTAATAGGAACGGAATTTATTGTCTATTGTAGTTGTTGAGATTGAGGATATAGACTTTGTACTAACTTGACTGCCGCTGCTCCCATAAAATGTAAAATCGATAACTAAAACCAGTCGGCCGTTCGATGTAATGATTAGATGCGCTTATTAATATATAAGCTTTAATTATTTTATTTGACAAAAATTATCAAAAAAAACAAGTTCACTGTTTTGATGGATTGTTTGGCGTGTAGTGGGTATAATAAGGAGTTCAGACAATAAGTGAATTGTAGGGCATATAGCAAAGGCAAAGATTTAGAAGTTAATCTTTAATTTTTCCAAACTTTTCGACATAGGATTTTATGTCATCATCAGTGGATCTACAGAATGAACATTGAGAAATTAATATAAACTAGGAAATAATGACAGTAATTGGAAAAAGAACTATAAATACAAGTATTATATTTATAACAACAACAATAATAACTAAACAAATAGACAAACATAAGAAATGAAAAGTAAAAAGAATTATATATAAACATACAAAATCGTAATACATATACATAAATATGCATATAAACAGTTTTGGAAACGTTTGGAAAAAATTAAAGATTAACTTCTAAATCTTTGCCTTTTATTTGATGTATTGCCCTTGAAGAACTTACTCATATTTTTCAACATCAAAACTAACTTCTTCAACATATGAAATCCTGGGCTGGAAAAAGGACTTTTTACTACTACTCTTCTATGATATAGAGCAGGACTTCACTACGCTTGCTTTCAAGACTCACTCTCTTCTTTAACATATATATATATATATATATATATATATATATATATATATATATATGTGTGTGTGTGTTTATGTATGTATATATATATGTGTGTTTATGTATGTATATATGTCTTATTTATATAAAATTCTTCTGTAAGATTTGATACTTCTCCTAAACGGTTGTTCGTATTTTGATAATTCTTTTTAGAGTTTGTCAAATGGAATTTTTAAGATTCAATGAACGTTAAAACTATA
Organism: Ctenocephalides felis; assembly: GCF_003426905.1. Classification (NCBI taxonomy): domain Eukaryota; kingdom Metazoa; phylum Arthropoda; class Insecta; order Siphonaptera; family Pulicidae; genus Ctenocephalides; species Ctenocephalides felis. Next base: position 55,490,743 of record NW_020539725.1, on the reverse strand, counting down.
GTAATATTGTAGAAATAAATGGCAAATATTACAAAAGACCACTTATCATTGTTTGACATTGAAAACATTTGAACTGTCATCTGCTAGAAATGCCAATTTACTTGAAATTTGAATTTAGCTGAAATTATGAGCCTAGATAATATTAGAATATAATATACAAGAAGAATATAATGTCTACATTATTATTGCCGAAAAGCAGTTAAGATGTGCCAAAAAATTAAAATAATATACGACACAGTCAATAGTACATGTTGGGCAGATGAAATTATATAATTCAGTTCAATAAATAACGCAAAAAGTCCAAAATTGCATATACATTATTTTTTTCTATTTATGCATGTCGCATTTTGGTTTACTTTACTAAATTATTTAACAATACAAAAAAATATTTCTACTTATTAAATAAAAATGGTTTAGAATTTTGTACCATGTGTTAAAAATTCATTTGTTTGGCATTGGATATGGAATATTTAGCAAGTTGATCTTATATTGAAAAGTGCTCATATGAACTAGATTTTACTAATTAATTCACCTAAGATTTAAACATAAACAATGATGTTTATTAAATTATTAGTAAAAAAATGTACTTTAGAAATTATACTTGCCAAAAAGCAACTAATATATCGTATGAGATTATGAAAATTAGAGACTAAATTATTGAAGCAATTTTGTTGTGTGGTAAAATCAAGTGTGAAATTGTTCTTTTACCACAGTTACTATATTATTTTTTCTGAATTTGTTATACTGCTTATGCCAAGACCATAAATAAATTACAAAGGCAGGACTAAATTAAATAAAATAGGATATTAAAAAATTTGGAACTTTTGACTTTTAGAGGTAGGCACAGGACAACGTCTGTCGGGTCATCTAGTATATATATATATATATATATATATAATCTATGTGAAATTAATATTTATTATCAAGAGTTTGGCTCAAAAGTTCGATCGATTGGTGACCCCGATTGGATGAGATCATAGAGCGAAAAATACGGTTATAAAAGCGCGGTCAAAGTTCTTGCTTCAATGAGCAGTCAAAGGAAAAGATCAATAGGGAAGCTTTTTAATATAACATTCCCTGTGAATTGAAAGAAATTTCTATTTAATCTATTTTTATCAATATGGAAGAAAAATTTATTGTATTAATATATTATATAATGCTTGGCTCAAGATTCGTATTAGGTGTTTTGTTTTGGTGGATATATGTCATATATTGCACATTTAACATTATATAATACAGATAATCTTTTTGGTAATAGAATTTGATAATGTCTCCTATTGGGGTAGAATCGTGGTTATCCGTATTAACTTATCAATTATACGAGTCCCTTGAGTTTTTGGGATTCTCTACCAGTAGATTACTTCTGAGAGAATTATTGGACAGGATAAATTGCTTTTCGATTCGCAAGTTGGGGGTTAAGAGAAACGTATGATTTTTATAACTGAATGCGGTAAAATAGCAATATATACGTCCAAAGAAAATTTTCACTTTATTAGTTCCGTGAATACTATTTTTTTTTCAAATCACTGCAATGAGAATCACTAATCTAAATATTCGTCACAAAGCACTTTTTTATAATCAATGCTACTTCTATCCTTCTTAGTTGAAAATCGAATTCACTCGTAAAAAATCCGATAAAAATAAAAACATGCTCCTAGTTGGAAAAACACTGTTTACTAGTGAAAATATATATTTTGTTAGATTTAAGAATTTAAAATAGTTTACAAGAAGAAATTCTGATTCTCACCCTTATGAACTATAAAAATAATAATTAACTTCCCGAATGAGAATTTTGTTTGCGCGACAAACTCCGATTTGCTACCTTTGTTCTCCTGACGTTTCGAGTTATTCTGGATCGATTGAGAGCTAATTTGGAAAATGTAAAAACCGTTTGATGAACCTGATAAGGGGCATCCATTAATCACGTGAGCGAGTTTTTAATGATTTTTGGACCCCTCCTTGGTGATACATGGTGCTATTCAAAATTACTCCTCCTCCCCCCACCAAACATTACGTGTAATTTTAGTTATGTGAAAAAAACTCTAATTTTTTTTATTTTTTTTTGAAAATGCTTGTTTTCTTTAAAAAAAAAAGCAGTTAACAAAAAAATTTACGTTATATCTTACTATACCCCTACCTCCCTCACGTAATATTTTATGATTTTTTGTCAAACCCTTCCCTCCCCCTATAAACCTCACATGATTAATGGACGCCCCCTAAGGGTTATCGTTGGCCATTTTTGTGCCACGATCGGCCAATCCGTTTCTTTGTAATTTTATCAAACACAGTAATATAAAGAAGTATGAGAAATAAACAGTTGGACATCTAAATAACTAATTATAATTCTTGTTGATTTAGTTGATTATTTGCAAGTGTCGGAAAGTTCAACTTGCCTAATGGCAAAATGCTACTTTTAACTAGTTAGTATTTAAGTTCTATCTATACATGTTATTCTATGATTTTATGATTATTTTGTTATTATCCAGAATTTGCTACATAACAGTTGATAATTGGAATGCCAATACAATTTAGCTATGAGCAAAGTGTTGCCACAAAATCTATAATTTCATTAAAATTCATCTCGCATATCAGAATGCATTTCCAACTAATTAATGCACATCATATATTCTCTAATAATTAAAGTGCTTACAACAGAACCAGCCACTCTCCCTAATGAATAAATCGCATAAATCCACCAAATTGAATCGAGGATAGGCTGCATGTGTAATCTACTCTGTGTAAGCACCGGAGGAGCGAATTTTCAATTTGCAATGGAAAACAAATATTCATTTAAATTGCTATCAAATACGTTTAAATAAACGAGTCGTTCGTTGGTCGTCGGTGGTGTTCTTGTGACCTGGAACACTTGAGTTTAAAGTAGCAGAAAGCGATTTGTCATACAGTAGTCACGCTTATTATACGGGCGAACTCCGCCGTAATAGAAAACTTGATGAGATTAATCATAACTCGCAAGACAGTCGGACGCTACGCGAAAAGCTTTTGTGCATTGCAGTAATTAAACTAGAGCTTTGCTATTCTAACAGGGACGGATTGGTCCTTAATTAAATGGAGAATAATTTAGATTATGTCACGGAAACTCTTCTCGAGTTTCATGATTTAGTTCCGGGCGTTTAATCTCGAGAAATAGTTGAAGGTGGAAGACTGTGGATTTATATTCCTGGTTTGGTAAAGGAGTAATTTTACACTATGCGGACCGAATTTTTGTTTTATATAAAAAAATTACGCGAACAAAAATCAGTAATTATAAACCTAGGGTAATCAGTAATTATAAACCTAGCACCGGACATCTAAGGTTATTTATAGAAAAATCAAAAAATATTTTACGTAATGTTTATTCAATTATGATTTATGTTAGATAACAAAGTTAGAAATCAAACTAAATTAACAAAACCGCAATCTTTGCTAAAAATGAATTAATACTATCAATCAAACTTTGGTATAAAAAAATATGATTTTGAACAGTGCCACATAGTACCGGGCATTTCAAAACAATCAGCATTGATCACATATGTAGCCATCTTCACACTCTGGAATGTCTGACACATTTGTGTTAGAAAAATATTCTTAGATATTGCAAAAAAATCACTAATTATCCACCCTTTTGGCTGGGCTACACCGATGCTCTCAGCTGGAGCATTCATCATAAGATTTTCATTCTTTGACTAGAAAATACGAAAAATGAGGGTATGACCGTTAGCACTCATACAGAACAAAATTAAATAATTAGAATGAATTACGTCAATTCTTACAAGAAATATCAATATGTTTACTTACGGCGCTAAGGGACGACTTATTGTTAGTGTCCGGTGCTGAGGAACAGACAATTTCGTTTATTTGGTGGTATATACTAAAATTGTTTAAAATATCTAATAATATTGTACGTTTTAGGGATAACAATCAAGTACTACTTTTATTTTTGAATACCACTAAAATATAAATGCATAAATACACTAGAATTACTTCCATTGATATTTAGGTGACGCCGTGTTTTGTTAACAAAGGGTAGCTCCCGCCGTGGCCGTGTGCGTAACAGGTGATTCTTGGCTCGTGATTCTGCATCTGTGTGCCCCCCGCGCCCCTTTCACTTGTATTTTGAAATTAAAAGATTTATACTCGCTTAAATAATACGTGTTTAATAGAGTGTCCGGTTTTAGGTGCCGTCCGGCGTTACGGGACTTCCCCCTATTGATCATAAATTTTTGTTGAACTATGAATTTATTTTTTTTTAAATTGATCAGCTTTGAGAAACCATCCGTTACAAAAAAATGCACTAATGTGTTGGTAACAAAATTAATAAAAATCAATCACAATAACCGAAAACATGTTAAATTTTTACCAAAGCTCCTGGTTGGACTTAAAACCTCAAAATTTTCAAACTGAGTGAGTTTTTTTTTTAAATTTTTATGTTACTTATGATTAATAACATATCCACGTTAAGGTTTGACGTTGAGTTCTGGGACACCCTGTATATATTATGATTTCAATTCTCTTGCTTAGCAGCATCTAATTCGTTTCCAGGATTGCACTCTAAATTTGAACAACTTTCTGCTGTTCATAATTGTTCATTCAATTAACCAGTCTTTTCCCAACGCTTCAATTACATTTCTTTTAATTAAAATCAATTACTGAAATTGATCATAAATTATGAAGACGAGAAAATCTTTTGCTGAATTTCATTTGTCATAATCTCATTCCTTTGAAAATATAATTACTTCTAGAAGGGTTATGAAATATGATGACATTTTAATTCTTCTAACTTTATTTTCATTCTAAAATATTTAAGGGGTGTTTACCGTAAATCACAATGTTAATTATGTTTTCCGGCTCCTTGTTTTATGTAAGTTATAATTTATGTGCAATATTATAAAGAGTTAAGGAGGAAATATAAGTCATAATAATATGGTACTGGCAGCAGTGGCGGCGCTAGACCATTCGTGGGCGTCGGCGAAATTCGTTTGCGAGGCCCCCCTTTTTTGCCAGTTGCAAGTTGACTAGTGGTACATGGCATCGTGCCTAAAGGCAAATTGCTGAAACTTTTCGTGCCGTAATTTAAATTTTTGAAAAGCTTTTAAAAAATTTGAAAAGTGAAAAAATTGACTTTTTTAAATTTGAAATATTTTGTTGAAAATTTCGAACTTTTTTTCAAAGCAATCACGTTGCTCTAGCTGCTTAGAGACGAAATATCGAAGCGCGTAAACGGCGCGTTGCAGTCTAACTTAACTCACTATTAATTAAAATCTTTATAAAATATCTGATAATTTGATGTGCATATGCCAAATGGCTTTTGTTGTGCTTTTTTACTGGATTTCCAAAACCGCTAGACCTGCCTTCCTAAAAATGTAATCAGTTTGGCATTTTTTGTCCCGTATATTCGAAACGGCTTATCCTGCCTTTGCCAAAAACTAATCAGCACGTCTTCTTACCTTCAATACATGACAAATGTTTTCTGAATTTTTCAAATTGGTTGATCCATGTTCGCGAAATCGTCGACAAAAAATTGCCAAAATGTTCAGAAATCTTTGAAGATATATAAAAATTTTTGTTTTAGATTTTTTTGCAATTACTATAACTGTATATAAGATTTATTTTTAATCAGATAAATACACCAATTGAAATAGACAAAAATTACACAAGTTAAAATAAACAAACTCTTCGGCAAAAATGGTTTGTTCTCCAGCTATTAAAAAAGCATTAAAATTAAATAATTATCGCTAAAAAGTTTCCCTTTGCCCAACCATTTGATTAGTAAATTTTATGTTTTTTCGATCATTATGAATAAAAAATGGTTGGAAATCACCGACTTAATAACTAATTAGACAAAATTTTGCAATCTGCAAGTGATTAATTAGATTTAAAAAATCTATGTTCATACTAATTTGAGTGCACAAATCCGCACATCACATAGTAGGTATAAAACATGGTCTAAAAGCTCGTCCCATTATTCTAAAATTTAATGAGTTTTTATAATTAACCATTTATCGTAGTTCCATAAAATATATGTTAGATGATACTAACAAGTTTTTGAAAAAAGATTTTTACAATAAATTACGAAGAAACTGTGTGGTCGATCTTGACGAAAAACAATTCAGGACGATCGCCAACTGAAAACTTTCGATCAGTTTTTGAATTTTTAAAATTGGTTCAAAAATGTCAAAATGTCGTTTTTTTAAGATGCTTTAATTTTTTGTCGACGACATCAGAGCCGATCAACCGATTTAAAGGATTTAAAAAACATTCGATTTGTGTTGATAAATTGTCAAAGGCAGGTTTAGCGGTTTTGGAGATACAAAAAATGTTTAAAAAATTATCAATTTTATTTGAAAGAACTGATCATCCCAATAGAATGCTTAAAAAAATATATTGCTTGTGTTGACGGTGTGAAACAATGATTAGTTTCAAATTAACAATTTTTGCTATTATCTCATTGTTATTTCTCACTGATAAATTTTTATTGAACATTGATTACTTTTATTCCTCGAATATTTAATTACTGTTTCGATGATTTACATAGTGCTCACATAAGAAATACACAAATATAAACAACCAGAGCTTGCGCAAAGTTGTTTAGATTTAATAATCTATAGTGTTGACAGACGATTTTAGATAATGCCCATAAAAGATAAAAGAGTAAAATGATAGTGCCTGTAAACCACTAATCACCTTTTTTACTCGCACATCCGTATGAAAATTAACTAAAATTTAAATAATTAAAATTTTTCCGGGGCCTCTTGCGAGGCCCCCCCAGGCGCGAGGCCGTCGGCGGCCGCCGACACCGCCGACGCCTCGCGCCGCTACTGACTGGCAGTATTAATTTTAAAAAGAAAATACTAGAAGTATAAACAAGTCAAATAATAACTTATACATAACGTGCAACTAATTGAATATCTTTTGCTTTAATCATAACGTTTTTAAAATTTTTACTATCATTTTATATGAAGAAAGGAGCGTAATATAGCGTTGCCATAGAGAGACAGAAGATTTAGCACTTGAATTTGTAGAATTAAATTCAGTGTTGGAAAGAATTTATTAAATATTTTGGATCCTCATTACTCCACCTCTGAATTTCATCCAACTTTAACTTTGTTCTGTATTTGCTAAATGTTTTCGTACAATTAATGTTTTACCATTGTCGGTCTGTCACTTCGATAAGCATCAACTCATACATCAACTTGATTATAATTTATGATCATTTACTTTTCGGTGAATATAATTTCTTATATTTATTTCATGGTACTTTAGCATTCAGTCTAATTGATTTTTAGATCATTTGTAAAATTAATGCGCTAATTTATTATATTAAATATTTTGTTGTAATTAGACGAGACTGAATTTAATTAATGCTGATGGAGTAATATTTCTTGCTCGTTGATACAGTGAACCAAAGATTTCTTTTCTGATTCAGATATTCGGTTTCTTTTACTTTGAAAATATATTCATATCTAGGAATGCATTTGCATAATTAAAAAAAAGTCAGTAGATATCACAAAGTTTTTCTACTGGCCAAAGATGAAACATATTTTGGATTTATTGGTGAATTAAATTATATCTGATATCATTTTTTGAACGATTTTATTTTTTATTCAAACTATTTCTGATTGTTAACTTATCCACTCATCCATTTATTATTTCAATTATTTTCTCGAACATGAAACTTTTCAATTTTTATTTTCACGATTAAACAACTCATGAAATTCGAGCAATAAATCATAAACATTAAAGAAACGAAATAAAATTTTTCTGAACGCTTTGGAGTTTTTATAGTCCTTTAAACTGTTACCATTTGTTCGATTTTATAAATGATTGAATTTTTAAAGAATTTCGTCTGTTATAACTTTAATTGTCTGTAAAATTAGGTTTTGCAAGAAAAGTTCTTATTATTTTCTGTGTGAATCATACTAGAATGTAGTTCTATATCTATTATATAAAAATAATTCGGGTTTTCCTTCCTGACGATATAACTCCAGAACGCACGAGCCGATTTCGACGATTTTGCATTCGTTGGAAAGGCCTCGGACTCCGTGAGGTTTAAGCAAAGAAAATTGAAGAAAGATTTCAACAGAAAAGCGGAAAACACCTTTTCATTTTTCACATAAAGCGTCATCTCTGATACTTAGCATGTACTACAAACTAATGTTTTTTGTTTGACTGCTGCTCATTTGTTTGATAGCTAGTCATTGTTCCCTGCTCAGTTAATTTCATATGACAAACCGGCATTGTGTTCACTGTGAAATTGTGCCAAAAAAGTAAAAAAATAAGTTATTCCTTTCCTAACATTTCAATTGGAAACCATCAAATCAATCACGTGTATTGTGCAATTTTTTTCTTCATCTTTTAATCACCGAACGGAAATGTTACATAAAATGAAACCATCTGGTGGTGAAACGGATTTCGCCCGGCTTGCTAGTTACTTATAAAATTATAGCAATAAATCGTAAACATTAAAGAACGAAATAAAATATTTCTGAACGCTTTTGGAGCATAGTTTTTATAGTCTTTTAATTTGTTACCATTTGTTCGATTTTATAAATTATTGAATTTTTTAAGAATTTCATCTGTTATAACTTTAACCGTCTGTAAAATTATATTTTGCAAGAAGTACTTATTATTAAATTTTATTTCCTATGTCGATCATACTAGAATATAGTGAATTATAAATAATATTTAACTCTGGTAATATGAAGTAAATATTATCTCTGATTATAAATTATATTATTGCTGTATACTGAACTATGAAAAAATTTATTCATAAAAATTCATAGGGGAAAAAATTCATACTTCTAGTAATCCATTATCTTCTATAAACTTTTGCCAATAAATTATTTCAATAAATTCATTATTTCATATTTCAAGGCAAAAAATATTTAGTAGCTTCAATGCTAGTAACTGGCTTTGAAGCTACTAAATATTTTTTTAAAAAACAGTTTAAGTTTTCTTTTTTATGATTACAGTAAATACCGCAATTAATAAATTGATATTCACAAGTATATCAAATATATTGAAAATTTAGCATAAATAGTATTCATAAATTATTTAGTATATTCAAATTTGCTTTCATTTGTGTTACAGTTTACAATGCTCTGATGTTTTATATCATTATACCCAATACTATTATAATACTTACTTTATTTATACTCTATTATATGCAACATTTAATGTACGATTTCATTACATATTTTTCTATTTTTGTCCACAGCCTGAAAAACTTAACGTGCACAAAAATGACTCAGAAAGCTGGGACTACACCATCAACACAGGTAAAACATTACATTTCATTTACAATTTACATTTTAAACATATTCAATCGATATGCATTGAATTAAGTTGTCAAGGGTTGAAACAATGGCCTAATTCGAAGAATCGATGGGAAATTAAATTTTACACATATATATGCAGATTAACAAAACTTTGTATTATATATTGATACTAGACTAGTATAATAAATAATCAATTGTTGGGTTAGGTCATTGTTTTGCCTACGACTTTAGGCATATGTTTTACTTGGATCATCCATGACAAATAACTCGAAAGATTTATCTCCGCTATTTTAGAACAAACATGTTCTAGTAATAAATAAAAAGTGATGCTGTAATGCAATCGAATTTGATTTTGATATATAATTTTAAAAGCAGCGCATAAAATACACGCTTTTATACATAAAACATAAAAGAATCCATGAAATACATTTTGAGATCTAATATTTCATTTGCTCTGCCGGGAAACACATTCGAATCTTTATCGAAATGCCGAAAACGTAATGTTTTGCTTCCGAGGCTTTTGGAAAGCGGCCAACATTTTGCATATTTGATTTGTGAATGAAGCGTTTCTGATGTGCTTAGTCACAAAAGAGTTTGATTAATGATGCGAATTCGTTTTGGGGAAGTGGTCGTATTTTTAGATTTTGAACAAGCTGAGTGTTTGGAATTTTTTACCAATTTCTCTATAATAGGTTGACTTTGGAAAATTTGAAATTTTACTAAAGGCTAATTTTACCGGGTCTTCAAACCTAATAATGATGCTCATTCAAACGTCAAAGGGTTTTTTTCTTCGTGCGTATGTATGTGCGGATACATTTTTTGTCGACAATTTCGAGGACACGGATAGACCTCGAAATAGATCATTCAAAAAACATTCGATTCCTACTGACGGTAAGACGTCCTAGTTAACGAAGCACTGATAAGATTTTTGGAAAGTCAGATCCATCGGTTTCGGAGATCCAATAAAAGAAGTAATAAAAAATTCCATTAGGCGGTCAAAAATAATAAATAGACTTATGCCCATCAAATTATCAGCTATTTTATAGCGATTTTAATAATAAATACATTTTGTAACTTCCTTTAGAATAAGTTATAGTAATCGTAAAAAAATCGAAAATGAAAATTTTTATATATCTTTAAGGAGTTTCTAGAAATTTTGGCATACTTTAGAAAAAATGGATATGTGTGTGTGTGTACGTGCGTGTGTGTGTGCGGATACAAATTTTCGTCAACGATTTCGAGAACACGGATTAACCGATTTGAATAATTTAAAAAACATTCGATTTCTACTGATAAGAAGACGTGCTGATTAGTTTTTGTCAAAGGCAGGTCTATCCGTTTTGGAGATACGGGGCAAAAGGTGCCAAAAATGGTATTTCAGTTTTTGAGGTAACGGAGCGTCCGATTTAACTAATTCAAAAAATATTTTATTTGTATTGACGAAATGAACAACTGGTGAAAATTTTGTAAAGGCAGGTTCAGCGTTTTCGGAGATCCAATAAAAAAAGTGAAAAATAACGCCATTTGGCGGTCAAAACTGAATCTTACACATATGTAAATCGTATTATCAGATATTTTATGAAGATTATAATAATAAGTACAAATTTTATATATGGGTTCCGTACCAATGGTTACATGATAGACGACTACGCGGCGGTTATGCGCTTTGATATTTCGGCTTCAAATCAGCTATGCAGCGCGATTACTTGAAAAATGTTAAAAATTTTCAAACAAAAATCAACATATAAAAAAGAACGAAATATAAGAAAGAACAAATTTTTCAAAAAAGCCATATTTTTACAAAAAAATTCAAAATTTTTCATAAACCTAATTTTTTTCAAAGTTTTGCAGTTTTTTTTTAATAATTTAGTTTTCGGGACGGGAAGTTCCAGCAATTTGTCTTAAGGCACGACGTCATGCACTATTTCAATTTTTTTTAATTCTTCAAAAAAGTTTAATTTGTTTAAAAATTTAAAAATTCTCAAAAATCTATTTTTTGCTAAGTTTTCAAAAATGTCTAAGCTTTTTTAATTTTTTTTATACGGGAAGTTCCAGCAATTTGCCTCAAGACACGATGCCTTGCACCACTACTTCTACATATTTTTCTGAATTGTATTATATTATAATTATCAATTCTAATTTTGCATAATTCATTCTATTCTATTATCCCTTATTTTCATAAAAGCTCTCCTACGCTACGATTTTGTTTACAAGCAAAGTATTTCTACTATGCAAATTCTTGTTAAGTTCCAACTGTTATTGTTTGCTCGTTTACACTACATCAAGTTATTATGATGTCGTTGTCTCTATGAAGATTTATGTATAATGTATTTTCGAAATTTCCGCATAAATTAAACTCTGTCATTGTAGTGACAGTTTAAATTACTCGTTTGGTACTTAAATTCAAGTTGCTGGTAAAGCACACTATGCACGGAAAATGACATGGAATGTTGTTTTATTTGAAATTGTTTATATAACCCCATTAGAATTAGAATAATTGTTCATAGAATAACCCCTTGAAAAAATAAAATTGTTAATATTCTTTAACGAATATGGGTCAACGGTAGCGTTGCCATGACAACGCTATGTTACAGTCTATTTTAACGGAAAATTGGCGCCTTATTCCCATTTTTTTTTTCAATGTTTTCTTTTCACGTATATGTATCGATTTTTTAAATGATTCCAATAATCATTGGGCAATTTTTAAATTGGTCACCTGATAAGGCCCACATCTTTAATATGTGCTAGTGTTGCTACATATCTAATCTGACACTGATAAGTTGCTTGTAATAGGCATAATTAGTATCGACTATTTTTTTATATAAAAAATGAATGAAAAAGGTGTGAAAGTGATTTGTAGGCAAGTTGAACATGTTCTGTATGTTTTTTTGGAAGCGTTATCTTGTCGACAATGGACCAAAAGCAAATCATTGCGTATTGTATTACAGCATCACATCTCCGTAAATCGTGTTACTCTTGACAGTTTGATTTATACATTTATATCATTGTTGCGTACGCTTCGTGAAAATGGGAAATGTATCTATTATATGTGGATATATATATATATATATATATATATATATATATATATACCTGACATTCCATATTCATCAAATATTCTATTACATGTATACTATGTACCCCGAATGCGTCGATGTTTTCATTCGATGCATTCTGATGTGTGCATATCGTGCACCGACAGTTGTGACAGATTAGTAGATTTCGCGTATATTGCCATATAAATTAACTTTATATGAATATATGACTGCAAATTTCGCTAGTAGCATGCAACAAATTCGCGCTGATTGCATAGAAAATTACGGCCTGATTGTGTATCGACAATGCACACGGCCTTTCTCGGCTACGGGAATGCTTTTAGAACGTCATAAAACCTCCTGCAGCGATCGATTTTATTGCTGGTTCGAACTGGGCTCCTATACTATTAGCTTGAGAGCCAGCATGAGTTAAAGATTTATTTAAGAGATTGAGACATTGGGTCATTTTCGCCTTAAATCCAAAATGAAACCATAATTGATCACAGTTTTTAAAATTTAAAGGCAAAATAAGAATTCTGTGACTTCTTCTCTACATCATTCACTGCTAGTCGAAATTTATCTCATTTTTTTATCATTTATTAGTTTAGTAATGATTTATTATTATTATTAATTTTCCACATGAACAATCTTTTTTATTATTTTTCTATGTTCTATGTTTTAAATAATATTGTTTTCTAAATTTTTTCAAGTCAGTTAATTGCGTTGTAAATGATTGTAGTAAGCGAGATTTAATAATAAATTTAGTTAAATAAAATACTCATATTAACGTTAAGGGGGAGGAGGGGTAAAGCCTGCGTTAAAGACTTGAAAAAATCGATTTTTTTTGCAAAAATATCTTCCAAAACTAGTAAAGAATATATTGATGAAACTTTAGAAACAAATTCAAATTATTTTCGAATTAGGCGGAACGAAAGCTTCGAAGCGCAATTTCTCGGTTTTTCATTTTTACGATTCTTTCTAATTGGTGGGAAAGATAGGAAAAAAACTGAACGCCCTATCGAAAAGAGACAAAATTCACTGTATTTAAGATTAAATTCTATTCTAATTGAACCTAAAAAACTTAAAAAAGCGTTATAATGAACCCACTTTTTAAACGATCTGAAGAAAAATTTTGTATCAAAAAACATGATTTTTTGTTCAAATTGCGAAATATTGGTGAATTTTTTTTTTTTGAATTTTTTAGATTCAACTAGAATCTTTAATATTGAAAATATATATTTGTTTGGTTTTTTTTTTGTTTCGGATGTAAATTGTGACCGGCATCTTTCCCGCCAACTGACACCGGCACGCTCGTGGCGTATTGGCAAAATGCTTGTAACCGGCATATTATGACATATATTTTAATGACAAAAATTGAGAAGAATGTTCAAATATATAACAATAAAACCTGAAAGTTTCGTCTCAATTAAGTATTTATTTCTCTCCCTAAAAATTTATCAAAAAAGCCATTTTTTGAAGCCTCTATAGCAGGCTCTCCTCTTAACGACTTAACGCTCTAAAATCATTTCAAAATATTCAAATTTGTTGAAGCCTTTAAAGCAGGTTCTCCCTTTAACGACTTAACGCTCTAAAATCATTTCAAAATTTTCAAAATTAGCTAATACGACTTTTACGTATACCGATGGTTCAGTTACAATTTTCAAATAAATAACTAAGTACTATCAAGTCATTACAGATAGAAATATACCTATCTGTACGTATATCTACGAGGTCTGTTCAAAAAGTACCCGGAATTACTAATAATTAAATTTCGCGGGTCTGGAGTGTCTGATTGTCAAAATTTTTTTTTATTGTGTTGGTATACATGCCCCTAAAGTATGATGAAATTTTCAGCTATATTCACTGTTTACTTTGTCTGTGGTAGTCGCTAAGGTTCGACGTGTTTTTCTGAGCTCGGCGATTTTTACAATGGAAGAATTGAAAAGTCAAAGAATTTGTATTAAATTTTGCGTAAAAAATGAAATAAAGTGTTGCAAAGTGCAAAAATTCACCAGATATGGCTCCGTGTGACTTTTTCCTATTCCCAAAGTTGAAGAGACCCATGAAAGGACGGCGGTTTTCCTCGATTGAAGAAAATCGCTGAGAGTGCTCAAGGACATATCAAAAAGTGAATATCAAGGGTGCTTCGAAAATTGGAAAAAACGCTGGCATAAGTGTATTATATCTGGGGGAGACTACTTTGAAGGGGACCACATTAATGTAGACGAATAAATAAATATTTTTTTGAAAAAACGAAAATTCCGGGTACTTTTTGAACAGACCTCGTATACCCGCCCTAAAATTTTTATTTTACTATATTATACAAGGTAAACTGGGATTATAATTTGTCTGACCATTACTAAAAGACAGGGATTATTATTATATTTTAGAGGAATTCAATTTGGCAAAAGAAAAAAAGTTTTAATATAATAGGGCCATGTCAGTCACGTATGTGTGACATAAAAATAGTATATTTCGAGGAATTTTAGCAAAAATATATTTTCTTTAATACCTTACATATTTTTCATACATTTCTAATAAGTTCCCAAGGCGCATATGAAATTTTTTCCAGTTTTTTTTTTAATTTCTCAAAATGCAATTACAATCTGTTTTCAAAATATGTACAAAAAACATTTAGTAATTATGAATGTTAAGACCAAAATAGAGCTTCTCCATTGGTATCCTTTTTTGTGTTGATCTGATATATGAATTGAAATTTTTCTGTTATTATATAAATTTAATTCTTATATGTGGATTTCAAATTAGGCAAAATTAAAATATTTTATACAGGAGCAAGTTTGCATTCATATCTATCAGTAATTTACTTTGGACGAAGTGAAGATAGAGAATGATGAAATAATTCTATATAGTCTATAATTGAATTATTGATTAGCTTTATGCAATCAATTGCAGTATCGGCTTAATAAATCATTTCAATAATCTTGTGAAATCATGCGTATCGACTCTTTCTTAATATTTCCGTTTTTTTATATTAATGAATTTTGCCTATTAATAAGTGTTTTCCTCTAATAACCCAATTTATGTTTAAGATGGCCACTCGAGGCCATATGAATGAAATTATTTTCTGAAGAATTGTACTTATTGTTAGAAGGATTATACCTTCAGATAAAAAAATGAGAAAATATTCAGTAGTTTGTTTATAGCATTTTCATAAAAAAATAATAATTATTATATATTTTATTTTTATATATTTTTTATAAATAATTAATATTTTTTTTTTTTGAAAATGCCATGAAAAAACTACTGAAGATTTTCTCATTTTTTAATTTGATAGTACAGTCCTTTCATATAAAAGTCTTCAGAAAATAATTTCTAGTAGCCTAAATAGATGAAAAGTTAAAAAAAAAGTTAGGTGGTGGACCCTTCATTTTTTCCAAAATTGAACTAAACTTTCGGTGTATAGCTTTCGGACTATTTCTGCACATGCCCCAAAGAATTTTATATACGCTCAAATTATACGAGTGATTGCTTTTAATACACGTGCCATGTTATTTGGTGTTCGCGTTATTTGTCTTTACGATACTTTCAAAATCACTTCTAAATCGACAACGGCGCTATATATTATTAAAGATTTCAAGTTATAAATTTATAGTGCTATAATATTATATTACAAGTATAGTGCTCCATATCATAAAAGATAGAAATTAACTATCTGGTATTCTATCATTTTACAATTCTGATTAAGTGCACGATTTTTTATGAAACTTGCCATAACACTTTAGTGCATTTTTTTTAAAGGTAAACTTCTCAGAGTTGATGAATTTTGGAAATTTTAAATTTATAGTTCAACGAAAAGTCTTGAAATACTTGAAAACCTGAAAGTCATTATTTTTGACTGTGGTCCTGGAAATGTTATTTACGATAACGAATCCAAAGCTTAAATGAACAAAATTAATAAAAAGTTAACCACTAAAACCGAAACTTGGCCTAGGATATATTTTCACCAAAGCTCTCGGTTGCACTTACAAGCTCACAATTTGCAAACGTGAGACATTTTTTTTCTAATTTTTTTCTTGATAGTTATGACTATTACTATCACTTCGTTTCAACTTGACGTTGTATTTTTGGACACCCAGTATATCTACATAAATCTAAATCATTTGGTCCCTGATATTTATTTATTTACTATTCAACATTCAGCGACTGTTAATATTAACGACGTGTTTGTTCAGCCCGTTTTAACTAGCAAATGTTAGCGCTCTGTATTTTTATGTACATTTTAGTAAAAATAATTTAGTGCAGAATAGAGCTGTTGATTGCTGGATGTATAAATTAGAATATGTTTATCACGTGCCGCACTTAACAACATACTTCTGCGTTTAATTGCGACTTTTATTGCTTCCTGTAATCACCTATGTTAATTAAGGAGATGAATTCATATTAGAGAGAGAAAATTTCTTGCGAATGTTGTTTAGTCTTGTTTTGGACTTTTTATGTTGGTGTTTTACTGATGTTACATAACATTATAAAAAAATGCTTTGCTAAGTAAATATATTTAGTTTTATAGCATTTAGCTCGCCTCTCTATAAGTAGAGCATGAACAAAGTAAATAGGTTTCAATTCAAATATTTAGTTGGCAACTAAGTAATTGCGGATTTTTATTACACAATTAGAGACATTGTCTTCATAAAACTAAATAACTATATTTTTTTAATGTACTGTCCATTTTGATCAATGACTTTTTGTCAGCGTCACTGCTAAAAAACTTCTGCTTTTTGTTTAAAAAAAAAAAAAAATCAGGTACATTTTTACACCATTATAATCATTAAATTGTTTATTTAACATTCAGAAGGTTTTGTATAGACCAAAATGAAAAATTAAAAACAGAAGTTGAAAGATTAGGACTAATACCATGATGGATGTAACAAACATCTCAACCAAACTTCAATAATTTTTGGCGATTGACCAAAAATATGTGATCATTTCGATTTGCCACTTCAGGCCGCTTTTATTTTCAGGTGCATTGTTCATTTTCGTTAGTTGTTCAATGTAGACATCACAATTGATCATTCGGTTTGATAACAGTTCAAAGTTTTTCATCATTTAGTGAAAAATCTTGGCAAACCAATTTTGACGCTGCTGTTTTTTTTAAGGCTTCGTCATCATAAACAGCTCATAACCTTTCGTGAATTTAAAATACTTCTGTAGAAATAAAGCAAAATATGGCAATAAATTTTGATTTTACATATTTCAACAAACGGCCAACAAAAACTACGAAATGAATACAAAACTTTTTTTACTGCTTACTAAAAGTTAACAAAATGTGATTTTAACTTCCCGTAGGGTAAGTTACAGTAATGTCAAAAAAATCGAAAATGAAAATTTTTATATATCTTTACATTTCAAAGGTTTCTGAATATTTTGGCATACCTTAGAAAAAATGGATGTATGCGAGTGTGTGTTGTGCGGATACAAATTTTCGTCGACGGTTTCGAGAACACGGATCAACCGATTTCAATAATTCAAAAAACATTCGATTCGTATTGATGAGACGTGCTGATTTGTTTTTGGCGGAGGCAGGTCTAGCCGTTCCAAAGATACGGGAAAAAAGTGCCAAAAACGGTAACTCAGTTTTTAAGAGAACGGAGTGTGCGATTTTAATAATTTAAAAAACATTTTACTTGCATTGTCCATATGGAGAACTGATTAAATTTTTGGGAAAGCAGGTCCAGCGGTTATAGACTCTCAATAAAAATAAGTTGAAAAAATGTGATTTGGCGGTCAAAAATGTTTATTGGACTTATGCGCATTAAATTATCTAGTTGTTAGTGCTACTCAGCAAACCTAAAAATTCAATTGAAACCATCTAAGCTAAAACAGCAATTTCTACTTGGCCAACCTAATAGTTGATAATGATGAATTTTCCCAATAGTCAGTGCCAATCCTCGATACAAATAATCAAATTTATTTATTCCTATTTATCAATTATTCTGTTTCCAAAACGATGAAAAATGATGCGTCCACCGAGCCATAAAAACCGCGTGATTTAAAATCCCGCCAGTTACAATTTCATTTATAAGGTAATTTCCAGCACACCAATGTGCGGGCACAATACTTGGCAGAATTATATTCTGTGTATACACAGAACTCGCATATCCATTTACATATCATAGAACTCATTCCGGATTAAATTGAATTCATGAATAAATTATTTGGTATACTATTGTATTTGAGATTTTGTTTATTTTCGTGATATTTCGCCGTTGATTTTAACATAACATATGTTCCGGATATAAGTTACGCATTCAAGTGTGCTCGTGTCATTACGAAAATATCTCTGACGAAAATTGATATCGGATAAATAATCGGTTGTCTTTGAAGTTTTGGTATTAATAGTTATTGTGGTACGTGATCCCTGAATTTGTATCATGTTTGGATTATGTACTATATTCGCAGTACTGTCCTAGCTCCTAGGGCAGGCCTGCGAGTATGTTAACTTCAACTCGATTATGGAAAGAATAATGTTACAGATTTTCCTTTGCCATTTCAAAGCACGGAACCCAAAATAGGCTATTTTTAATTTGAAACATTTTTTTTGATCTATATTTTCAAGTAAATATTGATATCACTCCTGCATGATATCAGGTTATCCAGAGCAGGTGTTCGTACCCAAGCCATAGAATAACATTATTTCCTATCTAATAATAAAACATTAACTAGTTGAAAGTGGCAATTAGCCTTAAGGCAAGTTGCATGTACTACCCGAAACGTGTAAGAATTGTCTTAATCAATCGAAATTGAAATTTAGATATTTAGATAAAATTATCAACTGTTTATTTTAAAAATAGAGATATTGCAATTAGACATGGCAATTTCGAATAGAATTTTCTCAAACACATTTAAATTAACTGTAATTATATTAATTATATTGCATTGACACGTGCTTGCATGCCCTAAAATTGTAGTTTATTATTTTAAATTTAAATGAAATGATAATGTTTGACTTATCACATCACAAAAGCAAGTTTTGACACCAATTTTGACTACAATATTTTCTCAAAATTTGATGATTTTAGTATGTTTTATAAGATCATGATATCTATTGCCAAAAAATGTTCATAAAAATCGGCAAAAAAATTCACCAACAGTTAATTTCAAGAAAAGGGCTCGATAGATTTTTATCTAAAACTAATCAGTATCATTCCCAACCAATATCTTTCGAACAGTTTTTGATTTTTTAAAATTGATTCAGAATTGAGAGCTTTTGAGAAAGCGTCGATTTATGGCAAAAATCCGTTCGCACACACAATTTTTTTCAAATCTGGACTCATTTGATTCAGAATGGCTTGAAATGTCGAGAAAACGTAAAATCGGATTTTTTTATGAACACATAAACTTCTCCTTTATTAAAAAAAGTTTTGTATTGGAAACTACCAAATATTATACTTTTTGTGAAAACTATAAAATCAATCCAATGGTTCTAGATCATCAAATGCAAAATATAATATAACTCTTATAAATCTGAAAATATACGACCTTGCTGAATAAAATTCTGAGTATTGTGAATTTAATTTCAAGATATTACGATTTGTAGCGAATTTCATAGCAGCTTTGTATGTTAAATCCATAAAAAGACACTTCCTGGCGCAATATTAATTTTTGAGTTGCGATTTTATTTTATTTCTTGAATATTGCATTTACTATATACTTGTTAGGGTACATCCATTTATGATAGGATTAATTTCTTGGAAACTTTTTATATAGATTTCGAATTGAACGTCGTTCTCGTAATTATAGAAATTTAATTGAATTACCTCCAATTCACAAACTGAATTCATAAAAAATCACGTTTGAAAACCAAGTTAATTTTTGTTTGTAATATTTTTCATAAAAATTGGCTCCACAAAATATAAACACATAAATTGCGTTTGCTTTTGCTTTTCAGAAATTGCTGCAAAATCTAAATTAAATGTCTTTTATCATCGATTTTAGTAATTTCTATCTGCGCCACAATAAAATCGTTTCTGGGTTAAACCAATTAACTTATAATTCTTTTATACTATTGATAAACCGCAGTTGTATCATCAACTATAATTATTTATAATTTATTAGAAATTATTAAGCTTTGTTTCCAACAAAATGTATTTACGCTCGGTCATGTTTATGATGTATAAAAAATTAGTGACAGAACGTTTTTTATTGTGGTTGATCATTTTATATCATGATTCGGCAAATTTTTATTATGTATGTTCAGAATCGTTTTCATGGTCCGTGAATACCATTTTAATTCATCGAGGAAAATTAGGCTTGGATTTTTATTTTAGCAGTCATATGTTTCGAACGGAATTTACCTTTTTTTCAATTAATATGCTGGTTGAGGTTAAAGTTGCACAATCGACTAAATTTTAAAGCAAGTTTTTGGATAAGACTTTTCCTAACTTATCAGCTTATCGTAGCTCTTATTCCTATCACAAATGTCTTCATCCAAAAATATTCCTCTAGTAATTTGAAATAGTAGAACTTTTCCAATTTCCGCTTTTCTCTCGGCATCTTTAGCAGTTCATCTCGTCCCCGATATTTTCACGTACTTTCATACATGGTAAGAGTTTTAAACGCTATTTAATTAAAGTGCTGTTTTATTTTACACATGAAACGCGTTAAATGTTTTATTACCTTCATTGAAATAGTAAGAACATTTGTTATTGTGTCGTAAAACGTGAAGAATACTTTTTCATCGTAACATTTACTTGGGAGTAAGTTTTGTATTCATGTAACGGACGGAAGATCTACAATTGTGTATCTATTCGAACCATAAATTTTATAATTATTTAATTTTAAACTAAAAATTAAAAGTGAAAAATTTACTTTTTGCTTTATTCTGTATATTCAATATGATTTTGAATTTAACTTCCTTCTTTATATGATAAATTGACTATGTAAGAGTTTGCTTACAGAGGCAATATTATAAGGCAATGAGTAAAAGTTACAAGTTTACTATAATTGATGTAAAGTGGTAAATATGAATAGGAGTGAAAATAAGTTTTTTAAGTTTAATAACAAGATTTAAAATTTTTTATATTCTCATTTTCAGCAGCAATCAGAACCTTGTCCCCTTGATTATTTTATCATTAAAATGTATCCAATATTGATAACATATTATTTTTATTAGTCACAGCAATTTCCGGGAAGGGCTATTTTCACCCGGATACATATTTTAGATCTATATTTCCAAGTAAAAAAAATGGATATCGCTATTGCTCGATATTCAGGGATTAAATTTGGGTCCAGATTTGAAACCAGATTTTTATACGTACCAAAGTTCAAGTGGTGGATTTGTCTTTTTAAGTCCTTTTGCAAGTCACCCAAAAGATTTTGGGCAAATTTATTGGGATTGGACGTGTCAGTCTCTCTTGGTATATTATTACAGTAATACCCCACTTAACGTGGGTCTATCAAAGTAGAGCGTAATGCGAAACAGCGCTAAACGATGATGTTTACAGGAATTTATTGGGGTTAGGGAAAGATGGCTAAAAGATTGGTTGAGCAGTAAATATGAAAAGTTAGTTTTTTTAATAAAACTAAATCCAAATATTTATTTTTTAAAGTCCATATAAAAACCAAACCATTATTTCTTGCACAAATAAAAAGAAAATATAAATAACACGAAGATTCTTGAAAAACAAATGAAATTCTAAATCAGAAATATAGTTAGCCTTCCAGATTTTCAGTGTTCTGCTTTTTGTGACAAAAGTATCTAACGTTTTGCTTGCATTTTTATTTCGCGTTGTTCTCTTGAAAGTTCTTCATAAACGAAAAGAGCACCTCTAACCACGCCTAAACTTTTGAGTTCTTGTCAAAATTCAGATTTTCCATCAATGAGTTGATTCATGATTTCAGTTATAGTAGGCAAACTCCTTTTTACAAACACCATCGAAAGTTTTTTTTTGCTCTTCCTATGAATCACTGCCGTCAACATTTTTGTTATTTTCTTGTTCAGTTAATTCCTTAACATCACTATTAGAAAAACTGCGCTGCTTTTCGAATTATTTCTTCGACATCTTTTACATGGGTTGAAAGAAAAGAGCTCTAAACCGAAACAGTGCTAAACGATACAGCGTTAAGCGGGGTATTACTGAATTTACATGTAATTATTTCCACCTGTATGATATTTTTATTTATATAATCAGTCTTAAAAAATCTTAGGGCACACTGCCTCAATTGCCATAACCATTTTATTTCCATTTCACCATTGTCTTGCCAACAACTTGAGTTCCATCGCGTTTCTTCCGCTATAATTTATGCTCTGTGTCGAGGTATAATTGCGTATGAAAATAATATGTATATCTGCATCTATTGTAGGTGAATATCATTCTATTGCGTGGCTTTTATATAATTGCTTTGTAAACACGAGAAGTCGTACTGTAAATGTAACTTCACATTGGAAAACGATGATTCAAAAGATTACTTCCAACTAAATTTCATACGTTATGTAAAGGAACAAAATTCGTTATAGTGGTTGATTACACAGGCCAACAAAAAAAAGTTTTTTTTTTGGTGCCTCAAATGTTAGAGCTGATTCTTATAGTATTTTTTGCGCTGATTTCAAATCTGCAAACCATTTTTTTGTATCAGCTCTAGTTTTTGAGATACAAAGAAGTTGCCGAAACCAGGTCCATTCGAGGTCGTCACGGAAAAGAACTTTTCACAGTGTCAACTAATGTCCCAACTAAGGCCGAATGGGTCTTGTAAGTTTGTATGTACGAGTAGTCATATCTCATTAAAATAACATTCGGAATTGTATTACTCTTTTGTACTTTCGTTCCTTATATTAGGTGCGCAACTAAGTTCTCGCTGTTTGTCAGTATATGGCTCTATCAGTAAGGGTTGGTCGATTTTGACAAATCCAAAACGTCTTGAAGCAAGCTTAGAGTAAGTAAACAAACTGCTGCGACACATAATTGATTTCGTTTTTGCATTATATACTTCTGGTTAAGTGAATATGTCCAATTTTATGCCAAACAATCGTTATTTGCGAGGAGTGTTGATTTTCGTCTTCTTTTCAAAAAAAACGGGAATTTAAGTGCATCGAGACCTACAGAAATGTTGCTCTGAGCGAAACAACATGCCGTGAAGGGTTTTGTCGCTTCAAAAATGGTGATTTTAATGTTGACGACCACCCTCGTGAAAGAAGGCCAAAACCTTCAAAAACGCTAAATTGAAGGCCTTGAAGTTCGAAGAGGATTCGTGCCAAACTCAAAAAGATCTTGCTTTAGAATTAGGAGTTACCCATCAAATCATTTCCAAGCTATAGCATGCGTCGGGGATGATTTAGAAGCAAGAAACTTCGGTTTCTTGTGAGTTGAAGCCAAGAGACGTCGAGCGTCATTTTTTCGCCTGTAAACAACTGCTCCAGCGGCGAGAAAAGAAGAGGTTCTTCATCACATCGTGACAGGTGATAAAAAATGAATACATTACAGCAATCCAAAGACGAGAAAATCTCGGTTTGGCCGAATATTCACTGCGAAGGTTATGCTCTACATATGGTGGGACCAGGTCGGTGTTATTTGTTATGAGCTGTTGAAACCGAGTGAAACCATCACTGGAGAACTGTATCGAACTCAATTGATGCATTTTTTTATAATAAAGTTACATTTTCATCGAAAAAACAGCGAGAACTTAGTTGCGCACCTAATATCGTAAAATATATCATATATATCGTATCTTGAAAACTAAAGCTCATAGAAAAAAACCAATGTCATTTTTGAAATCAGCGCCCCAAATATACTTAAAAACAGCATTAAAATCGTTTGCACCATTTTCTTTGTTGACCTGTGTTATTTTTAATTTATGGTTCAAGTTTTTTTTACTGCAGTATTACTTCATTTAATCAATATTAAATTTACAGTTATTGTCTTCATAAAAAAATCTTGCCAGTATATATATTACATGTTATTAGATGATAAGAATAATTAATTACTTTGTTCCCTTATATTTATGGCCGTTTTCAACAGCCCAGTCATGCAAACGATACGGCCGTTTATTTATACCAATATATAAACCGTTGCTCCCAAATAACATTTATCAACTTTTTTTTATTATTGCCTATAATTTAATTTTTCCATGCATCAACTCACCGAATTTATCAACGTGTAACGCGAATTCCACGTTTTGTTCCGAGTCATGTTGTATATAGTAAAATCATTGATCTGTAGCTATCGAAAGAAAATTTAATATTTAGAAATTGAATATGTGTTTGATGGAGTAGAAGCAGTCCAATATGTATAATGTTATTGATTTTTATTATATTATTATTAACCTGGGCGTATATGAAAGGGTAAACTATGATCTTCACATCATAACTTATTAAGTTATGGTTTCAACACCGAATTCCGAGTTTTCTAAATTTTTAATTGCAACGATTTTTTGCGAAATTATTCACCAAATTTGCATGAACTAAAATTTGTTTTAACCATATTAAACAGAAATTACTGACGAATTGTCGATTTGGTAAATTAATTCTGGATTAGTTTTAACGTTCATGATTTTATCAGCATTTATATCACTTTTGTAATGAGAAGTTGCAATTTGTCTAATTGTATCATATAATATAATTCTATTATTTATTTTATATTTATTATTATGGTTTTAGATTTAACAACAAACAGTAGGCCGACCTCGCTTTTATTATAATTGACAAAACCAATTCATAATAGAAGGGATACATATTTTACTCGTTAAACAATCTCTTGTCCTATTTTCTTAATTATGCCTTAGATAATTTTTTTATAATATACATATTTACATTCCATTTATATAAAAAATAATATTAAAATGACCGGCTTTGAAAAAATCAAATGCATCTACAAATTATATAAAAAATGGCTTAATATAGATCTGTCACAACTGTCGAGCATATAAGATTGAGTTATAATAAATGAGATGGGCATTTTATTTAAAAGTTATTACTTTAAAAAATAATTTTGCTTTAAATTTGAATAAAAAATATATAATAATTGATATTTATATGATAATGTTGTGAATTTTATACTTTTCCTAAAATGTCCATCTCCATAACCCGAGGCATCATTATAAGTGCCTAGCCGAGTCGCCTTGTTGCCTGTCGTTAACCAAAATACTAAAGACATCGTGCAATTTATAATATTATATAATTAATATATAATGTATAATTTGTAATATTTTATATATATAAAAAATAAAAACATCGCACAGATCACACAGACAAACATTTCCATGCACGCCCCACAAAGCTCTATATATTCTTTCTATATATATTTACTTTAAAATACTATGTGAAAACTGTTCAACTACTGTTGCTAAATTGATACCAACATTTGAAGAAGATTATTAGACAAGAAAGGAACTGAGAGCAGGTATTGTAATTTTGTATCAAAATATACATATATGAAGTTTTATCACATTTTTAATACACACATGATGTATGTGGAGTGAATGGTGGAAATATGTGAGATTTATGTGGAAAATAAACTTTTAGGTATAATTGCAACCTTTTAGAAATTAATATATATTTATTTTTATTATTTTTTTATTTAGTTTTCATATAGTATAGTGTTATTTCGTTGCGGAAAGTCGAGGAAAATTTTATTCCCTTAATGCATTATTTTAAATATTAATAAGAACGAATTGGGAAGCTAAAGACGTTATTTATTCATGACAATTGCAAGATCCGAAAGAGTTTCCTAAATGAACACTCAGATAAAATTCAATTATGTGGAAAACTTCCAAAGTGTTGAAATTAAACAGTGATTGTATAGGGATTTACCCAATTTGATCTTAACTTTTTCTTGGTTTTTCATCAGTTAAAGTTAAATTATTAGCATAGAGAATTATTTATAAGGGTTTTTGTCATTCTTCGCACTATTTTTTAACTAAAAATAAGTTACAAAGTTTTTGAATTTGCTAATCTTTCTCCCCAGATAAATTCGCAGTACTAATGAATTAGAATTAATTTATTTTGGCTCCTCAATTTCTTTGATTTAAGATTATTTGTGTAGATAGACACAAATATTTTTATACAATGAGCCTGAGACATAAATATTTATTATTATTGATTAAATAATTCATATCTCCTATCGTTAACGGCTTTATATAATGATAAAATCCTATAATGCAATTTGATTTCAAATTCCAATCATATTGATAATATTCAATAAGAACCCATCATCTATCAATAATGCTCATTCATCGAGTAATGTTTTGATATACGATTTTCTTTGTGTCTTCATATATGAAAAAGGAATTAAATGAAATTCTAATGAAGATATCAAGGATGAATGGAAACCAATTATTGTTCTTATGACTTTCTTTATAAAAGTCTAATGAGCTAGTAACGCGAGAAAAGCTTTTAAAGTTAATAGTTAACAAGATAAGTTGAGGAATTTTAATCTATCAATAAGATAAAGTGAATTGGAAACCACTAGACTTTTACTTATAAATTGTTGGATTGAAAATTTTACTCAAGTTTATTTCGGATCTGGTGAATTTAATCCAACTTTACCTAAGAAATAACAGATAAAAACAAAAACTTCTGTGTTTGTAATTGAAGTACGAGCCACCAATATAATATTGAGAAATAATTTTTATAAAATAATACAAATTATAATAAAACCATTCTGAAAATTCTTAATCAATAAAAAGTTCAAAAGTTTGCCTTAAAACATCTATCTAAAATTCATTGTTTCCTTTATCAGTGATTGATTTCATTCGATTGACCTATATAATAATTTTTTCCAATAATTATTCATTCTACCGCACTATTATCATTATTAATGTAAATATTCCTACATAATGTAATTTGTGTACTTGTCCGAAAAATAATGTTTTGAAGCGCACATCTATTAAATAATTATATTATTTATTCATTGAATTGCGTATTTATAACATTAAAACCGCATCTATTTGATAACAATCCATTGCCAAACTGGTTGATTGCATATTAAAGCTTGAATTATATAATATTTGATGGAATGATACTAGGTGAATTATTAATTAGAGTAACCAGTAAATGGAATTAAATAATAGATGAATCAATGTTTGATTTTATGAACTTATTGGTATTTGAAAAAAAAAGAAATAATTATGATTTTAAGATTTTGATATTGCTGGTGAATTTGGTACAATATATTACTATCAAAGTAAACTAGAGATCGAATTAGCATAAATGAGAATGACCTGCCGTAATATTTAGTTTTGTTAACAAATATTTTGTAACACATCTTTTTATAGTTGAAAATAATTAATTACAAATATTTGATTTATTTTTCATTAGATGTTTATTTGAATCATTTGTAGTGATCAATATATCATAAATGTAGATGTAAAATATCATCTTATTATTTGCACAAAATGTAACGTACTTGATTATATCAGAATTTCCATTAACAGTTCAATTTTTTGTTCCATAAAATTCGTTGATGATTAAATTAAAACTTACTGATTAAATTAGTATTTTTGTCAATTGTTCCATTTTTTTTTAAATCGCACCAAAACTGCTTCTTAAATAATGGAACTGAGCTTCACGGTGCTCAACAAATGAAAATTTTATGTTAAAATAATTTATTTTTTATAATAATAATAAATCATTAAATTATTAAATTAAAGTTCAAAAGGGAAATTTACATCACTTTATGCTTGCTCAATTTATCACTATTCATCAAGCATTGGAACTTCAATATATTGCACATATTGAAATAAATTGAATGTAACTAAATATTAATTAATGCTTTATGTTCCATTGTTTTATGTGATGGCAGTATATATATATATATATATATATATATATATATATATATATATATTTGGAGCAATTACTCGCTTCGTTACCTATTATTTGAAACATTGAACATGCAGAAACTGTACCAGACACCAGGTGTTTAGTGCGCTTAAACCTAAATGACAGTTACGTGTACTTGCGAATGTTCTATGTGGCGAATACGGTTAATGAAATTTGCACATTTCAATAATTTTCTATGATATTTCACCTCTCTAGTGGACACCAAACGAAGGTATCTAGTATTTTACTCTAAATTTTCATTTTACGCTATGTTATTTCACGGTATCTCTTTGCTATTATACTCTTACTATTGACTTTTTTTAAAGAAATCGAGTTGATCTGAATTCAATTCCTAATGTATCTCAATTATAAATATCATTTGTAAAAGGTTTGTCATCATCATCACAAAAACAAGCAAATTATATTTTTTATACTATTTTAAATAGGAGGCCAAAGATGTAGCCACCACCTTATTCTTACGACGTTTTGCTATCCGGGGATGAGCAAAAATGTTTCATTAATACCAGTAAATGTATTTTTTTCGTTGGTAGTTTTTTTTTTGGTTGATGATTCCTACCCCTGAGGGAGCGTACATTAATCACGTGATCGATTTTTTAATTTTTGAATTTTTGGACCTCTCTCCTTCCCCTTGGTAGTATTCAAAATTACCACCCTCTTCCTCCAAACATCAAGTACATGAGTCACAGGAATTTTTTTTTAATTTTTTGTATTTTATTTTCAAAAAACGTTTGGATTTTTTTTTTAAATTCAGATGAAAAATAAATACACGTGATATTTTACTATGCCCCTTCCTCTAAAAAGCTTACGTGATTAATGGACTCCTCCTTATATGTAAAAATGCAGCTTCATATTATGTTAGATACGCTAAACCTCGAAAACGGCTGAACCGATTTGGCCACTTTGTTTTAGTCTTGAAATATTTTTTGTTTTAAACCCACGTCAGTTTAAATTTAAATTCAAACCATTTTAAATTTAAAAATGCTCTTTGAAAAGCGTATAATTTAAAATGGCACAATGGCTGGGTTATGCGTCAAATGTCAAATGTTTTTTAACAATTTGAAAGGGGTTGTTATTAGGGTTATTTTCAATGTTGGTTATTCTTTCAATTTAATCTAATTAGAATTCAAGCTCATCAGTTACCAGAATTCACTACGAAACTCCTTAATAGCAGAGAACTATTGAGTTGTTCTTCCAACATGTCCTTTTAGTATACAATGTCCTTTTAAGGCTGACAATTGTAAATTTATCAAATTTATTGAATGTCCTTAGGGATCGTTCAAGTATTACGTAAGCAGATTTATTACAATTATTTACCCCCCCATCCCCCTTGTCAGCAAAAGTAAGTAAAGCTCTTAGCTCAAAATCAGCAAATCAATAACACCCCCGCCATCCTATAGTGCTTACGTAATACTTGAACGGCCCCTTAGCAGTTGTAAATAAAATAGAGAATAAAAAAAAATTAAGTGTAAACTTTTTCCAAATGTTAGTATGAAAATGCAACTTTTGACTTCGATAAATATGAAAAAAAGTGGAGTTGCATATTTTCCGTCTAGACGCCGTCTAAGACCTGCTAATCTGGTAGAAGCCGACCACAAGGCAATTTCGAAACGAAAGGCACGCGACTAATGCGGCGCGGTTTGCTTTTGACTATACCGAGCACGTGTCTGAAACTATAAACGTCAGTTCATGATGTTTTACAAAACCGGGTCATATTCACACCTTTTATCGAATGTCTATCTTAACTGGTTGTAAAGAAATAAACACACACTTTAATAATGGATATTAATTGGGAATGATACTGATTAGTTTTAGGTGAAAATCTACTGAGCCGTTTTCTTGTAATTAACTGTTGAAAAAAAATTTAAGCCGATTTTTATGGAACTTTTTTTGGCGATATATATCATGGTCTTATAGAACTTACTGAAATATTACGGCCTTACGACAAGTAGTTTAATTTAAAAAATTTATCAAAGTTTGAGAAAATGACTAGTTTTTTTTTGACGTTTGTTAAAATTAAAATTAGGCGATTTACTTGGTATAAAGATAGAGTACTTGGTCTTAATGAACATACTAAACCTTTAAAGTCCTGCGGAAACTGATTCAATTATAAAAATTGTTGATTTTTTAAAATTTGCTTTTAAAAAATACTCCGAGTTAACGTGTTCGTTCGTTTTCAATTATGTGTAGTAAATCCACTCGGAATACTTTTAATCACTCGTAAATTAATTTATTGTTTATTAATTAAATCGATTATTTACCCATTTCGGGAAGTTTATGTATTTTGCCTCAAGGCAAAATACCAATACCAACTAGTTTTATATTTTTTATCATTCTATATATTATATTTATTTTCTTATAAATCAAGAAATGTATTCCGAAACGTAGTCACTAACAAGGAGAACATAAGATTAACTCTTCTAGGATTTCGATGAAACTTTGCATAGTGATAGAGTTGATAGTCAAATCGAACTGTTTAAAATATTATAGGCCTATGAGAAGCAGTTGAATTATAAAAAATAATTGAAATTATCGAAAATAAATCGTGCGCAATGCATACCTTGTAAGAACGCTCAATTCTAGTCTGGAAATAAGAAACCGTTTAATAATTCCATTGTAGTAAATTTAAGATGAAAAAACAATTTGGATACGTCGACTATGATTTTTTATATGTACTGTAAATTTTCATATAAATTGAAAAAGAATCTAAAATGAAATTGTTATAAAAAGGAAAATCAATCATATTTTACATACGATATAAAGCAAAAATATGAACTACCGAGAATTCTAAAAAATGATCATAAGAAACAATCGTTTTTTTTTTATCTCCCGTAGTAAATGAAATACAGTATAACATTTTACGATTTCTTACTGTTAACGCGTCATTGCCAACCCTGGTATAATAATTATATTTTATTATCTCCATGCAGGATAGCGACAATAAACCCTCATTCATCCCTTTCATTGTTACGCGTCCTGTCGCAAAATCAGTAATCCATTTTTCCTAGAATTTTATCACCTGTCCCTGACTACATCATACAATCATCCTTATATTTCCAAGAAATTCGCACTACCTGTATCCAGTTTAAATTCTTCGTATCATGCAATTTATCAACCAATACCTGTTCGGTTGATAAATGTAATAACCACTGATTGGTTCCAAAATTGTAATGGGGTGTCCTTAACTCCACAAAATGGGCCAATCAGAAAAATATATAAAATTATAAAATCTACATAATTTAGTATCAACTTAAATTTCATACAGTTAAGAGCAGTCGTAAATCAACACTCAAAACTATAACATGTAATTCAAACATCAACTATCTAATCATCTATAAGTCTTAATATTCTTTAAATATATAATAATCAAACAGTTATTCAACATCTTTTAATTTTATTCAAACGGTCTGATATAGCCAACAACTAAATATATCTGGTCCTTCGGCAAAGTGCAAGTGTTCAATAGAGTTCGGCAGCATCCAGATAGATCACGAACTTCTTAAACACTTTGAACCTATCTCAACAAATACTTATTTGGCCATTTAAACAGAATGGTCATTTTAATAAACATTTTTTGGTCCTTCGAGCCGGATTAACCAGTGAAAGTGAAAGAAACAATCTAAATCTAAAACTTAGTGCATAGTGTATTATTTAAATCTTCATCTTCTAGCGTGATACACTGCATCGCATATTAAGTTAAAAACCTTTATCTAAAATCTAAAATCTAAAACTTAGTGCACAGTGTATTATTTAAATCTTCATCTTCTAGTGTAATACATTGCATCGCATATTAAGTTAAAAACCTTTATCTAAAATCTAAAATCTAAAACTCATAGTGCACAGTGTAATTAGTTAAATCATCTTTTAACATAATGCACTGCATCGCATGAATATTAATCTAAAATCTAAAATCTAAAACTTATAGTGCACAGTGTAATTAGTTAAATCATCTTTTAACATAATGCATTGCATCGCATGAATATTAATCTAAAATCTAAAACTTATAGTGCACAGTGAAATTAGTTAAATCATCTTTTAACATAATACATTGCATCGCATGAACATTAATCTAAAATCTAAAACTTATAGTGCACAGTGTAATTAGTTAAATCATCTTTTAACATAATACATTGCATCGCATGAACGTTAATCTAAAATCAAATTTAAACAACGATTATATCAACAACAATTCAAACAATTAAATCAAACTAACATCAACATTAACAATAAATCTCAGTGTAAGTGCATTGTGTATTATCGTGAAACAACAAGAAGCAGCATAATTATAGCACAATAAAGCTGCAGCACATTTTCAAGGAAACAACAGCTGAATCCAAATCAGCTCAAGAGGAACAATTGCGGACACATGACGCGACAACACAAAGGTCAGTCTAATTTAAGCACTCCTTTTTCTTAATCCTTCCTATTCATTATCTTTACCTATCGTTATTTGAATTTTGCGTAGTAGATCTGTGTTAATATGGATTCTTTAGAAAATTTAAATATCAAAAAAGAGTTTATGAAATTTCGTTTGACGCAAATCCATAGCTTTTGTAAAAGAATAAGAGAAAATGAGAGTAGCAAGTTAGATATATCAGAGCTTAAACAAATATTAGAAATACTAAAACCTTCTTTAGATACTTTTCAAGAAATATTAATTCAAATTGCAAATCATTTTGATGACGAAGAGTACATTGACTTTTGATAGATACAGAATTTTACGATTTCAATGATACTTATACTAAATGCTGTGTAATTTTAATAACAATTATTAAAACATTCAAAACAGATCCTAGCTCAAATAGTGGCCTTGGTGACAAATCATATCAAACAAACAATAATAAATTTGCAGTAATTAATTTACCTCATTTCGAC
Organism: Ctenocephalides felis; assembly: GCF_003426905.1. Classification (NCBI taxonomy): domain Eukaryota; kingdom Metazoa; phylum Arthropoda; class Insecta; order Siphonaptera; family Pulicidae; genus Ctenocephalides; species Ctenocephalides felis. Next base: position 55,457,768 of record NW_020539725.1, on the reverse strand, counting down.
GGTACAGATATTAACTGGTTACATTTCTATAATTCATTCTATACAATTCATATTGACCCAAATATTAGCAATTCTCAAAAATATTCTTACCTAAAATCTTGCTTGAAAGGCGAAGCAGGTAACATAATCGATTCTTTACCTGCTACCGCGACAACTACATAAATGTTTGGGAATTGCTAAAATCGCGGTACGAAAGTAAACCATTATAGTAAACATTACACAAAAACTTAAACAACTATATTTCGATTCCATCTGAATCAATAACTCTCAATGAATCTAATAATAATAAATCTAAAAACGTTGTGCATCCTGAAACTATAAACGTCATTAAATCAGATACGGCAAAAAGAGGAACTACGTCGGTACTATTATTAGATTCTAATAATCAAATAATAAATCAATTAACAAATGAGAATATTACTCAATATCAAAAAAGCAATGTTATTAAAAACGTCTTCTGTAATCATAACTTATCAACTAAAGCTAATACGACAGAAGAACTAGTTTTAAATAAACAAAATCTAACAATTAACTTAAATCAAGCTAATTATAACGCTGAACATCTTGAACCTAAAAACAACATTAAATCAATTACGGTAATAAGAGACACTACCTCAGCACCATTATTAAATTCAATAATCAAATAAAACAAGTAACAAATAAGAATCTTACTCAAAATCCAAAAAACGATGCTATTAAAAACATCTTCTGTGACGTTGACTTATCACTAAAGTCAATGCAACAGAAAAACTTATTTTAAATAAACAAAATCTAACTACTAAACATAATCAAGCAAAGTACAACGTAAATTATTCTAATGCTAACTATCAAAATCTTTTAAACAATCAGAATACTTGGCTTAATATCGGCGATAAAACAATTACAACTTTAGCCAAGACAGGGTTTGAATTTAATTCTAAAAATATCACTATAAATCAAACAATTAATAAAAAATCAATCTTAGCTGCAACAGTGCAAATATTCAATCTTATGATATTAAGAGATCGCCATAACTTTGTCCATAAAAAGTATAAAGCATATACATATTGGTTTGTGTGTTTTGTCACCAAAGCTATCGACATCGAAGTAATATACGATTTGATCGCGGAATCTTTTATATCAGCTTTAAAACAATTTACCGCAAACTCTAGCAAATCTCGCGAATCATTAACACAGATTGAAACAATATTAAATTTTAGACTATTATCTTTACAAGGTTCCAATCCAAATAATTACAATCCTTCAAACCCATATCATTTCCTAATTGACAAACCAACATCAATCCTAAATCCTTGCGTGCTTGAAATCTCTGACAATATGCTATCAACTTCATCAGAGAACAAGGCAACATCATCAGAAGCGGTTGCGCAAGAAAACGCACAAAAACGCATCAAAACTTATTGTAAGCTAAATTCGGTAGTATGGTACTACTCCTCGATTAAATTCTAAAACCACTACGACCGCGATTAGGCATTATCACAAATCTGCACCCTAAGGACGGCATCATCATTCGAGTGGTAAAAGCAAAATTAAACAAAGACATTGTAAAATCTAATAACTAACTTTTGTGTGATTACATTGTGAAACAGTGAAAATGATCAATATTAAACATAAAAAACAATTTGTGTATTACCGAATAATCAAAAACTATCTGAAACATTAAATAATTATAGTGTGGTGAAGTGTCAATTATCAATAATCATGCGAAACATTTAGGCATTTTAACGACTCTAGTGAAGTGTCAGTACAATCATTTTGAACATTTGGACAATTTTAAAGACTCTAGTAAAGTGTCCGTGAATAATCTAACATTATATCCATTATCATTATCATTAATCAATCTATTACCAATATTATCATCACATGTCATGTGCTATCTATAAACTTTCAAAACATTAACATTGTTATAAGCAATGGCATAAAACTATGATTAAGCAACGTTAAAAAATATTCATAATTAATTCCTCATAATTTTTTAAGTCCGGGGGCATGTTAACGCGTCATTGCCAACCCTGGTATAATAATTATATTTTATTATCTCCATGCAGGATAGCGACAATAAACCCTCATTCATCCCTTTCATTGTTACGCGTCCTGTCGCAAAATCAGTAATCCATTTTTCCTAGAATTTTTATCACCTGTCCCTGACTACATCATACAATCATCCTTATATTTCCAAGAAATTCGCACTACCTGTATCCAGTTTAAATTCTTCGTATCATGCAATTTATCAACCAATACCTGTTCGGTTGATAAATGTAATAACCACTGATTGGTTCCAAAATTGTAATGGGGTGTCCTTAACTCCACAAAATGGGCCAATCAGAAAAATATATAAAATTATAAAATCTACATAATTTAGTATCAACTTAAATTTCATACAGTTAAGAGCAGTCGTAAATCAACACTCAAAACTATAACATGTAATTCAAACATCAACTATCTAATCATCTATAAGTCTTAATATTCTTTAAATATATAATAATCAAACAGTTATTCAACATCTTTTATTTTTATTCAAACGGTCTGATATAGCCAACAACTAAATATATCTGGTCCTTCGGCAAAGTGCAAGTGTTCAATAGAGTTCGGCAGCATCCAGATAGATCACGAACTTCTTAAACACTTTGAACCTATCTCAACAAATACTTATTTGGCCATTTAAACAGAATGGTCATTTTACTAAACACTTACCATAATCGTGGTCCATCAAACCCAATTTTATACCTTGTTTTTACGATCGTTTGTGTATAAAAGCGAGTTTTTGAAAAGCGATCTATTTTGGCCAATAAAACTTACAATATTCTGAATAATACGGACTTCCATTTATTCAAATTCAAAGGCTCTATGGAATTTGTGATAATAAAAACTGACATTTCTTCACAAAAAGCACTTACCTAGCAATTGTGAAGGGGCAGCTTTTTTGTACACAAACGTTGCGCCGCGCCGTCTGGGAGAGCTTTTGAAAACTTTATCGATGATAAAGAGAGAGCTGGGATGGTGGATAAAATGATAATAATAACTAGCTGTAAGTGGAATTCTGTCTTAAGGCAATTAGGGCATCGCGCCTTAAGGCAAATTGCTGGAACTTCCCGTACCAAAAATTATTATTTTTAAACGATTAACATTTTTGAAAAAATTTTACTTCAAAAAAATAGATTTTTGAGAAACTATAAATTTGACAAAAAAATACTTTTTTTTGAAAAAAAATTTTTTTTATTTGAAAAAAAAATTTTTTTTGAAAAAAAAAAATTTTTAAAACAAAAAAATTTTTTGAAAAAAAAATGTTTTCTTCGTTTTGACATAGTTTGGAAATTCTGAACTTTTTTTCAAAGCAGTCGCACTGCTTGAACTGCATAGAGACGAAATGTCGAAGCTCGCAAGTGCTGCGTCGCCGTCTAACGCATAAACATTGGTACGGAACCCATAGAAATGTAAAAAAAAATTATACTTATTGTTAAAATCTCTATAAAATATCTGATAATTTGATATGCATATGTCTAATGATCATTTTTAACCGCCGAATGGCATTTTTTTTTACTTTTTTTATTAGATCTCCGAAACCGCTAGACCTGCCTTCATGAAAATTTGATCAATTCTACATCTTGTCAATACAAGTAAAATGTTTTTTGAATTATTCAAATCGGACGCTCCGTTCTCTTAAAAACGAAGGTACCATTTTTGGCACTTTTTGCCCCGTATCTTCGGAACGGCTAAACCTGCCTTTGCCAAAAACTAATCAGCACGTCTTCTTATCAATACGAATCGAATGTTTTTTGAATTATTCAAATCGGTTGATCCGTGTTCCCGAAATCGTCGACGAAAATTTGTATCCGCACATACATACACACACGTACATACATACATACATACATACATACATACATACATACATACATACATACATACATACATACATACATACATACATACATACATACATACATACATACACACACACACACACACACACACACACATACATCCATTTTTTCTAAGGTATGCCAAAATGTTCAGAAACCTCTGAAACGTAAAGATATATAAAAATTTTCATTTTCGATTTTTTTGCGATTACTATAACTTGCCCTACGGGAAGTTAATAAATATAATTTAAATAACAAATGATAATGCAAATATATCATGTGAGAAATTTATTTAGTTAATTTTATATTTTGCAATTATTTCTTGTTAAGCAGTATTTTATATACCCTTATTACATATTTCTGAGCAGCATTTCATTTATTAAAGAAAATTTCTCTATTTTGTAATCGATATTGCCAATTCTCTCTTAACATTTAATTTTCGTTGGCATAATGAAAAATAGTTTTATGTGTGTTTAATTTTTTTTTTTGAAAATTCAAGATTTGATATTTGTTATTTTCGATTTCCATTTTCAATTTAATTGGTGTCAAATTTACAGAATGATGTTGAAATGAAGAGTGATTTCATTCCTCAGTCTTTTTTATTTTTGCCCATCTTTTTCCTCCACTGGCTCTTTATCTATAACCAGAGAAAATAAATGAACGTGTGTACACTTTGGAGCTTTCCAGAACTCGACAGTGACGAGGGAGCGTTAGAAAACTTTCGGGGAAATGGACGCGCTAAAGTTCATGGTACAAATCGTTTTTTAAATAGTTCCGGATGGCTGCGCGCACTTTTCAGAGGGGCTTAGTTTCATATTTTCACTTTGAGCTTTTGCTTCGCATTATTATGAAATTATATCGCATGACGTGGAAAATTAAACGTATAAATGATTTTTAGTCGACTTCTAAATTTTTTTCATGAAGTATATAAATAGTTTCAGCTTGAATTTTTCCACTGTTAGATATACAATATTAGACTTGTCTGAAACAGAGTTCAGATTCGGATTGAATCAAACGATGATAAAATTCAATTAAGTGTAGAGATTCATATTGGGCTGTACATATTCGGATTCATAATGTCGGCCAGGAAAGGATTTTTAATAATTAATATTCAATTAATATTTTATAATATTCTATTTTAGCTTCATTAATGATTCAAATTTAATCTTTTTTATATAATATTTTAATTTATAGATTTGCCATATTGGCGCACAACAGTTTTTTTTGAAATTTTTACTCCTATGAATAAATTAATATATTTTCTCTGATGATATTTTTGAATTTGAAGTGATACTTATTAATTAATAACATTATTTAGTGTAGTAACAAAAATCCACTATTTTTCCAATAGATGACTTAATTTATCCGTACCTTAAGTCTGATCTTGTTCTAGTATCAATGAAGATTGTTTGTTTATTTACATTTGTGAATTACAATCTGTCGTTCTTATACAACATTCAGTAATTTTGATGGTTTGTTAAATAAAGGAAAAAGGTCGAAAGGTCACTCATTAGTGATCCGATTCGATGTTGGATATGTTTAGCTTAATTTCTTCCTTAACAGTGTTAAGTGTATGAACCAACCAATTTGGGACATACTTGGGTGCGTTTATAATTTCTTTCAAAATCCTGTTTTGAAATCTTAGTGTTATTATGTTAGATTTGCGTGCCTTTCCCCAGAGCTGTATTCCGTACGTCCAAATTGGTTTCAACATGACTTTGTACAGTAGAAGTTTGTTCCATCCAGTACAGTTTTATTTTCGTGATTTCCAGATGTTGGCGTTTATATCAATTAAAATGAAGGAAATTTTATTAAAATTATATCAAAACTCCTAGATCCTTGATTTAAATTCTTATTATATTATATTTCAGTATTTATAAATTATTTTAGTTATGATATTTCATCTTCCGTTAGAAAGTTAGGTGGCGCTAGAAAGATGAGATTTCTTAAAATTAACTTTTAGTAAATAAAACTTTCCGACGGTTTTATAATTAGACTCAGTTTTGTGGAGAATGTTTGCTATATTTTACAGTTTTTTTTGATAAATGCGAAATTATATGTGATACTCATTATAATATGCAAAGGGAAAAATATATAAATACGTAGTCCTCCGTTCCAATATTTTAAAAATTTAACATTTACCTATTTGCAATATTGACAAGTAATTTCTTCATATTTCATTCCAAGAGAGTATTCATAGTGCCATTCCGAGAATTCGGTACAAAGTGCTTTTTTTCATAAAACCTCTCACTCTGAATATGAGATATTATAATGAGACAGCCAAAACAGGAGGGACTGCTCTGCTCGAAGAAAACTTTTATCCTAATTAGAATTGTGCCTTGAGTATAAAAGGAAAAATCCGATTAGTTCGTGCTCGGAATGGGTATAAGCTGTTTCGTGATGCTAAAATCGGACGGTTTTGTTTTAATCTGGTTATTTCCAACTTTGTTTAGTCTTTCGTTTATATCGTAATCAACTTTATTGCGGGTGAATGATATTTTTGTTAAAATGGAGGAGGAGGAAGATGAAATATCATAACTGAAATATTGAAATAAGCTTTGAAATCAAGGAGCTATTATTTAATATATAAAATAAGTATTAAGACTCTCCTTCGATTCAGTTTGTTAGGTTATAATTTAACCTTTGTAGCTGTGAACTGATTTGTTGGTATAATTTCTGTATTTATTGCAGTTCTTATTATGATCACTGATTTGACACTAAATTATAATTGAAGAAGATATATTTATTGATAATTCATTACATATAGTTGTTACACCAACTATACTGTAAGAAGTGAGCAAAATAAGTCCGATCCAAATCTCCGCTGCTCCTTCTACAGGGATAGCATCCATCCCGTGTAAAAGCTCAATGCCATGAAGGTCGTCGCCTTCTTGGCCAATATAATAAAAAGTAAATATTGATGTACAGATATAATAAAAAAAATTCTTTCGACATGTTATTTGCCGTGTCAGTCATATGTGCATGATGCTAAGAAGTTCTACATGACCCATGTCAGATATATATGTCTGACATTACTGACTACAATATATAGAGAACAAAAGTTTTAATATAGGGGCATGTTAGTCATAAAAAATATTGCTTTTTGAGGTATTTTGGCAAAAAAAAATACATTAAGTTTCCTTGATACATTTTTAACTAAATTATCTAATAAAGTGGTCATGGCTATATACGAGAGTTTTTTATATTATCGTGGCGCTTAACGTGTTGAATTGATTTATCAATAATTCTTACCTAAATTTGCTGGTATAAACATCGTTCAAACATTATATTGCAACAAAACTCATTTATTACTATGAAATATTTTATTAAAGTTTTGCATTTCGTTTACGAGAAATTTATTCCTATGTCTGTCTCGAGACTATTTTTTCGTCTAACACGTGTAACACGCCGTTCACCTATATGTAAACGAGCAACACATCGAACAACCGTGTGTGTGGTTTATAATTCACTGCGCGTTTTCCGGATTTCCATCGCCTTGGCTAAGCTTGTATAGTGCCCACGGTAGCCGGTGGCATTAACATGATCTCTATAAAACTAGATGTAGGATAAACTGAGAGCTGGTAATAATTTTACTTCAGGAGTCTCAGTAAAACTCCAGAAATAAAACATCTATAATGTTGATGTACGTTTGGCTCATTATAAATGATTACAGTAAACTTTATGTATCATAGTTACGAAAAAAAAATTTGACTTTTTTCAAAGAAAATGTACATTTCATTGTAAGTTTGCAAAACATTGTTCCCCAATTGCTGCACTTCAATACTGATCAACTACTTCTATTTTTTTGAAATTATATTTGACATCTGAAATATATGAACTCTTTGAATGTAACAAAATATTTTTCAATATTGAAAAATGTTGAAAAATATTTTTTAATAAATATTTTGGGCGGGGCACAAAGGTTCACTTTAAATTCGCAATTATATTGCGAAAACCTTATCAAACAAACAACTATCTATGTTCAATAAAACTCCCTGCTAAGTTATCATTAAAGAAATGTATTTTTAGGTGTTTTTCAAAAATTTGTTACCTGGTCTTTTTACCCATAGATGGGGTAAAATGGGACAGCCAGGGGGACAAGTTGGTCCAATGTCTGTCAATTTTTCTAATAATAGCTACATCATTCAAGCAATATGAATTTTATGGGTTCATTTTTTACAGAGATAACACTGTATATAACCTTGATCTAGTATTTCTACTTATCTTCGAAAAATTACCAGGTAACCTAAACAAATATTTACAGAATTGAGTGAGGAATCCGTCACTCAAAAATTAAAAAAAAGTGGCCATACAATCTTATAAAATGTCAAGAAATAAAAAAAGGAGATCTCTCATTGGGAATAAACCTTTAAATGCTCAAAGACCAGCATATTGTCTTAAAAAATAATATTTTGATCGGCGATGAATATATGCAAAAAAAATGTTTTTTTTGTTTTTTTACTACATTTTATTGTGTACGCTTTTGCCTACATTTTATTGTGTACACATTTTATTTTGTTCACTTGGGTGAAGTTTTAGTTGGTCTTTTTTACCCCACTCCACGTGCAACCTTTTATAGAGTTTATATGGAAAAAACTGTTGAACCTAACTTAAAATTAACAATACTTCTTAGAAAACAATGAGATATCTTATACTGAAAAATTATATTAAGGTTTCGTAAACTAAACAACAGTGCTCACAACCAAAAGAAAATAACGAAAGAAAATACTTTTGTTACGGATTTTCAAACATTGTCGTTTATCCCCTGATAGCGACGTCGTAAGAATTAAGTTGATGGCTTATGCATCTTTTTCCCTCTACTTTCAAATATTGTTGTTGAATTTTTTTTAACGTTACTTGCTTCTGAGATATCGGTGATGGACTTTTTTACCCGCGGACCTTTAAGACTATTTGTTTCTTACTATAATATTATTTTATCCACCAGCTCTCGCAAAAATCTCCGGTAACAAGCCGTGTTTCACATCATAGCGACCACGCGCGCTAACCGGATTTATTTTAAATACACAAAACCCGCGGCGGCCTGAAAAGCTGTCTGTTTTCCGAATCGATTTGACTTCGCGAAAAACCCTGAGGGCTGCATGTAATCGACACTGAGTGATATTCAATAATTGATTTGGAATTTGCTACTCTGCGTGATTTATGTTTGCGAAGAAAATCTTTTTTGGTCCTCTTTAAATATTGGAAGGGAAGGGTAGAAGACTCAGGAAAATGATTTTATAAATGTATTAAATATAGGGTCCGCCATCTAACTTTTGTAGCCATTTTGAATCTTTAGCATCCATTTTGATTTTTTGGCATCCATTTTGATTTTTTGGCAACCATTTAAAAGTTAGGCTGCCATGTGCATTTCCCTTACAAACCAAAACTATTATTTCAAATTTAAAAAAATCAATAGAATTTAAAAAAAAAAAAGTTATTTGGCGGGCCCTATATTTTTGATCGCTTTTATCATGTATTGAAAATCGGAATTTTTCTTTGATGAATTCTTTATAATCATGTTCCATTCATTCAGTTTTCTAATAAAATTAATTTAGGGTAATCAAAGCTATTACCACTATAAAATTATTTTCATGTAAATTTTATTGTTGTGTAACCCTGTATGTGAATTTCGAACCATACCTTCGCCAGGCTAACGGGTTGTATGTGCCACATGAATAATAACGAAAACAGGGCACGTTTTGTTTTATGTATCTCGTGCATGCATTAGTAGGTGCAGGAAATGTGGATCATACGAAATATGTGAGCCGGAAGTTCTTCGGAATTATCTCATCAAGTGAGAGAGCTTTTAATATTACAACAATCTGTGCGCCAGTTTAGGAGCTTAATATTAAATGTGTTTTTGAATGTACAAGATTTTAAAGACGAAGGCATAAGAGTCAGGGGTTGGGATTAAGACAACAATGTTAAACAAGTTATAATTTTATTCTACAACTTTTGTCCGAACAAACCTTTTACTTAGCTCTTTCCGTTTACCACCTCGCAGCATGTGTGAATATTTAGGTGTTTAAATTTGAAGTGCTGATAGATTTAGCAACTATTCAAACTATTTCATAAATTCATCAAGAACCATTTAAAATTTTATACATAGTTAAATTGGTTTCAAAATTATTAGTTTTTTATCCATATATCATAACTTCGTATTTCTAACGGCTTAGCCTATGCGCGAGTTAGACTGTCAAAGTTTAAGGAAAATCTCAAGAAAATTCTATTTGACTTTTAAGATATAGCAATTTTAATTATGAATTTTACAACAAATTTAAAAGTTTTAAAGTTCAGTTAAATCAATAATACAGCACAACTTTATAATTGCAGTTATGCCCCACAACCAGAAATTTATATTTCAAATTAAACTCTCTCCAATTCTTAGAATTATGCAAAAAATAATGTATTAAATAAATAATAAGTTGAATTACCTCTCCAATATTTACTTCCAACTTTGTACAGAACCATCAAATTCTTCAGAACCGGTTTGTAATTTTAAATTTCATTAAAGATCCAGCAATGATTTCTGTACATATTCCTTCTTGATAACGAATCGTCACGATTGGTGGCTTCGGAATAAATCAAATATAATTAACTTGCGGAATCTTGGTCGTTATTTGAACTTGCTATCTTCTCTATCGGAACGTGCAATATTCCTTTTAAAGTTTTTATTCGGCACGAATTTCACATTTGCATTCTCGATGCGAAGTGTATTACTTTTGACGGGATTATAATCTTATTTTAGCTAGCATTCGACTAGAAAAGTAGTTAGTAGGTGCGGAATTTGGCGACACATATTAGTTGCGGTTGTTAGTTTAATTATGTTAGTAAAATATACCAAGTTGCAACATAATGCTATTTTTGAATTATTATTTTTTCTTTTTGCATGTTACATGTTTAAAAATAACATGTATAAAATACGAAACGAACCAAATCTGCTGTCCGAACAATTTATAGCTCCGGATTTCGTTCGACAGTGACACATGAGCCTAGGGGTTATAACCGTTCCGCCGGCGCCTTGCCCCAGCAATTTTAATACATACATAAGCACGATTTTAATGCGTGCTTTTAGTAAAAGTGTCAAACATTTACCTTGATTACCATCAGATGTAGATAAGCGGATTATGGGGTTTTTATAGTACACCCTAAGTTGTTCCTAACACGCGGATCATTTTCATTATTTAACACCTCTTTTAAACCGTATAAATATGCTATTGCGGTAATAATGACTATTATGATCCTGACGAGACCGGAAAGTCGATCATTCTTATGATTTTTGAAATAACACGGAAAGTCAGCTGTGCATAATGAAGAGCATTCACATAAAATCTATACAGATGTTTTACAGTTTGTAATTTTCAATATTATAATCTGATTTGAAACTTTATTAGCATCTAATCACTTCATTTATCTCACACTTTTCAATTATCGGTAAAAAATTACCGGTTTGCCTTTATATAGTAATGAAAAACCCAAACACAAATCCTAATGCAACTAACATAAAATTGTCCTGGTTTCATAGATAACTCAAACATGCAGTTAGTCGACCCGGATGCTTTGGCGTCCGGGTGGACACGCCAGATGTTATAAATATTAAATATTTATATATTACAAAAATTGAATTTTTATGTCTTTTTATTTTCATTATCGTGAATATTATTATTATAAGGTATTATTTTGGAGTATGCAAATGATACATGAGATTTGTATGTGTGTATGAATATGTAAATATGTGATGATAAACTTCACTAATAAACACTACAGAACAGTAATAACACTTCAATATGTGTCATAGTACACGTAAGATACAAGAACCAGTAAGGATCAAGGATACATTTCCATATGAGTAGACAATACACAGAACAGGATAACAACAGCATTTGCCAACTTCAACATGATGGCTTTCGAAAACATTATAGAAGATGTAGTATACACCTGCAATATTGCGAAAATCTATGCGTACACCCACATACTGAACTCAGAAGATGAAAACATAAGATATACAATTGCTTTCACACACATAAGGTCACGAAGCAAGTAATATAGTCTTATTGCTTCGCATCCTCTTAAAATATGTTCACATGCAACATAATATTTTACTTGGGTGATGGGAGATTTATCACAAGAAGTAAATGGAATATTTGTTACATTACGAAGATTTGTTTTTATATTTAGGAACCATAACATGATATTCTACATTTACATTAAACATATCACAATCCAAGCATGTAGGCGAGTACACGAACAATATGTTACATGAGCCTGACATACACTCCATAGAATCTGCGCGCTTATATTTGATACCAACACAGATATCGATTTTCAAAAACCAACACCGAATTAACATGTAAACTAAGCTGTACCTTGAGGGATCTACAACATGTACTCACAAAAAAATGATTCATTTACACTGGTTTACATAACATGAAAACGATTCAACCCTTAACACCCACGGGCCACAGAAATTACAATATCTAGAATATTGTCAGTAAAAAGTAGCGCGCACGCAACAAGGATTTTCGACCCGGAAAATAACAAAAAAAATTAAATGTATGTGGAAAAGTTGTTCGGAAAAATATAGAAAACAAAACCTAAAAAAAAGAAACATGGCGATGTGCATTGGAATTGTTTGTCTGTGTAGGTGTACGTGTTTGCGACCGTTTTGGCGTAATAACGATCTGACAGCCGCGGTCAGACGGTCGGTGCAGGCCGGGCGACTTTTGGCATCATCCTTACAACGCTCCCCGTCACATATCCTACGACAACTTCATTTGTGTGATGATGATGATGAAGCTTCTTTGTGTGCTTGCGGGGGTGTTGCGGTAAGTACTTTGATGATTGATGTCATTTGTATATTAATTGTTAATTGAGACATTTACCTCCATTCAGACTCATAATTACACATGCAACGATCATAATTTTAAATTATTATGGCATCACTTGCAACCAGTTGAAAACTAGCACAGTTGTCTTCTGTGAGTTTTTAAAAGTCTCATTGAGATGTAATACGAATGCTATTTTTTACATACCTGTGAATGATATAATAGATCAATTTATCTATTTTTCAAAAAAAAAAAATATGTAGATCATCAAATCATGAATTTCTGTCGATTTTTTTCATTTTAAATAGAAACATATAGAACGTTTTTAGAAATATTTTAAAATAAACTATTCCATAATTGATAAAAAAAAAATTAAATATACCTGCCAGTCTCAGCGACTTACTTAACAGCATAATACTTAAGTTTCGAATTACTAATTCATATGGAAAATATATAAGATATTATATATATATTAATATTTTTTTACGTATGTAGAACATTGTTCAGAAAGAATGATGTATAAATTACGAAAATTAAATTTAAACAAGAAAGTCTTATTACATGTGTATATGGTATTCAAATATACAATATTTGTACATTTATAATTGAGAAATATTAATATAATTAGAAAAAGTTCTTGAACCGAAAAAATAGTTATATTTGAAAATTATTTTTGAGTTTATTAATCATGTGATCGATTTTTAAGGGTTTTTGGATTCCTTCTATTTTTTGGTGTAATTCTTAATCTCTATAAATAAATCTCTTCTTACACCCAACATCACGTGTATTTTTAGTGTCTAGAAAAAATCTTAAAATTCTGAAAATAGTTTTTTTTTTCAAATTCAGGTAAAAAATAAATGCAAATGATTATTACTGAAAACTTTTTCGCCCTCTTTTAAGCCTCTTGTGATTAATGGACGGCTCTTTACAAGTTTGATAATAGTTCTTGTTAATTGTCGGATTTTTATCTTCTTCCAACATAATCCAAACTGTTTTATGGCACTTTAATTAAATAAATCAGATCATCTTGTGTGTTTTTTCTTATACGATTGAATCTATTTAGTGAAAACTGAATAAAATTTTTGCATTGAATATAATTCATTTTTAAGTTGAAAAATATGCAATTAACTGAACCTCATGAATTTGAGCTGCCAAAGACATGTTGGACCACATGCCGAAGCCAACAATCAGCTTTTGTGAAGGCTTTGATAGTTTGCCGTAATTAATTTTTCATATTAATTTTAGATATTTGTGCATTCGCTATATATATATAGTAATTTAGTAATGACCATTAAAATTAGCTTAGCTTAATACTACTTCTACACAAATAACCAATCCATGACAGTGATGTCTTCTTGCTTTGCTGTATGAATTCTCTATTATCATTTTGTCTAAAATATTAACTATTCGATTTCTAGTTCCACAAGTTTTCTATACTTCAAATTTTGTCAGGTTCAAATGTGCACAATCCTTTTTTATTTGAAAGCCTTTCGAACGCTGAAGTCACAAATCATCGACGGAAGTTTTTGATGCCATATCTTTCTAAACAAACAAAGGCTTTTCAATATCACAGCTTATACACGGAATTGAATTCGATAGTGAAGCGAATTCGATTCGGAAGCGAATTCCATAGTGAATGCTTTACGACACGCCAACGCCATACTAAATATAGGGAGGAAGAATTAACATGAAAGGGAAACCCCCGAAAATATTTAATATATAGTATTGGGAGAACATGATGCTTAATACAAGCCGACTTGTTGACAACGATAAACAGCTACTTCATAGTGAAAATTGCTCCAAAAGAAAGAAAATTTAAAAAAGTAGGTTCTCTGTTTATGATATAAGCAATTTATATTATTTTCGTTTTTGCATATACAATAGGGCAGAGCGGAGCTTAAAGATCCACGGGCAAAAGGGTCCACCGAGTAACATTGTCCGATAGTTTGATGTATGTTATTTGTTGTGATATAATTAGTTTGGTTTTCACAATATAATTGCTCAAAGTCAAATTGGAGCTTAGTGCTCCGCCCTAGCATATATCATATTAATCAATTTTAATGTTTCTATATTTATTTTTAATTAAATTTTAATGAGTTTCATAATTTTCTCTGACATTTTAGAAATTTTACCATTTGATATCAATATCAGAATAGGTATTGTAACAGCCTTATACAAGCTATATTTCCAGTGGACGACATCTAATATCTTTTAAAAGTAACCTCGTGTCGTTCATTTTTAAATATATTTTTGCAAGTGAAAAATTCCAGAAAATACTTACCATGTTCGCTGTGAATTATTACCGCCCAGTTTGGCTTACGTACGCGCTGAGAAAATTTGCAAATTGCCAGGAATAGCGCGCGAAGCATAAATCCTTCGAGTTCTTTGAGTGTGTATAATAATATCCTGGACCAGAGAATGCAAGAAGTGTAGCTCAGTAGCTCCTTCCTCTGTTCTTAAATATTCATAATGGAACAACCAGACCGCTAGATGTTTCCAGTCTTATTCAAAAACCATTCTTTTATATATAGACTGCGAATAATAATGATAGAGAAAAAGCGCTTTTCAAAGGCTGGTAATTATAAATAATGCTATAGAAAGCTAGCGACCTGGAATTTCCAGAAAGGATGTAATTAATGATACAACTGTTTTGTTGGGCATTTAATGTTTTCATTTTTGTGCTAGGTAATTATGTCCTATTGTTTGTCATATGGTAAAACTTAGTTGTTAAAAACTTAGTAATATGCAAATGGAACCGAATTATTATTATTTCAATTAGACATTAGACCTGTGGCCGTCCCACTTTATCACGTCTATATGGACTAAATGACCAAAAATTACTAAAGGACTAAATGACAAATTTAAATAAAAAAACACATTTCTACAATAATGAATTGGTCCGGTTTTTTGGCAAAAATGATGGAATTCGAAAACCGGTTTGTTAGTGAAAAAAGTCGGTTTTTACTGTATAAATGAAAAATGACAAATATAGCCAAATATAAAAGATAGATGAAAGCGTTTTGATTCTTGAAATCATATAATTTCTATAGCATTTGATATCTTATCAGTCTGCAATGGTTTCCAGATAGGTTTTGTATATATTAATTTAGATTTTTATGCCAGTGTATATATTAATCTAAATCAATGTGACTTCTTCTTGAAGAAGTAACTTCCTCTACTAAAACTTCAAAAAAAAGATTTTTAAACCCTAAAAGCCACAAATAAAAGAACAAAAAACTTAGAATCATTATATAAGGCTTTAAAAACAATTAAGCATAATTTGGTCGCATCTATGAGAGTATTTTCTATTTCAGGAGTATTTTGTGAGTAAATAAAGGTTTAAATAGCAATTTGATAGATGCTCTCAGTTTTTTGAAATCATATTTGATTAAACAAAAAAAAACATTAGAATGTTTAAAATTAATTAATTAAAATTGCTCGGAACAGATAATACCCGAGTTTAGCTTAATTGTTTTTAAAAATAAAATTGATATTAGCAAGTATGTATCATTATGTATCTAATTTTTTTTTAATTTAATGAATGTTTTTATTTAAAAATGTATTATTTTTATTTATTCGAAAACTTTCCTTTCACTATCATAAAAATATTCACATTCTTATATGTGAAAATGATGCATGAATAACAAATAATTATTTTCAAAGTTATTTATTCAAGATAAAATATTATTTTTTAGTTCTACTAATTAAAATTAAAATAATTTTGTTTACTATCCATAAAATTGAACAATAAATAAATTCAGTCAAATACTGCTCTAAAGCCGGCCACAGACGTAACTGTATACTTGCGCAACCTGCGACTTGCGCATGTATTCTGTAGCGTCTGTGGTGTGTTTTTTGCGCAACTTGACAGACTGGTGCAAGCGAGTAGGCATGAGCACTTTTTCATTATTTTAATTGCGCAATCATTCAAGTCGGCAAGTTCGTTCGTTGGCCGCGTGTGGCAGCACATGTCCCGTTTTTATTTTACTTTGTAGCGAATTCATAATACAAGTTTATGAAGTTATCGACAATTAAAAGTTATTAAATTAGCCCTTTGAACACTTTGAATTCTCTTCTGATGCTGTAAATACATAAATTAATGAAAAAGATATATTTTTAGGTTATGTTTTGACATTTATTATTTGACATTTGTGATATGCTTGCGCAAGTACTTGAACATAAACTTGAACCGTCTGTGGGCGCTGTGAAAATACGCCTGGTTGCGCATTCATTCAGTTGCGCAAGTATACAGTTACGTCTGTGGCCGGCTTAAATCACACTATATTAGCGGATAAATTACAGAATATTCGAGCAAAAATTTATTTAAATTTATATAAAATTCGAAAACCGGATAAAACCGTTTTTTTTAGTAAAATTAAATTTGAAAACCGGTTTTCTGAAATGTCGGTTTTTGTATAAACCCGAGTCGGAAGTTTTGACCGAACACAGTCATATAGTTGTTTGTTTCATATATGTTATTTGTTTTGGTATAATTAGTTTGGTTTTTGCAATATAATTTTGCTCAACATCAAATTAGACCTTTGTGCCCCGCTTTACCCTAACATTAACAGTCCCATATTCCATTTTACATTGTTATCAAAGGTATTTAATTTTGGAAATCGAATTAATCTAATCTTTTATATCGAGATTTACATTTTTCTATATTTGCTTTTTTATCCAGAGAGATTTAAATCCCTGGTGTACTCTGTGTTTTATATCGTTTCTAATATAAAGAGAATACCTGTGCTGGCATCGTTAGTGTTTCTCTAAATAATAGATTAGCTCTTTGTGATCACTACTGTAAGGCAAATTACTTTTGTAAGCTTACTGAGAGATCACAATTAACCAACAAATGTATAGGTACTGTGTAGAGGTAGACGATGAATTGCGGTCGAGTTTGTTCGATTATAATAATTACATCACTGCCATTATAACTGTATATCGGAGAATTGGCCACTCAATTTTAAGGATGGTAATATTTAAACTATTATTTGGCATTGTATTGAAATCGTACACCTTTTGCCAGTTGTTTTATTCCGGAAAGTGTTGAATATTTAATTCGCCGGTAATGGGGTTGTGTATCGTTTCTTAAATATCTAATTTATTTATTGTTTCATTTAAGACATTGGAAATTCAGTCTCTCGGTCTTAGTGCAGGTCGCGTATCGAATTATGAAGCCAATCTATGCAAATGTATTCCTAAGGCGGTGGTGTGTATATGTTTTATTCATATCTGGCAATCGCATATAGAAGCAGCGCCGTTTCCATATTCGCAATAGCATCATGCAGCTTTATTTATTCAGAGATTTCGAAGCGATCAAATATGATTTGAAACGGCGGCGATTTTCATAAAAAGGGCAGCATGCTGCTGGCTTATTAGATTAGATAGCGATTTTGGTAATGGGTAAATGTTTCCTGGTACAAATGGGGTGATTGATTAGCTTTGTTTCATTTTTTATTCGTGACAGGTTAATAGTGATATTATTTAATGGGATAATTAGAGGAAAGGTCATTTAATGCAAATCATATTTGACAGTTGAAACTATTGAAGTGAATCTAAATTATAGCTAATTACAGCTGTAAAATTTGTTTGTATTTACTTCTGCTACTAACATTTTTTGTGAATGTAATAAATGAGCAATTCTTTAACTTAAGCTTAATTCATCCCAATTTAAACTAATTCATTCTTTCAATTTAATCTCAATGTCTTCAATCTCTCCAACATATTAGGTTGGCAACTAAGTAAGTGCGGATTTTGTCAGAAAGACATTTTGCTCATGGAACTTTTTATTTTGAACTCCATTTTAATCATTATGTTTTGTCATCTTTTAAGCTGTATCAATCCCACTGCCATCAAGATTCTGGTTCTTATTAGCAAAAACCTGAATCAGGTACAATTTGGCACCATCTTCATATCACCATCATCATCATCATTATTGTTTTTATTTAATTCATGATTTTTGCCATCTTTCAAGCTGAACCAATATCCCTCTCTCATCAAAATTCTGGTTTCTATGAGCAAAATCTTCATATCACGAGCATCATCTTTATTGTTTTTTTTTTTAATTTCTGGTTTTTGTTGATCTTTCAAGCTGCACCAATATCCCACTCTCATCAAAATTCCTGTTCTTATTAGCCAAAACCTGAATCAGGTACAATTTGGCACCATCTTTATATCACCATCATCATCATCATTATTGTTTTTTTTTTTTTTTAAAAAAAAAATCTTGATTTTGTCATCTTTCAAGCTGCACCAATATCCCACTCTCATAAAAATTCTGGTTCTTATTAGCAAAAAACTGAATCAGGTATAATTTGGCACTATCTTCATATCACCAGCATCATTATTGATTTTTTTCCTAATTCAAGGATTTTTGGAAAAATCAAAACAATTAGTAATCAGATGGTTAAGGTGAGGAGTGTCAGGACTATATGTTAGATGTGGCAAAATATCCCAAACAAGCTTCAATAATTTTTACCAAGTAGTCAAAGACATGTCATGTCAATAATGGAGTATATCATCTTTTCCATTTGCCAATTCAGGCCGTTTTTTTCTAACTGCATTGTTTAATTTTGTTAGTTGTTTAATGTAGACATCAGAATTGATCATTCGATTGATGATAACAGTTCAAAGTAGACAATTCTTTTTTAATCAATTTGAACTGGACGACAAGAACGGTTTTTCATCTTTGAGTGAAAAATCTCCAGAACGAAATTTGTTTAACCAATTTTGACACTGCCGCTTTTTTATGGTTTCGTCATCACTAACAGTGAAAAACTTTTTGTGAGCTTAAGATGCCCTTTTACCTTTGCATTTTCGATTTAATTTTTCATCTTTCAATGACCACCAAACGGAAACTACACTATCGACCAAAAAACTTGTGTTTACATATTGTCTACTAAATTGCCTACCTAATATAACAGCTAGTTGTCTGCTAACCAATAACAAAAGGTATTTTACTTTTCCACCAGGTCACCAAACCTAAAAAATTAACTAAAACCATCTAAGATAATGCAGTCATTTAATCTTAAATTAGCTCTCGAATCTCGAAATTCGAGATACCCAGCTGCAAGTGCGTAAATACTAGTATATTGACACCTAAAAGTTGTCTCAAAACCTACACATGGTAGGGTGTACGCAACATATGTAGGTTTTGAGACAACTTTTAGGATGCAAAATACAAGTATTTACAGACTTACAGCTGGGTATATCGAATTCCAAGGTGAACTGACTATAATGACTGGACTAAAAGTTAAATCCGCCCTTACTTAGCTGCCAACCTAATATATAACAAATTTCTAACTCTGTCGAAAAATATAACTGGCAACTAATCTTATAATAGTTTCCTATTACAATCCCATTTTGTATTTTCCAACGGCATGTGCATTTAACGTTCAGTTCGCCGCTTTTTATTTCGAATGTTTGAGTCGAGCCGGAGCGGACCAAAGGCAATTTTCCGCATTTTGCTTCCATTTATAAAAGCTATACACACAATAGACAGCTCACTTACAACTTTAACTAACTATAAACTTTTGGAACCACCGAAATGTAGTTTGAGATGGATGTAATTTATTTTATTGTGGGCAAAAACTTTTGACCTAGGAGCTAGGAACTAGGACCTAGGAGAAATGAATGTTAAAAATTCTATACGTTGAGCCAACATGTCGGAATAAAAATTTACATTTGCGAATAATGGAAGTTCAAATATTTTTAAATATAATGGTCTGGTTACCAAAATCATAAATTGTACTTATAAAAACGAATGCACGGCACATGGATAAAATGAGTAACAATATCAAGATATCATAGGCATAGGACGTATTCAGAATCTTCCCATCATATAAGCTTCTCATCATTTATTCAATTTGTGTTGTTTTACTACCATCTCATTAATTCGTTTCTTTACCATAATATTATCAATCCTTGATTTCACCAAAAGTTATTCTCATTAAGTTTTCACAATACCCATTTTCCACTCACACCCAGGAATGAGGATTTGAAATCCTCATTGAAGCGAATAATGTGGGATTCGTTTGCATTTTAATACTTCAAGGGAAATAAGATTTTTGCATGATATTTCTTATGTAGTCTCCTCTTCAAATATTTATGTCTTAAGGTATTATTTTCGTGAAAGTCGAATGGTACACAAAATCTAGCATCTAATCCCACTTGGCGAATTTGTAAAGCTCGCTGAGTTGTAGGAGTATAGGTGAGACCAGGGTTGGGATAGGAGGTAATAGAGATAGATAGTTGAAAACTTATTAAAATTAGGGTTTTTTTGTTTTTATTGAATGAGGAAAATAATAAAATAATAAGTTAAGAGTGGTTTATTAAATCATTCAAATCGGATGCTTAGTTCTCTCAAAAACTGCCATTTTTTGCACATTTAGCTCTGTATCTCCAAAACGGCTCGATCTACCTTTGCTAAAATCTAATCACCACTTCTACTCATCGTTACGAATGTTATTTGGATCATTCAAATCGGTTGATCCGTTCTCTTAAAAACTGACATTTATAGGCCTTTTTCCTCCATATCTCCGAACCCGCCAAAAAACTAATCAGCGCTTCTCCTTATTATGAGGAATCGATTGCCTTTTGAATTTTTTAAATCGGTACATCCATACGCCCGAAATCGTCGACGAAAAATTGTCTCCACACGTACACACACACATACACCCACAATCATATACACACACATCCATTTTTTCTGAGGTATGCCGAAATGTTCAGAATCCTCTGAAACGTAAAGATATACAAAAAATTTTATTTTCTATCTTTGGCCCATTACTATAACTTGCCCTACGAAAATTTAAAAAAAATTTGAAAGTAGAAATAGATCCTAGTAAATGGATCAACAAATAGGAGTATATTGTACTTAAAGAAAAGTCAGGAAAAATATTTCCATATTTTAATTTTGACCCGTGACCTGTGACCTTAAAAGGTCACCTAGAATCGTTTGTTGAATACGAAATTAGACCATATAAAAGAATTAGACTTCAATAAAGTAGATGGCAAATGTAAAATGAACATTTTAAATAATATATATTTCTAGTTCATTAGGTACAATAAATATATAAAATTCCAAACGTATGTTTTTTGCTCGAATAGATTTTTTTTTCAATTATATTTAATAATTCAAGGGTTAATCTTCTCCCAGCCTCCCCTATAACCATTTCAAATGCGTTCCAACACAATCGTATATATTTATTATTTTAGAGCCCGCGTAGGATTAATGAATAGTTGATGTGATTGGTTTACCCTCTGAAATATATTACATAACATTGTTGTGCGAATCGAATGATTATTTGATGTTCAGGGTTTACAAACGTTGCTGGTCGAACAAATTGCCTGGGGGATGATAGTCAGGTTGGGGGATTTTTAGTCATTTTGGAATTTTGCTTTGATTGCTCTGGTGTTGATTTGTGGTATGTGATAGAGATCAATTGTATAGTCGGTAATGGAAGCCAAAGTGTTGACCACGTAGTAAAAAATGTACTTCGATATTTATTGGATATCTAATGTAGTTTTATGCAGACTACAAATAATTCTTTGATATTTTGTAAGTTACCCTTTAGCTTATTATATACTATTATTAACATTGTTATACTTATATTCAAGAAAAAAAAAAGAATTACACTTTGTAAATTAAATTTATCTAGCAAACAATTCGACCACCTTTTAAAATTGTATTCTCTATTTCTATACTATTATTTTACATTTTCCGCTGTTATGTGATATTTTATATAAAATTTCGAATATTTTTATATGTCATCATGCATTACCTCTGTAGTGCTAAGAACACAATTTATTTTCCGCATTTTAAACATAGATTTTATGTATAAAGTTTGTTAATTTATAGCAAACATTAAGAATGAAAGTTAAAATTTATTTGAACTTCTGTAAGTCAGGAACTATCTCATGAAATATTATTTTTAATGCGGATACTTTTGTTTTCTTATACTTTTTACAATATAAATTATTTCTTCAAATTGAAAGTTAGACAATTTATCGTATCTAAAGTTCACAAGCCAAATAGAGGGCAGAAATTATATTTTATCTTCTGAAATTATATCTCACGATATATAAATATTATGCAGGAAATTATTTTTAATTAATTATAACTGATAAAAATGGGTTCAGATATGATTAAAATTGTATTATATTTGCTTTTATGTTTCATATATTTTCAGCTCAGGTTTAGCGGAAAATGTTGAAATGAAATTTATGGTACAATTTATGGCTTTTGCGTGCATGCTTGTGGTTTATTCGTTTTCACTAAGGGCGCTATTTATGAGCTCTGGTATTAAACTTAAAAGAGTGCACATATTTTTCCGCTATCTGTATGCTTTATATACATTTTTGTATTATTCCTATAAAGTTTACTATTTTTGAACCTAATATAAAAATAATAAAATTTGTTCTTTTTATTGGGTTAAAGATTTATTAGCTTATTATGCAATTTGCTGAGGACACTCAATGTTTTCTGGTTATATTTAATTTTTTTTATGAAATTCCAACATGATTGTGGTTTAATCTTCATAATCTGACTCTTCAAATTGTTCTTATAAAAATGATCAATAGATATCATACAGAGTCGAGTGATTTATTTTACATTGCCATCGCCGATTTTTTTTTTAAAGATAGAAAAATACCTTCTTATACTGGCTATAAAATTCGCTTGCTTATAATTAGGATCAAGAAGACTTGCCCACATTTATTCAATATTTTTTCATTAGCAATAAAAAATACATTAAATAGTATAAACTAATGAAAAGAACACAGAAGCCAATAAATAAGCCTTCTTTAAAATAAACCGTAAAATTATGTTGTTATGGCAACGTTTCTTTCATCAACGCTCCTAACTTCACGTATGTGTTTTAAATGGACATCAGCAAGATGCAGTTATGATAACATTCTTTTTTTACATTTGTAAATTCCCCAGGTCAGTTAAAAGTTAGAAGATAAATAATGATACGGAACCAATAAAAATGTAAACAAGATTTGTTTTTATTATTAAAATCTCAAGTCTAATGATCATTTTTAACAGCCAAATGGCATTTCTTTTACTTTTTTTATTGTATCTCCTAAACCGCTAGACCTGCCTTTCCAAAAGTTTTAATCAAATCGAACGGTTCGTTATTCTTTTGTCCCGTATCTTCGAAACGGCTGGACCTGCCTATGCTAAAAACTAATCAGCACGTTTTCTTATCAATAGGAATCGAATGTTTTTTTAATTATTCAAATCGGTTGATTCGTGTTCACGAAATCGTGGACGAAAATTTGTATCTGCACATACACACGCACACACACATACATCCATTTATTCTAAGGTATGCTAAAATGTTCAAAAACCTTTGAAACGTAAAGATATGCAAAAAATTTCATTTTAATTTTTTTTACGATTACTATAACTTACCCTAAGAGAACTTAATGATATTATTCTTGGATATTTTTAATATAACAAATATAATGCATAATAGTACATAATAAGCAACAGCGGTAAATATAAAATATATCAATGAACCAGATATCTGTAATATATAAAAAAAACTTCTTGATATCCATTTTTGTTCTTAAAGTACATTTTTATTCCTATGTATATCTAAAGCAGCTGAACGCACATCAAATACATATCAGTTTGACAGTTTTTACTACCAATTTATATGAATAAAGGAACGTAACATAGCGGAGAATGGTCCTGTTAAAAAAGATAATAAGTATAGAGTTAGAAAAATAGTAATTATATAGAATTAAATTTATTTTCACCTACTACCCCTGTAATTATTAATTAAGAAAATTGTCTTTTTAGTTTTCCACGACTCGGCATAATATTCTCCTGATGACCTATGAATAATTTACCACCTCTCGTATTTCCAAATAACTCAACTTTCTGCCATGTTATTACTCTGAAATATGTGTTGCTTATTATAACACCCATTGTTATTCAACTCCATTTGCATTTTGCAAAGCAAACATTCAACATTTAGTCCAAATGAACTATTGTTAACTAACAAGTCAAATGCTAGTTAAACATGTGAACATCATACGATAGAGGTGTATTGTTATTAAGTTTGTTGTATAAATTGATATCTTGGTGATTATGAGAAACAGGCCGACTCGACATTGTATTATCATAATCAACAATGCATTAGTGGATAAGTTATATACTTGATACTAATGACCGGATATTAAATCATATTGTGGGAGTAGTAATGATTATGACAATATATTTAATTAGAAACTCCCAACATAATAAAAAAATATAAATTTATTAACTATAAAAATATTTTCGATATCAAAAATATACATGACATGTCCGATTGTTTTTTACAAATCAAAAACAGCCTGCTTGATATCGCCACACACTCCCTGCCCAGTGTTGATCTCACAGTTTAAAAAAAAAAACAGGGAAACACGTTATAAAAATGTGGTGGGAAAGCAGATTATAGCAGACCAGTGTTGTAATACTGGTCAATTACAAATTTCCATGTTTCGTCAGCAGATCCACCGTATGTGGTGATTTGACCTGCCATCAACTCCATATTCTGCATAATGTTCTCGATCTAATGGGTATTAGTTATATCAGAATAACTTAATGTTTAGAATGCATAATTTATGGGTACAGTTTCCATTTCTGCAAGCGTTGCATTCGTATCTCATGAGTTCCGATCAGAGAAAGAAGTTGGCTCTTTATCCAAATCAGGATCATTGGTTTCTTTGACATAAGAGTCCAGAATTGTGGAATCCAATAAATTATGTCAAATTTTGTTTTGATTCGTCGTTGTCACCGATAATGGGAGGTAGCATTATAAGACGATTTGTTGAGTTAACAGAGAAAGAGAGGTTGAATTGCATTCCAATGAAAAGTTCAGGCTCCAAATTATTTTTTTCTGTCAGCAATAAACACTGAGGTCTGGGTATACCAAATGAGTAACCTCGGAAGTCTGATCCAGATAGTAAGTGCGTTAACTATGATGGATTGGACTGGACATACCTTATAGGTCGTCACTGAAGACCAGTGATTATGGTGCTGCGTCAAAATCAATTTTTCTTAAATCTTCGAAAAATAAAACTCCTTTATCTTCATCTCCATCGTCGTGAGTCACCAATGTGGGAGTAGTAATGATTATGACAATATATTTAATTAGAAACTCCCAACATAATAAAAAAATATAAATTTATTAACTATAAAAATATTTTCGATATCAAAAATATACATGACATGTCCGATTGTTTTTTACAAATCAAAAACAGCCTGCTTGATATCGCCACAATATGAAGACTATGGAGGTATTAATATTCTATTAATTTGTATTAGGTTTTTTTCTTTACTTGAGAGTCTTAGTGATTGTAGGTGGACGTTATTATGCCGCTATGTTATTATGGTTCAAAGTTTGTTTTTTATTAGATTTGCGGATCTTGCTACGTGTCTTGTATCTTACATAGTTATTTAAATTTAGTTACAAATTTATTTGAAACGTAAAATTAGTTAAATATTTTGATATAAACCTGTATTTGCCAAAAACTTATCGGCACGTCTCCTTATCAATAGGAATCGAATGTCTTTTGAATTATTCAAATTGGTTGATCCCGAAATGGTCGACGAAGAACTGTATCCCCACATACATCTATTTTTTCTAAGGTATACCAAAATTGTTCAGAAACCTCTAAAACGTAAAGATATATAAAAAAATTCATTTTCGATTTATTTTCGATTACTATAACTTACACCACGAGAAGTTGAAAATGTCAAGAAACTTATTTTGTTTTTTTATTGCCTAACTTCACATTCATAGCCAATATTGCCAAAATTTTATTTGAAACTAGTGGTGTATGGCATTGTGCCTTAAAGCAAATTGCAAGTTCTCAAACCTTCAAAACGTGAAGATATGTAAAACTTTTAAGGTTTTAAGGAGGTTTACAAAAACTTACCCTGCAAGAAGTTCTTAAATTATTAAGAAAAATACATGAAAACATTAAGCAGTAATTAACTAATATAAATATAATAGCTTTACAACTACCCACTTGAGCTTTCGCATACATCAACCTAAAAGAAATGCAATTAACCTGGAATAATTATCCAGCCCTTGGATTATAATTTCAGAGCCTAACCCTCCAATTTGTACTAGAGACTACACGCTTCCGAATTCCTTTACGACTTAGTTGAGGACTGTTACTCGCCCATGGTAAAGTTAATTACTTCGCGGACCAGATGTAAAGGGTTGCAGCAACAAGAAGACATAAACTTGTTCGGCTGCAAATGACGCGGTACGGAAGTGGAATTGTTTCAATAATACATTCGTATTAAACTTGAATTAGATTTAGATCTGAGGCTCTAGACTTTTGTTGAAAATGGTAATAGAAAATCATGGTTCAAATGACAATATTAAAAATAACTAATATTTTAGTATTCAGATATGGTAGATTTAAATATTTAGATGTGAAATTTCAATTAATTTGGCATAAACTAGTGGGGCGCATGGCATCGTGCCTTAAGGCAAATTGCTGGAACTTCCAGTACAAAAAATTACTTTTGTTTAAAAAAGATTAACATTTCTGAAAAAAAAAATACTCTGAAAAAATTAGATTTTTGAGAAACTATAAATTTTTGAAAAAAAAAACGAAAAATTTATTTTGAAATATTTTGGAAATTCTGAACTTTTTTTCAAAGCAATCGTACTGCTTTAACTGCATAGGGACGAAATATCGAAGCGCGTAAGCGCCACGTCGCCGTCTAATGGATAAGCATTGGTACGGAACCCATAAGATTGTAAACAAAATTTATTCTTATTGTTAAAATCTCTATGAAATATCCGATAATTTGATGTGCATATGTTTAATGAGCATTTTTGACCGCCAAATTTTTTTTTTTCTCACTTTTTTTATTGGATCTCCGAAACCGCTAGACCTGCTTTCATCAAGAATTTCATTAGTTTTTCATTTCGTCAGTACAAATACATTGTTTTTGAATCATTCACGTTTTATAGATTAATAATTAAATAAAATTAAAAATAATAGCAAATTTTGTTTGAATTTGCATCCGTTATACTGCGACGCGGCGCCCAAGCGCTTCGATAATTCGTTTCTACGCAGCTAACCTTTCGCGATTGGTTTAAAAATAAGTTCAAAATTTTGAATATATTTCTAAGTATAAAAAAATTGAGATTTTTCAAAAAGGTAATTTATTTTCAAAAATTTTTTTTTTTAATATAAAAAAATCACAAATTTTTTTTTTTTCAAAGTTCTATTAAAAAAAGTGAATTTTAGTTAAAAACTTTAATTTTTGGTACGGGAAGTTACAGCACTTCGCCTTAAGGCACGATGCCATGCACCACTAGTTCAATTTGTTAATCGATCAGGGATATTAGTACAGGTTATACTTTTCTAATAAGTTTATTTTTGATAATTAGAATTACTTCTCCTACATCGGTGACGGATGCAGGATACAGGAGTGATGTGGCAACACAAGTTGGCCATTCGTATGAGGTTGCCTAGACAGTAATAAAAAAAAAATGTCATCACATTTTTGAATTTGTAAAACGATCAGTGGTCCCTATAGTATAACATTTTTTTAATTTTTGCAAAACTGGACATATTACATATGTTACATCTCTAACCTATATAAATCAGATATTACCGATTTGCATTCTAGATGTCTAAATTTTAGACTCGTTATTTTTTTATTCGATGAGGAAAATGTCTGTGATACATTGATACACCAAATTGGGAATCATAGTAAATTAACCCTTTCCACTCGCGAATTGCAGAATTTATAGGTATTTTTCTGCCGGAGCGGCGGCATCTGAGTGGAAAGGATTAATACCAAGATCCATACAATTTAATGATATGGCAGCTAATATTCTATGCGATAGTGATAAATTTTTTTTCATTAGTCGAATGAATAAAAACGAAAAATCTGTTTATTATTTGTTCTTCTACCCCTTTGGCCAATCTGCCCAAACATAATATTGCCGTCATGTATTCCCATTCCGCACCGCGTGTCGAGGCTCTCATTCGTGAATTATGTACTATTAATTTCAGCTTGTAATATTAATTGTATTAATGTTAGGAATATTACATTTGAAAGCAGTACCGACGTACATTTCAGTGGAAATGGAGATACTTGTATGAAAGTCCGGTGAAGTTGGGGATAACAATGTGTTTTCGTATAATATGTGGCATTCGTAATGTTCAGATTGTTCAAAACTGGGAGCGGAGAGTTTCAAATGGATTTCTAGATTTTGAAACATATTAATTTTCGTACCTGCTTGGTAATAGAAACATGTTTAACCCTACAGAGAAATGTATACGGAACAATTATTTTAAATGTTTAGTAAAATTATTTTATTAGTAATAGTTTCCTTGCCATCATATCCGGACGTCCAATCACTGGATTAGCATTCTGAGTACTATCAAAAATTTACTGATGTTCTATATAGAATAGGTGCAGATATTAAACAAAACTGCGAAAATACCAATGCTTTCTAAATTGTTTAAGAAGTCTGTGTTGTTGCATAATTAAACTGAAACATAAGTATTTGAGCATAATTAAACTGAATAAAATTAATCAAAATCTTTAGAATTTGTTTTTATAAAATTGAAAAAAAAGCCCTAATAGAAATTTATAGAGCTGTACATGATAATTGGAAACTCCAAAGCAAATAATAAATTGAATACCAAAGCTTAATACAAGTGCTAGCTACAGTATTTATTTTGTTCAGTGGTCTTGCAGAATCTTGCAGAAGAATCTTCTTATTGATATATTGTCAAAAAAAAAAAAATTTTTTTAACATTAATTGCAATTAATGTCAGATGTGAGAGCAAGTAATGCGATATACATTTTCAATTAATCTTTTATATTTACTTAAAACAAGAATCTTCTACTTGGTGGGTCATTAAACAAACGTGTTCCATGCATTAATGCAACTTCTTCTACTAAGTATATTAATTTTATAAAATTTATCGTTCAGTATACCGAGTGATGAAACCGTTACTATAATATCTCACTCAAGTGATGCCGTTTTATAGCTTCAATTTAAATGTTTTATAAAGAGATTACTTAGTTTGTAGATTGTTGTTTATAGTATCCAATGAAGAGATTCTAGCTTGTAGTTTGTAATACTCAATTACGAATTGGAACACAACATATTTATGTATTCATAGAAATACATGTAATAGAATACAAGAAATCCGTAATTTATTTAGGTTACCTTAATAGTTTCTTACCTTAAATCAAAATAACCAAGTTATCGATTTCAACCCAAATTCGATTTGGGTCGAATTCGATATCAAATTATAGATAATATTTATGTTGCCATTTTTTCGATTTTAATAAGAACTAGCAGTACTCGATCTAGCATTTAAATTGCATATAGTTATTGCGATGGAAAATATGTTGTATTAGAAGCATCATCGAGTCAAATATCCCATTGAGCATCTTTTTCTTAGATATTCTATTTCTGTCTTCTGAAATTTAGCCCTTACATGTCCTGACTTGAAATTTAACCCATACATGTCCTGATTTGACTGTCTTTAAATCTTGAAAAGTTGTTGAGGAACGAAAATTGATCTATAGAAATTTTAGATAAAAGCATTCTGTATTATTTGCATGTACAGCGTACAGACGACCCAATAGATGTATAACTTCGGATGAATACTACAGGCGTTCTAAAATATATATGTTTCTGAACTTCTGTTTAAAAAACTTTTTACTATGTATTATATACCTAATTGAACTATATATTAAATACAATTAATTCCCATTCCTTGATTAAATATTCTATATTTTACAACTGTAATAAACGCTCAGTATGTTTCGGTTGTGCATTCATATGGCAAATTAGACGTAATGTGTTTAATTGCGCTCGATCTAAATGGGCACTTGGACGATGTTATACTCTGATTCTGAGAGAAGGATCTGCGCTTAGGTACGTAATTTCCAGAGCAAATACGAAATCCTAAGTGGATTTCTACATTTGGGTTAGTTAATTTAATAACAACAACTATTAATCAAAGGATACATCTAATATGGCAGCTTTTCCGAGGGCGATAATAGTTTGATAAGTAATTATAATAACGCCGTGCCGATGCCGCACGTGCTTGTATCTTATTATAGTTAGTTATGCACGATAGTTTGATATTAATCAAATTAATTCGGGCGTTAGATAAACAGTTGATAATACTGTAATTATTGGGAATGTATAGTTTAATTACTTGTAGTAAAGTTTCATATCTAGTTGACAAGGTCAAATGGTAATGAATAAAATAAGACATAACTAGTGCATGGTATTGTGCCTTAACGCAACTTGCTGGAAGTAAAGGGATAAAAATAAGCAATCCATAAAGATTTTAATCACATGATCTATTTTTTTAAGGATTTTTTACCTCCTCCCCCTTGTTGATGCATGTTGATATTTAAAACTATCCCCCCCCCTTCTTCACCAAACATCACCATTATTAGTTATAAAAAATATATCGTAAAAGTTTTGAATTTTATTGAAAATGACACTCCCAGAAATTAATAACAATTAGTTTTAATATTCTTAAATAATTTTTATGAATACTGTAAACTACGGATCCAATATAGGTGGTTATATTTGCATGACTATCTTTATATATGTTTACAAGGAACGATGCATATATAAACAAAACCTAATTGAGTCGAGTTAAAATAAAATAAATCCGAGGAACTTCTCATATTTTTAAGAATTTATAAGATAATAATAAAATGATATCGATATTTTGTAAGAAAATACTTTAAGTTTTAAAAATTTTGAAGTTATTTAATTGATCTGTTTTCCTTAATAATATTTCTTCACACCGTCAACATGAGGCAAGGTTTTCTTTTTAATCGTTCATTATTCATGAGAGGCTTTTAGGGGGAGGCGGGTTAACAGCAAATCACGAAAAATCACTTGGGGAAGGGAGGGGACTAGTGAGATATCACGTTTATTTATTTTTCACTTCAAAATTTTCAAAAAAACATATTTTTCCGTAAATTCGAAACGTATTACCAAGGGGAAGAGTGTTCCAAAAATCACTAAAAAATTAATCACGTGATTAATAGACGCCCCCTACTAATAAGATTCTACGCTCTCAAAAACTGCAATTTTTTTACTTCTAGCTCCTTATTTCCTTTGACATGCCCTTGTCATAAACTAATCAGCATATCTCGCCATCAATACGAATCGATTTTTTTCTGAATCATTTAAATCGGTTGAACTGTGCTCCGCAAATCGCAGACGAAACAAATAATCAGATTACTTATTGAAGATCTATGAGCTCTAAGGCAAATACAATAACTAATCTAAATAAGATTGAAAGCAGTTCTGGTATGCATTTGCATAATTCTTAGGTGAACATTTGATTAGAATATAGATCATATGCAACTTTCGAACGTATGTTCATGGGCTGATAGCCCATACTTTGGGATTATTTATTGATATGTAGTGTTAAATAAACCAATATTATAAACTGACTGGTTATTGGGGGCTTGGTGATGTGCATGCTCATTGTTTAATATCAGCACAAGTATATCATCATGATGTTTTCTATTATGAAAGTAGAATCAAATCTATTTAACAGCAATAAACCATCATAAAATTTTATGAGCCGTAAACGTACATTACGATGACTTCATCAAATAGTGATTTACGGAAAGAGAGCGATAACCTGGTTATCGCGTGTTCGCCAAATATACCTAAATCTATCATTTTCGTGTGATTTCTGCAAGTTTTGTTATCTATTGTACTCAATTTCTTGCTTAAGCTTCATTCTTGCGTTATCTGACAGATTAAGCCAGTAATGCGACTTCATCAAAATCGCATTTAGCTTCACTATACCGCAGGCAATAACTTGCGAGAGATGTACTCCGATAAGGAGACGGAATCGAGGATAAGGGATTATACAATTTTGCTATAAGTCGATATATTTTTAATCCTATTTCGAATACTAAATATACTTATCATGTAACAATCCAAAGTTGTTACTTAAGATTACTTTTTTAATAACAAGTTTTGTTTTTTACCATAAATTAACAGCAGGTGATGCTCATTCAAAAATTTGACGTCATAAGCAAAGTTTATCTATGTGAATCATTCAAATCGGGTGATCCGTGCTCTGCAAATTGCGGACGAAACAAATAATTGGATTATTTATTACAGCTCTATGAGCTCTAAGATAAATATTAATCAATAACTCTTATTTACACTGACCTGCTCTTGCCATAAACTCATTAGCACATCTCGCCATCAATACGAATCGAATGCTTTGTGAATCATTCAGTACGGTTGATCTGTGCTCTGCAAATCGCGGACGAGACAAATATTTAGATTATTTATCTAATAAAAGCTTAGCTCCACTTTAGCAATAAATCAGTGTTAATTTCTTAAAAAAAAACCTACGACGTAATTTGCCTTTTTTAATTTGAAATATATTTCCATTTTATTTATTTTTTGTACAGTTCTCCAATAATCGCTTTCATTGTGTTTAATACAGGGTGTCCCAAAACTCAAGTCGAATAGGAGCGATTGTATTGATCGTAACTGTCATAAAAAAAATAATTCCATGTAGTTTGTTTATTAGGAGCTTTTAAATCCAATCTAGAGCTTTGGGCAAGCAGTGACCATTTTTAGATTATTGTGGTGAATTTTTATTATTTTATTTGGCTTGAATCCATCATCGTGAATAGAATTTTTAGGGAAATTGTATAATCATTTTTGACTATGGTCCTAGAAATGTGTGAATAACATTTTGTGTGATTACGGATCCAAAGTATAATTAAACAAAATTAATAAAAGTTAACCACAATGACCAAAAAATTGTCACAGTATGCCTAAAGCTCTTGGTTGCACTTAAAAGCTCATAATTTTCAACGTGGAATAATTAGATTTTCTTTAATTTTTCCATGTTTTTTTTGCAATATATACATCTTCATATCTCAGTCAGGCAGGGGTGTTTGGTATAAGACATTATGGATTGCTTCATACATTTATACTTATTCTATATATGTATATATTTATCTATTTCATATTACTTCATTTTAAAATATTTGATTTGGTTACGATCATTTTGGTTTGATGGTTTGTTTTTTTTTGGTTACGATCAACACCATCCATTTGCTTCAGCTTGACGTCGATTTCTACACACCCTGTATATAAATATTAAAAGAAATTCAAGAAATATCACCAGTGATATTACTTTATACAATAAGGAACGCGAAAACTGCAAAATACATTTTACAATGCATGAAACAATTTTCCATTTCATAAATGTCGACCTTTTATCATAGTGCGAAAACTTTTACTATAGTGAGGAAAATGGAATAACTATAACACATGTCGCTGATACTTTATTGATAAATTGTGAAAGATAAAGGAGTTTATTTCGCTACTGTATTACGTGAACCCTAGTGTTATTCTGGCCGTTATAGTTGATGATATATTTCACATAAAAACTAACATACCCTGTAAAAGTATCATAGAGGGACGTTTATTATTTTTCCGCATTTATTTTGTTCACATAATGATTGCTTGCATTTACTTTACGAAAAGGACAAGGTATACATATCACAATGGTACTCACAAAATTTGTCACAACCGTACCCAAAGCACACATTTGGAAACAAATCATTAATACCGACTGCTGACAATTAACTATATATAACTACATATAACTATAACAAAGTGATCTGTATAACTGGTACAAGTACCAGTTGTTATTATTAAAAAAATCGAACAAAAAAACTTACTTTTGACTCTTTTGAATGAAATGCGGTCCATAGATTATGTTAATATTGGATTGACTCAATGCAATAATGGAAACTTGTTCGAACAAACATACTTCATCATTCTCACTTTGAACCCTATCGCAAAATCAGCAGCAATATTTTATTACCAAATTATTTATCCTTTATAAATGATTTTCAATCAATGTCGTCCAACGTCTCGTAAATACAGTAAATGAAGCAATAAAACGATCTTTATAATTTTTTTTCCTCCACCGGCTACACAATCTCGACGCCTTTCACATAAAATTTTATCATCAGTCAATGTCAGTATTGAAATCGGTAAATGCCACAGATTATATCAGGACACTTTGATATCTCCAAATCTTTATATAGAACCCCCTAAGTATCTCGAGTTAAACAGGTGTAAAATCTCTCTGGGCTGACGATTAACGAAAGGTTAAATGTGGGAAATTATACTTCTGGGCAAGAAATCATTAAATTAATACGAGTTTTCGCATTAAATTAATACGATGAAACTGGTTTTGAATTCTCTATGTAATTTAAAACCTTGTTGTCTATTTTCTTATACTGTAGATGTTAGCGCAACCACTTCGGTTTTGTTGTCTGTTTTCAAAGCACGTTATTTTAGTCTTTATAAGGTTTCTTTGAAGATTGAAGTTTTATCATAGCTTTTGTATATAATCTACTCGTATATGTATTCATATAAAACCATATTCTTTTAAATTGACTTTTACTTAATATAAGTTTTTGTATAACCGTGATTTTTGCTTTCATATTTTGTAAAATATTGAGATTTTTATTAACAATATTTTAATCTTGTTTTTACGCTTAATATTGAATAATGTGGTTCACTCTATATATTATTCCCTAATTCGATTTAAATGTTTTTTACAATTAAATAGAGGGCAAATACAGTGGGTACCTCCACATACGAGTTTATTTCGTTTGTATGTCGAATCGCTCATACCTCGAAGCACTTTTTTCCATATAAATACATTGAAATGCTGTTAATTCGTTCCAGCACTGTGGTTTTTGTTAAGTTTTTTGAATACTAAATTATTGTTTTTTTCTGCTCATTGATGATATTGTGGAAATGAGTGAAAAAGTTAGAACTTTGTTGAGGTGATTTTTATCCTCAAACTTTTAGAGCCCAGAAAGCTTTTTATAAATTATTTTAAAGCCCTTTGCTGGAGTTAAAGTATTTATCAAATCCTTTGGTTTAAACACAGTACATATCCATGATGTCATTCTCATATTTTTCAATAATTTCAACCTTTAATTCGAGAGAATTGCTCCTTTTCTTTAGATATTTTGTAAATATACAAAAAGCAAGAAAACGAAAACTCAACATATATAACTGTACAGTCACTATTAATGTACACACAAAGTTTCAAACGTTAAAATAATGTTTGATATATTTGCTTAGGTAAAACTGTTACTGCACAATTAATATTAATATATCATTAAATTTATTAAAAATAAAATATTTTACTATCATAAAACAGCCAAAATATTTTTATGGTAGTAAAATCATTAGTACAACTGACGAAATTTTTCATATTTTCATTTTTGCATTAACATGTTTCTAGAACACTCTTACTCGATCAAAGCTCGTATTTTGAACTTTGCTCGTATGTCGAAGCAACGAATCGCTCTTTTGGCTGCTCTTATCTCGAAACACTCGTAAGTCCTTATTATGTTTTTTTTTTAATTATTCTTGATAATGATCTATATATCTATAATGTTGAAGCAATTCTTTTTTATTTTTTGGTACATTTATAATATTTTTATTACGAGTAGGGGAAACTGGGTACGGTTGTGCCAAGGTACGGTAGTGACAGTAGTATACCGATTTTGAGATAAGGTCCAAAGGGAGAAAGATGAAGTATAATTATTCACACAAGCTCTCATTATTGCTTTCAGTCAGTAAGACACTGGCATTAACAATATTAACATGATATTTAGACTCTATTGCTTTTGAAAAGTCAAAAGCCATATTGCTATTCGTTTAAAATTATAATTATCGAATAGAAAATCTTCATTACTTTGATTCAAAATGGATAAAATTAATGAATAAATCAACTTTCAGAAAAGGCTTTTTATATGATGTTTGGAAAGTTAATATCAACTTTGACAACTTTTCTTGTTTTGTTACAATATATATTTATTCTCGCAAAAACCTCAATTCTCTCCACAATAGCCGTTCATTTCAAAGCTTTTGTTTATTTCTAGAATAATTTTCATAAAGAAAATCTTCCGAGCGGGTTTTGTTACTTATTTTCCTTTGGACTCATTTTCTTGCCATGCTTTTTTCTCAAATTTCTTAATTAAACGAGGCGCCTTAATGGCATGTTAGGGAGTTGTTGGGAGATGATTAACGACTAGGTAATTTATGATCGCCGTGCATTCGCGAAACATGAGGCTCGAAACTCTATTATGGTGTTTTGGTTATTTGCAAGTTTTCACTGATATTATTACGAGCTTTTTCCGAAAGACGAAGCTGTACAACAATGCATTGTGCCGATGCATTACTTGCAATGACATCGCATTTCTATTTCAAAACTAACTAGATTTCCATAAAGAACTGATTTTAGTGTTTGAAATGTTTGCATTCAAAGTGTATTTGCTGTGGAGTTCGATTTTCCTTTGTAGAACCGGTAGATATTTCTTGGTAACTTCATGTTTGAATTTATGATTCACCAAAGTAATCCATATAGTAGGTAATCTAAAAGAACGTCTTCATCACCAATGTTGTCCTGTTCGTTAATTTTATACCATTTTTAACAAATTATATTTTTATTTGATATTATTACAGGTGGAATAATGGGTTTGTTGGTTTTTAAAAACCGGTTTTTAGTGAAAAATTCAGGAGTGCGAAAACCGAATATTCTGATAATCTTAAAAATTACCAAACAGTTACAGGTTATGGAAGTTTTTCCATACAGAATTGGTGCCACCAAGTATTTAAATGATTTTGATGCTAATTTATAGGTAATTTCGAGAAAATCCGATATACCAAATTTCAAATCCAAGATATCATTGAAAATGTGTAAAGGTGGCCCTTTTTCAAAGTCGTTTTTTGTCGAAACTGTAAAAGATATCGACAAACAAGTAACGCCATTCTATTCACATAAGTGTGTACTATATAATTAATAACAAGTATTGTTTAATAATTCATTTTAGTCCATGAAAAAAAAAATTTAACATATAATTTATAAGCTTTTGAAACATTTAGAGTTAGTCAGATCATAAAAACAGTTTTTAGAATAAATTTGCGGCGTTCTAAAACCGTTTTTAAGTAGAATAAATCGGTTTTCAATATATGAATAGCACTTTAAAAAATGTAGACAAATGTGTACTAGGCCTTATACTACTATAGTGTAATGTCTATGGTACTATATTGATAAACATACTGTTGAAAATCGATATCTGACCTTTGTTTTACTGCTATACAAATATTTTTCAACTTTTATGTAAAAACTATACATTAATAACGAATAATTAATTGTTTTTGAAGTTATTTATTCTTGGTCAATTATTATTTTTTTGTGCTACTAAATTGCATCAAGAAAATTATCAATAAGTTGAACAATATAATTTCAATCACAAACCGCTTCTAATAAAAATATTTAATATTAAATTAAATTAAATGATTTTTTTCTGTTCGAATTATTCGACCAAATAGTTTTTTTTTAATAAAAACTCGAAACCGGTTCAACCCGGACTTGGAATAATACTATTCGAAAACCGGTTTACCAAAAAGTGCTGTTCGAAAACCGGTTTTCGAAAATATCGGTTTTTGTTTAAACCCTGGCGCCATTAGATAATTATTTTCTAATTTGTTTTGAATAAATTGAATATCACATTAATTAAATTCTAAATGAAAATTATACGAACAGTAATAGTGAAACTGGCAAAGTAATTATTGTGAAAACATAAACTATTAATTTACAGACTGTAATCATGATTATTAGTTTAAAGTACTGATTGTATTTATTTTAATTAAAAATACCATAATCATTAGAAACTAGATTACATTCTGGAAAGTAGAAGAAAATCGTTATAATCTCACTAATCGGGCACTTCGATAGGCCGACAACTTCAGTAATCCAACACCCCTTGCGCTGGATATTTTTTTTGAAGTTTTTGGAAAGTTTAACGTTATTTGAAAATCATATTTTAAAAATTTGAAAATTGACTCACTCGAAATAATCCAGTAATCCGAACATTCCAGTAATCCGATACTCTCCAGTTTTTAATAATGTCTAGAATAGCCAGATTCTACTACATATCGTACTATTCGGCCCAAGAACATAAATTTACTAATTGATTGATTTCGTAACTAATAAAATTATCTCAAACGTTTACAATTACCAATCAAACCCCATTCATTAATTTCACATTTCTCTACGATTTTCTTTCATATTTCAAAAGTTTTCATTTTTTGCAACATATAGCAACTTTTTAATAATACAATTTCCTCTCCGATGTTGAAGTAAAGCTATCGGAAAATACTTTTGAAGGAAAGTATTATCAGAGCAAAAGTAATCAGAGCGCTTGAATGAACACAGGTAGTTTGCGATGCATTGTTGCATTCAGTGTGATTTTATGATGTCTGCGAATAGCTTTGATACATATTACATATGTGCGAAAGTTCAATATGTACTTTGTACTCGTAAAATGACTATAGAGTATCAGAAATATTGTTGGAATCTATGTATATGGAAGTGTTAGGTTTATATATTATGAATACAAACTTTTTTTTGTATAAAATAATAAGAGAACACTAAAAAAACTAGTTGTATATGGAATCGTGCCTTAAGGCAAATTGCTGGAACTTCCCATAACGTAACGAAATGATCGAGGATTATTATATGTTTTCAAATTGATTATTATAAATACTGTAACATTTCCTAATATTTATAAGAATTATATAAACTGAATTATAAAGTTAAAATTATTTATTTAAAGTGTATAAGCGAGCTTTAGAACTTTAGCCAGAATTAAAATTAAAATCTAAACTATTTTCGATATACAAAAGAAAAATTAAAATTTTTTTTTTTAAAAAATCCCAATTTTGTTAAAACAAGCAGAAAGTTTTTTGAATCAATTCTTTGAAGGACGCTTAGTTCTCTCAAAAACAGCCATTTTTTGCATATTTTGCTCTGTATCTTCGAAATGGCTGGACCTGCCTTTGCCAAAAACTAATCACATCTTCTCCCAATCATTACAAATTGAATGTTTTTTAGATCATTCAAATCGGATACTCCGTTTTCTCAAAAACTCGATTTGTATTTTCTGCACTTTTTGCTCCGTATCTCTGTAACGGATAGACCTGCCTTTGCCAAAAACCAATCAAAACATCTCCCTATCAATAGGAATCGATAGCTTGAATTTTTCAAATTGGTTTATCCG
The DNA here is from genome assembly GCF_003426905.1 of Ctenocephalides felis. Lineage (NCBI taxonomy): Eukaryota > Metazoa > Arthropoda > Insecta > Siphonaptera > Pulicidae > Ctenocephalides > Ctenocephalides felis. The sequence goes on along the minus strand of NW_020539725.1, from coordinate 55,417,917 downwards.
TGCGCTCGAAAACGTCGACGAAAAATTGTCTCTACTCACACTTTTTCTGAGGTATGCCAAAATGTTCAGAAACCTCTGAAAAGTGAAGATATGCAAAAATTTTCATTTTCGACCCATTACTATAACTTACCCTGAAGGGAATTAAATATATTGTGTTTCGATATAATTATCTGCTAAATTGGATAGGGATTATGGTGGCAAAGAGGGGATATTTATTCTCCATAGATATTGGCATTTTGTTGACTTGTTTTGGTTTCTTAACATAGATTTGTTCTTTGGATTTATTATAATATTTTAATAATTATTGCTGAAGTTAGACATAATTGGTTCAATTTTCCAATAAATTAGACTGTAAGACAGCGTTGTTATGGCAAACGCTATGTTACGCTCCTTTCTTTATATAAAATGGTAGTAAAAATTGACAAAATTCTATGTATTTGCTGTACAATCAGATGATTCACACATAAAATTTAACGTCACTTATGTGTTATCATGGCACATCAGAAAGATGCAGCTATGACAACATTTTTTTACGCTTGTGCGTTTTTTAGATTAGTTTTCATATCTAAAACGTCTGACTACACATCAAATATATAGCATTTTGGCAAGTCTAATTTATCGGAGAATTAGTCCCAATGTTTTTCATAACAATGAATTTCTAACATGGTACAAAGTATTTATTTTGGTTTATTCCATATATTTGATTTTATGTACATGTCTTTAGTTCTATGAGCTATGCCTGGTAAAGTTAATAAGTCAAATAGTCAAGTTCTTTTTCTTTCTTCGAAAATCACCTTCATTTGTTACTAAGTTTCTTTTATCTATTTAAGCGATAAATTGCTTCAAGAAATGAAATTTACCATCTATGATGTTGTTCAAAGATGTTTCAGAATTCATAACTTTAATGATTCATAGAACTTTGGACTAAATCTTTTTCCGATAGCAATATTTTCTAGTCGCAAGAATGAACATTTTAAAAGTTTTAATAGACTTCATCAGCTTTCTTTTTCTCGACGTTGAAGATATAAGATTTTTATACGGCCATGCGAATGATATCTTATTTCTTTGGACATTTTCTATTACGACATATGTTCTACAATTTTTTAGAAGAACTCTGGAAACTATATGTCATCAAGGTACGTTAAATCCTTTGTATAGAAGGTTGTGAAAATTTATATCCTTGGTGTACGAAACTCAGCCAAAATATTACGATTTAGAGACTCAATTTCGATACAATAAGTCAAATTATGTATTCAATATGGACAATATATTTTATGTTCTATTTACAACGAATCATAAATTAGCATTTTATCGTATCTTGCCCTAAAAAACATTTTCAAACAGTAATAAATTTTGATTCTACCTCCCTTGAGATACGTTTTTGAATGCAAAAACATTCATTCAAGTTTCATATTTCTTAAATTTCTAACACGAGATCACATCTGAATATTGTATTAGAAGTTTCGCCATTTGAAGATTACCTTGGCGAGTATTTATGGTTCGAGCGTTTGAACTTATGAACTCTGAAGCTTACTGAGCTTTAAAGCTTTGGAAGGTGTAATTGAATCTTTCACGAATTCAGGAAGCTGAACGATGTGATATAATATCTATTACTATGGGACTTATGCATTGTGAATCTGGATATTTGTAATTTAAAATTGGATTTGGGTATTGGTAATAAAAATCTGAGGACCAATAGGAAAAATTATTTTAAATAATATCATAAAATTTAATGCATGCAAGATATTATCATCAACAATATTTCATGTCATTGCATTTTTATAAACAATTAAATTTGAGAAACTATTTTAATCATTTTTTTCTATAAACGTTTTAGTAGTTTTTAGCACGTTATTATTAAATAATTCTGCAAATTTTTAGGAGAAATATTATATAGCTGCGGCATAGTTTGCATAAGAGCTTAGAGAAGTTTGAAATATATCGTTAATCTTACTTCTGTAGAACAAAATTAATTATGCTTTAAAGGATTATGTTACACAGTTAATCAAACAATTTTTGGCTAAAAACCAACTCATATATTAATTAAAGGAGTGCCAATAGTTCAAACTAGCAAATCATGCAAAAAATAGGAAAAATTTTTAATTAGTACACACGAAACGTGACAAAATGTAATAAATTTCATTTATCACAATTCTCTACTTAGTTATCACACTATTTCAAAGAACAGCTTGAAAGATAAAGATATATTAATATTTGATTATCATTATTAATAATGCAGCATCCTTATACTTCAAAACCGAACCTGTTTTAAATAAACTATCAATTTCAATTTTCGAAAATCAATTTGCATCGAATTACTTTACGTACGTAAAATAATTAATAGCAGCGATTTAATATCTTCTGAGTAGAAAGGTATTGCGATTTATATAGTAGCTATGATAGGATAATTTATATAAAGTATTTAATCTGGAAGAAAATAAGTAGTAAAACTGCAGTGAAGGTAGGAATAAAACGAAAAAAACTACCTTGTAATAATTTTAAATAAAATTTCGTGAAAAAAATTTAAAAATATAGGAATATAAGAAAATCATTTTCCAAGCACAAGTATTTTTGAATATGGTACTACTAATAAATAATGTTGACCTCCGTTGTTGTTACGATTTTTTTCAATAGCTTTGTATCTAGATTTATAAAGTGTGATATTTGCCAACTCCCTTTATTTGGAGTTTGACCTAGAACTTTTGCTATGAATTATATCAGTATAGTTTCACAATACGAATTTGTAATAAAAATCCCCAATTCTAAAAATTCACCACCCCTGAAACTACTTCCCACAAAAGTCCAATCCCATTATTACCAGTCTAATTCGACAATATCCCCCGTTTTCCATTTGCATTTCCCCGAACTATCCACAATTCATTCAATAACAATTCATTACTATATTTACAACGCTCGCATTGAAAATATTCAGAGTGGGTACTTCTGGATAAAATATCGTACCCAGGCGGGCAAGTAAATTTATTACCATTGCTAGTGAGAATTATATGTCCGGTAGCCGAGCATTAGTCCCATTGCTTTGGTCATCCATCATGTCCGATGACGGACAAATCCATCGAATTCGCTTCAGGGAATACTAGCAAACCGGCAAGAAATAAATAAATCGTTAGAGAGGCCAGGCGGCCCAGACGGACGAGTCGGACGCCTTGAGGCACCTGACACCCCGAGAAGGCATATGATAGACGTATGGGAAAATGATAACAAAACTATTATTTTCAAAAATTTTGTTTTAAATTTTAAATTGGATCGTACAGAAAAATTGTTATAGAATGTACTATGTTAGAATCAGGTAACAGGCTTAGTAGAACTTCAGGTGGATTTGTTTATTTTTCACTTACGACTCGGACTTTTTCGATATTTTGACTTCAATAGAAGAGTACTCTATTTAGTGAGTACACTCCAATGGTCAAATTTATTAATTTAAATATATTATCAACTTCCCGTAGGGTAGGTTATAGTAATGGACCAAAAATCGGATGTGAATTTTTTTGCATATCTTCACGTTTTAGAGGTTTCTGAACATTTTGGCATACCTTGAAAAAATGGATGTATGTGTGTTTGTGTGCAGATACAAATTTTCGTCGACGATTTCGGGAATACGGTTCAACCGATTTCAATTATTCAAAAATTATTCGATTCCTATTAATAAGGAGACGTGTTGATTACTTTTTGGCAAAGGCAGGTCTAGACGTTTCGCAGATACGGGGCAAAATTGCTAAAAACGGTAACTCAGTTTTTAAAAGAACGGAGCGTCCGATTTTAATCATTCAGAAAGCATTTTACATTTGGCATAATGAAAAAATGATTAAATTTTTGGCAAGGCAGGTCTAGCGGTTTCAGAGATCTAGTAAAAAAGTAAAAAATATGCCATTTGGTGGTCAAAAATGATCAATAGACATAGGCACATCAAATTATAAGATATTTTATGGAGATTTTAATAATACGTTTACATTTTCTTTACATTTCTATGGGTTCCGTAACATCGTTTGTCCGTTAGACGGCGACGCGGCGCTTACGCGTTTCGATATTTTATCTCTATGCAGCTAAAGCAGTAGGATTGCTTTGAAAAAATGTTCAAAATTTCCAAAATATTTCAAAATAAAGAAATCATTATTTTCGAAAAGTTTTTTTTCCAAAAAAGTCCATTTTTATAAAAATTTAAAATTGTTCAGAAATCTAATTATTTCAAAGTTTAAAAAAAATTATTCTTTTTTAAAAAAAATAATTTTTGGTACGGGAAGTTCCAGCAATTTACCTTAAGCGCCACTAGTTCCATTGATAAGAATAACTTTAACAAAGGTCCTAAGAATATAATTTTTTTAATGGGACATTAATTCATTATGATGTACAAACTCTGTCGTAAAATGCATAAAAATTCATCCCGTCGCGTTCCAAACTGTTAGAATACTATTATGATTTTTGTATTTATATGCAAATATCTTTTCTCATTCTTTCCTCCATTGGTATTTCACAGATTACGAAGCTAATTTATATTCAGATATTTTTCTAAAAGCATATAATTAAAAACTTTAAACGAGATATTTCGTAAAATAAAATACGGAATCACATTCAAAATATTTTCTTTATTGCAATAAATTTAAAGACAGTTTTCTGTTTGAAACTTTTTAAATTAGCGATTTTCCAGAAGAATTTTTATTTGTGAAAGTTGAAATGTAAACTGTTAATACTAAAAGTTATGAATAAAATTACTTTGCATAGATTTTTAAGAGTACTGCGTTTATAGAGTTTTAAATTGCGTTTATTGCATACGAAATTTACATGAATATGACCATGTGAAAGTCAAATGCAATTATTTCCGTGCGCCTGCATAATATTCTAATAGTTACTTTCTATAAGAAATAATTATAGTGTTTTGAAAGGATGCTGCATCTTATAGATAAATCATACTATCGCCATGGTAATTTGTGTTTTTAAATGATGATACTAATTGACTTCGTGATAATTTGTGTTGAAATAGACGCCAAAACATTTATACCGGAGTTTTTAAGTATTATTAAATACGAAGGCAATTATTTTTACATCAAATGCATTTCTTTGCATCAGATTTTCAGCATTCAAAAGTTTTCTTTGGGTTTTGTTCTATTCAACATCTTGTCAATTTATTATATCATAATAAGCTTACAGTTTTCTTACAAAGCCTTGAAGAGAAAAAATCGTTATATAGGCTGGGTACGGTAGTGACAGTCGTCATAACAGCTAAACTATAATGATTTCAAGATACGGTTCAAAGGGAGAAAGATGAAGTACTTCTGTTCGAACAAGTTTACATTATTGCGTTGAGTCTCGGAGCCTTACATGATCGGTACACAGAATTGCTTTTAAAGAGCCAAAAGTGAGTTTTTTTATTCGACTTCTTTTAATAATAACTGTTACTTGTAAATAGATCACTTTGTTTTTTTATTTCTTGCTGTAAGTTGAACGAAAAAAACATAACAATATATGATGTATTTCTAATCCTTTTTGGGTGAAATTTAAATAGGTAAAGAAAAATATGTGTTTACCAAGACAAAATACGAAAGAGAATGGGAAAGGTAAATACAATACAAGAAAACAAAAGATTGCACAAAAATTTTTTATTTAAAAAATTACGTTTTGTTATATATTGTTTTATATTCATAAGCTTTGTTAAGAAGTTTTCGCCATAATACTATAAAATGGTTTAGGAAACCAATTCTTGCTCAGTCTTATTGTGAATTGGATAAAATTCATTTAATAAATGAATTAAGTAAAACCTTCTTCAATTACAATAGGTATAAATCTATGATTTGGGGGCGTCCATGAATCACGTGATCGACTTTTTAAGAATTTTTGGACCTCTCGTCTCCCTTGGTGATACGTGGTGATAATCAAATTTAACCCCCCACCCATCAAGCAACACGTGTATTTTTAGTTACGAGAAAAATTGTAAAATAGAAAAATACACGTGATATCTTACTCTACGCCTCCGTCCCCTACGCGATATTTGGTGATTTTTTGCCAAACCCACCCTTCCCCCTAAAAACCTCACGTGATTCATGGACGCCCCCTTTGCTTCACAAATTTCTAAACATTATCAAAAATATAGTCCTGGACGATTTATTGAATAATTTTCTTTCAGTTTGTAGTAATAATAAATAACAGTCTGCCCGAAGGCATGTTCAAAAAAGAGCACAATTATATTCCGTTTTTCTCCCTTTTCTGCGTAGCATTTATTATAAAAAATATATTATTAACGAACAATATCTCATATTACAACCTTCACCCGTACTATTTTCTAGAAAATCAATTTTGTGCTCAACTCTATATATGCTCTATAGTATTTGTTTGGGGCATAAGACTACTCTACTCTACTTTACTAATCTAAAGATCACCTTGACTGCGGAAATTCACGTTCTCCCTCACAATGTGTCGGAAGCCTAACAGCTTCGAAGATAAATTTTGAAGTTGCCAGGTACGTTTTGACGTAATATTTGCTTAACGAAAATAGCTGATTGCGATAACGGAAAAATTATTACATAAAGAGCACATACTTTGCTCGAGTTCTCGTTTATTACTCACATACTTGAGATATTCTGTGCCGGGATGGTATATAGTAATATTCCGGCGATGTGTATGATATAGAAGCGCGCAGCTACGAAGCATCCGGCTACGCGTCCTCGTAGCTTCGTCGACTCGTAGCACCGTTTTATAACCGGAGCGCTGGGAAATATTTTAGAGTTGAAATGACAGCATATTTCAAAGTTGGCCTGAAAATGCATTCGAAACTTTTCATGTGTACGAACTGTTTGCGAGATCGGTTGCACCTTAGGTAAACAAATTTTAATGATAAATAGTATAGACAAAATTTTAATAAAGGGGCCCTTCAAGTATTACGTAAGCACTAGGGGGCCGGGGGGTTGTTTATTTGTTTATTTTGGGTTGACATGGGGGGCAGGGAAGTCTGGATGATAATTACGTCATAGGTAGTATTTTTATTTTTTTACATTAATTGCAAAATGTTTACGTAAGCATGGTGGTAGGGGGTAAGAGCTTTGCTTACTTTTGCTGACAAGGGGGATTGGGGGGGTAAATAATTGTAATAAATCTGCTTACGTAATACTTGAACGATCCCAAAAAACGAATATATATTAAATTTAGTTATATATTTTTATAATGATTTTTCTTAATAAATCACTAGTTTTGGACTCAGATCAGTAATAACAACAAAAATCTTTGTGAATTCTTATTAAGGGGGTATTTAAGTCAAGAAGGTTTTAATATATTTTCAAAGTTTAACTATTCAAGAATATGTGTACAAGAAGATTTTTAACAATTTCTTCTCTGGGATATAACTGTTTGACCACGGTAATTTTCATCTGTTTCTTTCCTTTGCGAAACTTGAAACACAGTTTTTCACGAAACTGTTTTATTAGATTCGATACTCTCAACTTCTAGTAAATTATCATTTGAAGAAACTACTTGCTTAATTGAAACAAGATTTGTTGAAGATGGACATAGCAAAATCTTTTCGGTTGAATACATTGAGACGATTTTTCATGAGGTTTCTTGCTGAATTTATTCATTCTAAGAACAATTTTGCGCAATTTTGGTATTTCAGTTCGGTTTTTCGTTGCCTTTGATTTCGGTTTGAGAAATTGAATTTATCCGAGAACCAATTTCAGAGAGTCATCATTTCCTGATTCTATTAAAATACATGATGCGATATTTATTAATGTACATTTATTAATGGTATAGCTTAATTGTCCAATAAATTATTTGTGGTATTTTATGAGCTTTTTGCTCATGCACTTGTTTTTCATTCTTAAAGATGTTAAGTTCCTCAACTGCTACTGGACCAATTTACTTGAAATATGTACAGTCTTTTTTCTAGATTTTTTTTCAGTAAAAACTCATCCCCAAATTCTAAATTTTACTATCGTTAAAAAATGCGAGATTATCAAAAATAGTTGTAATTGATTTTAATGTCGCTATTTTATAGAAAAAAATAGCTCGTTATATTTTATACGTTCACATTATTCTAGTTCAATTCCACATATATATTTTATTTTTCTTCAGATTATTTGGAAGGCTACAATCATGAGTGCTGTCAGGTGCTCATTTTTAAACGCCCCAGGTCTTCAAGAATTATAACTTTTTGCTATTTTCAATGTTTATTTTTTTATATTTTCAAAACATCAATTAATAACTCATAAAAAATATTGCTTATCCTTTTTCCAGCTCGTATACTGGAATATCCCCTTATATTAATTTAAACGTAGGCAAAATTTTCAGACTTTCAAAAAGTTGATTTTTAAATGAAACCTAAATTTACTTAGGGAGTCTACAATCGTTAGTGCGGTCACTTTCTAGAATTACCTATAACTTTTTGATTATTTTAAATTTTTATTTTTTTATATTCTCAAAACCTCAATTAATAACTTTTAAAAAATATAGTGAAAATATTGCTTGCCCTCTACCCTCTAGACTGGAATATCTTCATAAATTAATTTAAACATCTTGGCAAAATTTTCAAACTTTCAAAAAGTTGAATTTTAAATAAACGTAAATTGACTCAAATATTGTAGAATCTCAAATCATGATTCGTTATGTGAAAGTTTAGTTATTTAAAAATTCTCTAGCTCTTTTACTAAAACCTTCTACAGCTTTCGCTTATCGCGATTTGCGCTCCCGCGATGCGATTCCTCGTCGTCCTTATCGTCGCGAAGACACACTCCTTGTTATAGTTTATGTCTCGAGTGCCCTCAGCTTCACTATATCATTTTGTATATTATGGTCGGAATAACGGACCGAAACTGTTGCGCGACCCTGTGTACAACCCTGATGTAATTACGTTGAGATTCTTAAACATTTTCTCCGGGAAGTGATTTATGGAGCGTAGATTGTATTTTGATTTAGATATAAGGTTTTATGACTTATTTTGTGAATGTTGGGTAGATAAAAGTCTAAAGTTGCAGATGGCTTCAATATTGTGCTTGTAAAATATACTCATTGGGCCAAAGTAATATATATAATTAAAAATTTGAAAAGAGTGGAAAATAAACACCTTGTAATCCTAGATTACGTTATTTTATGACTTGTTCAATGTCATTGCATAGTGCAACTCATTGCTTTATTTAGTTGTTACTGCGTATTTGTGGTTTGAAAAGAAATTTTATCAACGCTTGCAAGATTACTTCGAGCTTACAATGTTGTAGCTGTGAATAACAGTACAACTGCGTAGTTTGTATTCTGACCGTTACATTTATAATACTTATTTATAATTATTACGAATGAGTACATACCCTTAAGAGAATATATTAAGAAATATTAGTGTATATTTACATCGACATGTAATTACTAATCATATACCAATTATGTTTTGGTACTTATTGTAACATTGAATTTTCATCAATTCATTGATATCAAGATTCATATCAGATGCAATACGTTTCTAGTAGGATAAATTCAAAATCGCCCTGTCTATTTTTTATTGATAAATTATTGACTTGATTCATATTGAAATTATTTATATTATATATCTCCATTAGTTTATAAATTTTCACATCTGTTTACCCTTTATCTTTTAAGATTATGCCTGTACATCGTGAATCCACTGGAAATTATCATTGCATTCATGTGTTTGCCTTTTAACATACATTTCTTGTACAATGCGAGTCCAATTCCATTTTGCTCCACTTTTTCCCAGTTCATTGTTGAGAAATTGTCGTATACATGTACGTATATGTCATATTTCTAAAAGGCTTAAATGGCTTTTCTGAATGGTATGAGAGCGGAATCTTCATGTAGCACAAGTACTAAGTCATTCCTAAGTGTTGTTTGTGGATCGTGCGTGCTTTAGTTTCAGTTTTATGGGGGTTCGAAATACGTACGTGAGCATAAATTTAAACGAGCGATTTTAAACGAGATATAGTACAATTTAAACTATGGTAGATTTTACAGTTCATCTGGGTTGATGCATTATATTTCATGGAATTGTAAAATTGTCATTTTATGGCTAAAATTCAACGAACGGAGGAAAGAATTCTGATAAGGAAATATACTGCTGCGGATTCGTCTATAAGATATTTGAACTATCTCGCTATCAGGTTTGGTTTATGTGGTTTCGATGTGAAGATTTTATTTCCGTATATGAGTTAGGCAATTACTATATGTTTTAAAATAACCATTGGTTTGTTTGTTGTTTGTGTTTTGATTATATTGGCCAACATCTATTAGCATCTTATTTTCCAAATCGATATAAATGGCCAAAAGTCCCACTTTGAATGTTGAAAAATATATCCATAGTATTAAGCACATATAAAATAAATATTTATTAGCACGATAATATCATAAACATTTTCACTGGGGCCATTGTAACTTTAGATTAATTACTAATTAATTTACTAATTCGGTTAAAATGTATCCAGAAAACTTAATGCATCAAATTTTTTTTGACAAAAAATCCTGGGAAAGCACTTGGACCAAATTGTTTTGACACATTTTTTATGTAATATGGACGTTATATGTACATTTGTAATTCAAATATCCCGCCATTATTATTGGTGATGTTGGTAATTGTGTTTTTCTCTCACCAAAACCAAGTATCCGCCATTTTAAATTCTTAGTAATGTAGAACAATATACAATAAACTCTCTTGCCATGAAGATCGCGAAACGAGCAACACCAAAATAAATTGGTATATTTTGAAGGAAGCTTTTTATTTTTACCAACACTATTTTTTATGACATGCATATATATGACTGACATAGCCTTATATTAAAACTTTTTTCTCCTTATACCAAATCGCTTATGTCTGACTTGGCTTATGTAGAACTTCTTAGCGTCGGACACATATGACTGACATATGAAAAAACATGGCTCAATGACTCCTAATTTAAATAATATTAACTATTCTTCACCCATCTAATGATAATCAATTATATTGAAAACAATTAATCAAATAAATTTCATATCTTAACAGATGCATTAATAATCATACTCGATCTTTCCATATTTGGTGTATTATGTATCATATGTCTATTTAATGCTCTCCGGAATCATATAATATTAAGTGCAAGTATATTAGATTACGACCTATTAAATTATATACGATTCAGCATCATGTATTCCATTTCTATCGCAAGTACAATATGTTGATATCAATTTGTATGGTGTACAATTTTATATAGATTGTGTATATTGTAAAATTAGAAATGGGAATGAGAATTGATCTTTTTTTGAATAATATATCATCAAGACCAACACTATTGATTGCACGTAGAATAGAATGTTGCATAATGTATATGTTTATTTTTATTAATGTAAATGGAAATAAGTTAATATAATCGAAATGTGTGGGATGTATTTTATTCGTCGACACCCTAAAATAATATTGTATTGATGTGTCATTGAATAATTAAGTTGATGCCGATGCGTGCGTGTGTTTCAAGTATTGATCGTGTAATAAAGTAACACAGGTAGCATCGGTCGACATCTTTTATATACAAACATTTCAAAATGTATACATTCTACTAGTCAAATCCTTTAAATTTGGATTCAATTCAGTAGACCTCTAAAAATTGAAGCATTTTGCTTAGGACAATCGAAAATAGTATGGACAACATGGTACTTGTCAACTATATCCACTATTTGGATAGATATTAAGTTTACCCTTTATTAATTTTTAAATTTGGATTCAAGTCAGCAGTTCTCTAAAAATTGAAGCACTTTGCTTAGGACTGTCCAAAATGGTACCATGGTACTTGTCAACTATATCCACTATTTGGATAGATATTGAATTTATCCTTTGTTAATAGTTTTCATTGTCTCTTACTATTATATTGTCTTCACCCACTACTGCCAGTGGCTTTCCTGTGACTGACAATTTATTTCATCGATTTAGCATGTGACAGTGCGGCTATGAATAATAGTCGACCTGACTATCCTAGGCCGCTGTTGCTCATGTTGAATATCTCGTGTCAGCACAGAACAGATAGTATCAATATTTTAGAATACCTTCTAAGGAAGAATGGGTTGCGGATTATTATGTCAACGAAAATGTCATGCATGAATCTAAATGGCTCCTGGATTTTGTGGCGAAGCTTAAAGTTCATGAAATATTTGTAGAAAAAAGTTGCATGCATAGAGTTTTTTGTTTGAATGAAAAAGTGGCTGGCTGGATGTAACTTTTCAACTGATGCTGTGTACTTTGTATCATGTGAATAAGGAATTGTATATAATGTAGACCGGGTCGTCGTTGGTAAAAAGTTACTTTAGGAGTCATTGATAGAGAAGTTCAATCTTTAAGTAAGAAAGATAATTAGTGTGTTGGTATAAAGAATAATAATACAGGGGTTCCTGATTTTTTTTTCTCGTCTAAACAGGTATTGTCAAGTGACGAAAAGATTTTTTTATTTAATTAATTTATTCTGCGATCTGTTAATGGAAATAATGAGCAGAAATTGTTAACAATGTATGAAAAATATTATGATCGGATATTAATAGATAAGCCCATTGGAAAATTTACAAGGAGTATAATATAAAACAAAAACAAACTAGTGGTGTATGGCATCGTGCCCTAAGGCAAATTCTTGGAACTTCCCGTACCGTAATGAAATGTTCGAGAAATATTAAATGTTTTCAAATAGATTATTATAAATACTGTAGCATTGTCTAATATTTATAAGAATTGTATAAACTGAACCACATGGTGGAAATTATTTATTTGAAATATATAAGTGACCCTTAAAACTTTGACCAGAATTAAAATTGAAATCTGAATTATTTTTGATAAAAAAAAAGATTTTATTTTCCAAAAGCAATTGATTCGTCAACACAAGCAGTTTTTTGAATCATTGAAATCGGATACTTATTTCTCTCAAAACCAACAGTTAGCTCTGTATCTCCTGGACCTGCCTTTGCCAAAAACTAATCACCACTTCTTTCCGTCTTTACAAATTGAATGTTTTTTGGATCATCGGATGCTCCGTTCTCTCAAAAACTCGATTTCTAGTTCCTGCACTCTTTACTACGTAATTTCAAAACGGCTAGACCGACTCTTGCTAAAAGCTAATCAGCACATCTCCTTATCAATAGGATTCAAATGATATCAAATCGGTTGTTCCGTGCGCCCGAAAACGTGGACGAATTATTGTATCCACACATACAACACACACATCAATTTTTTCTAAGGTATGCCAAAATGTTCAGAAACCTTCGAAACGTGAAGATAGCAAAAAGTTTCAATTTCAATTTTTGGACGATTGCAATAACTTACCCTACGGGAAGTTAAAAATAATATAAAAGTATCTAAACGAGATCAGAGGGTAATTTGCAATTTTGTCTGGTGTCTAAATCGTTTGGATGGACGTGGATTCTACTTGCAAGTGACAAATCTTTCATATTTTATATACCACTTTAACCATTTAAAATTTGCTCGAATACTTCAGCTTTATGCACATCTTTTGTCCAATTGTGTCTAAATATTATTATTACCTATACCGTGACTGCTAGCATTTTGCACCTGCGTCTAATTTCCACAGCCATACAAATTATTCATTTCCACATGAACTGCGTTCGTTTTTATTCACAGCAGTTAGCTCAACACATTGTCGAACATCATAAATATTTTTATTTTATTGAAGAGTTATGCAATATACATCACATTTCCGTTTATATCTGACGAAACAGTACATAAAAATAAATGAATATACAAGTCCGTGATTCACAATTACCTGACATGTGTGTTATCTATATATCTGTATTTTGATTATACTGGTGCATTGTGTTTGTTACCCACACCGTCTGTTCCTCGATCAATGTTCCAAGCATGGTGCATGCACCTGACTACCTCAATAGATACGAGGATATAGGATATAGGATAGGTATATCACATATTCGGATGCTTCGTGGCTACATGACCACGGTACATCTAGCATTCAATAATTCGCTCGAATGTACCAATACTGAACGCTGTTCGAATTTTGAAGTGTAAAACTGTATCAAACTATTAATTTGGCTTCGGTTAGAATGGTTTTTAGGTCAAAAAAACATTTTTTATGGGTATCAGGGAGATGATGAAAACTGTAGTTGGCGAACTGTATAAAATATTAAATTTTGAGATAAAAATTTGAATTTTAACTTAGGTAATTAACTTAACTTAGGTAATCAGGTAATTAGGTAGCTCTAATTACCTGATTTATTATCTCACAAAAGCATCATCACAATTTGTAATAGAGATGCTTATTTTTGCTGATAGAGCAACGATTTTGTCATGAATCCTGAACTTGTTAGAAAATTAGAAAACAATTCGAGATCAGTTTTATATCGTGCTAATTAGTTTTTGGTAAAGCCCGTGAATTATTTATTAAATTTGTAATTATTTAGTACATTTCAAACTTCCCGTAGGGTAAGTTATAGTAATCGCAAAAAATTAGAAAATGAAACATTTCATATATCTTGTTTGAGAGGTTTTTGAACATTTTAGCATACCTTAGAAAAAAATTATATATATGTGTGTGTGTGTGTGTTCGGATACAAATTTTTGTTGAGGATTTCGAGAACATGGTTCAACCGATTTTAATGATTCATAAAATATTCGATTCCTATTAATAAGGACACGTACTGATTAGTTTTTGGCAAAGGCAGGTCGAGCCGTTTCGAAGATAAAGGGCATAAAGTGCCAAAAATGGTAACTCAGTTTTTAAGAGAACGGACCGTCCGATTTTAATCATTCAAAAAACATTTTAATTGTATTGACAAGATGAAGAATTGATCAAATTTTCATGAAGGCAGGTCTAGCAGTTTTGGAGATCTAATAAAAAAAGTAAAAAAATATGCCATTTGGCGGTCAGAAATGAACATTAGACATATGCACATCAATTTATCGGATATTTTATAGAGATTTTAACAATAAGTATAAATTTTATTTACATTCCTACGGGTTCCGTACCAATGTTTACCCGTTAGACGCGACGCAGCGCTTACGCGCTTCAACATTTTGTCTGTATGCAGTTAAAGCAGTACGATTGCTTTGAAAAAAAGTTCAGAACTTCCAAAATATTTCAAAATAAATTTTTCTTCAAAAAGTCGTTTTTTCCAAAAAAAGTAAATTTTGTCAAAAATTTATAGTTTCTCAAAAATCTACTTTTTTCAGCGTAATTTTTTTTCAAAAATGTTAATATTTAAAAAAAAAATAATTTCTGGTACGGGAAGTTTCAGCAATTTGCCTTAAGGCACCATGCCATGCGCCCTACTAGTTTTTTTTTTTTTAATTTAATTTTTGGTACGGGAAGTTCCAGCAATTTGCGATTTACGATGCCATGCACCACTAGTTCACCATTTCAATGAAGGAGGGGAGTAGTGTGGCAACTCAATACAACCTTGATCTGTTTTAAAAATCCTTGTTGTTTCCTTTCTGAATTCTTGATACACACCTGACGATTTGTTACTTTTGCGGTACTATATTTCTATTCTCTACGAGCTCTATTATTCAAAACAAACATAGAGTCGCGAATAAGTTTTCGCGTGAGCCGATTGTTTATAGTCTAGTATTCGAAGTATTTGAACTTTGGATTAGAGCCAGACACCGCAAGGTACCGCTAATATTTTACCCGGAGTTCGGTGAAAATCGGGTAAGAAAGTTTTATTGTCTCTGTAGATAACATAAGTTGGCAACAAGTAACACCTTTTGGAGCAATTCATGATTACAGGAGCAATGGAAGTTATTGAGATAAGAATAATAATTCAAACTCTTATATTGCTCTTTACTATGTAATGAATATAGAATTATGACTTTAAGGAAAGTACTTCGTCGTAAATCGTGAGATAATATATATGTATATTTTTTCTGTTTCTTCTGGTGCAATTTATTTTTTGATACTTGGTTCAATCGCCAATCTAGAACTGGATGGTGAAGAACATTTTTGTTTATTTTTTGATGAATTGGATGTATGAGTTGCATCAAGTTTTTTCACGTCAGAAGCACATAAAAAATAATTTTGAACTTAAATATAATGAATTTCAGAAAGTATATCTGTCGTCACCCCATTAAATAAGCGATTAAGTCGAATTTCTGCAAAAAAAGCCTTAAGTAGCAGTATTTCCTATTTCTCTGAAAATAATTATTAAATTAAAAAAATATTAGTTAGGAACATAAGTTAATTAATGACTTCATAAAAAATTGAAACCAGTAATTTCAGATATGTGGTATTACATGAGTAATATAGCTTTGAAATCAAGCGTTGCAAATTAGTGAAAATTAATTTAACCACTTATTCACTGGGATGAGAGATGAATAAATTGGACTAAGGTTTTTGTTTATTTTTAGTAATTTTTACTTTATTATTATATTAATAGCTAATCAATAATGCTTTAAGCATAAAAAATAGTAATTTGAAAAAAGGAAAAAACGTGCAACTATTCAATACATTCCTAATAGATGTTTCTCTTCTTAATAATTATATCCCATAAATTTTCCAGTAAGAATAACTACACGAAAAGTCTTTGGTTGCGTGCGTTGCGATCATTTTTAATAATTCTTAACATCTTACTGCAATATTCCGCTATATGCCGCTTCTGTCAAGTAACGAACTTCAAGCTGTTTAAACTTAAAATTATTTCACATTTGCTTTTATTTTTGTTCCTATGAAAGAATATTTTGAATAAGAAAACTTTCAGGATTTCCATTAGCATTTTTAATATATTTAAAGTTCCAACACCTTGTTTAGAATTTTCCAGATTTAGCTTTCCGTCATTTTCTCATTCTTTTAAATGACTTCATTGCATTACTTGTTTTGCATAATTCGAAGTAGATATTCCACTCGACGTCTCCTAGATTCCTAGAAGATAGGAAGGTTTTCATGCGTCAATGCACATTTTGCAATTTCACAGCTTTCTCACTTCGTCAACTCTATTCCGGAGTCGATGAATGTCGAGATGAACTCTCCTTGCAGCCAAGGCGATGTAATCCCGCATATAGCGATTGCATATTTCGAGGAAAATATTTAGTTTCGATATCGAATTCAGTGGGTTTAAGGTTTTAATATTATTTTTCGCTTACGAAGATAACTAGTTTCCTTAATGCCTGTAACTATCAAGTTGGCAACTAAGTAAATGCGGATTTTTGTTAGAAAATCTAAGATATTTTTTCTCGGAACTAATTAACTTTATTCTGATGACACCATTTTTTAAGGCTAAGGTTGATGCAGAGTGTACTATAAAGAAATCATATTTACATTGATTTTTTGATATCAATAATGTGGAAAAATCAAGCAGGCTAGACTTGGAAGAAAAAAAAACAATTGGACTTGTCATTTTATTTATCATTAATTTTTATAATCAATCAATAAATTTTATATATTTTTATACAAGTGGAGTTTATACTTTCATATTCATAACTACTACCACATTGGTGACCCCGACGTGATAGATGAAGACAGAGAAGGAGCATTTTTTGAGTATTTAAAAAATATAGATTTTGATGCAGCATGATAATCACTGGTGTTCAGTGACTACTTATAAGATACGTCCAGTCCTCAGTTCATCGTAGTTAACGCATTTACTACCTGATACCGGACTTTCGTTGGTATACCCATTTGGTGTACCCAGACCTCAGTGTTTATTGCTGACACAAAAGTTTATTCTGAGCCTAGACCTTGGGCCATGAATTGAATGCACTATCAAATGGTCATTGAAATCGCAATTCAACATCTCCTTGTCCGTTTCACCAAATCGTTTTTTGATGCATAATACTTAAGACTGCTTCTTGTTAAGTTGGTGACTTTTTAATAAGCTTTCCTTCGAATCGCATCCGATTCGAGAATCCAATGTATGATCCAAAGGGCTACAGAAGTCGACAAGATTATTTTATAATTGCGAAAATTCATATTCTCACAGAGCGCCATCTGTTTACCCAAAGTATTGTTGAAATAAAAATTAATACAGTAGATCGAGGTTGAATCTTCGAAGTTCACCAATACATCGAGGTTCAGGAAATTCATCACAATAATAAAACTTTATCTTATTGGTATATATTTCAATTTTTCCTATAATTCGATATTCAATTATATGCTTTCTTTTACAGTGCAATATAATGGTTGTTATTCTCTCAAAAATATTTTATGTCGGGAAAATAGCCTTTCCGTTTCTCCATTTTACGTTTCTCGAGGGAGTTCAATTTTTCACTCACGTGTCAAATAAAAATTCACATGACAACCACATAACAACGTTGAACCCGCGCTTTATTGTAAACATGAATAACATAGTTTTGCTCAAATGTAACAAGATTTATACCCTATTATATAATGCTTTATAGATATTAGTTATGAATGACTTATGTACATTTTTTCTACATTTCAAATCAAGGTAAAATATTCAAAAATGACATATTAGTGCAAAATTATGTCATAATAATTTAGAGTTAACGAGATTCTTGTAGTAGCTTTTGTGCTTTCAATAACAATTCAGAAAAATTTCAAATGTGATTATTTACTTTTGTAAATTCAACTTGGTCAGCATTCTAGCATCTTGAGCAATAACATTTTTTATAAATTGGACAATATTATGATCTGGGTAAGTTAACTAAAATATTGTCTAATTTCTAAAAATTGTTATAAAGTTAGTTCAAAGTTCTCTATAATTCTGAACCTAATTGAATTAGCAATGGAACAAAACTGTCACAATACATTTAAAATTTTCCTAAATTGAGTTTAAAGCACAAAACTACTGAACTTTTGGCACTTATTCTACTATTCAGTTTCGTGATATTGGAAAATTTTGTACATCCCATTTTGCATTGTATATCCATGTTACATTATCAAAGATATATCTTCCAATTCCTTTTTCTTTTAAAATTTAAGAATGGCTATTCATAAAACTGTTTTCGCATATCCAAGAAATATTTACGTTGCATTGTAATGCGTGCTATCCAAGAACAAAATGTTCGCGATAGAAATAAGTGTTTGAATTATACAATACACAATTGAATATTTGATACAAAAAACACCCTATTCACTCGTTGCTCTTCTTGTACTCGGGGCAATTCTCAAATAGCAATTTTTTCTCAGTTTTCTTCGCCTTATTTCTTGCTTTCAACAAAAGAAAACCAGTTTTCACGCGAATTGCCCGATTTTATTACACCCATCGCCCCTGCTTAACTTGAAGTATTAATGCATTGCATTCTGTAAGCAATAGCGCTCTCGAAGGATTCATTCGCCTTGTCTTAAATGAGATTCTTGTAGGTGCTTTATGGGATTTTTTTAGATGTAGTCAGATGTAGTGTATTTACTTTGTTGCTTGAAATAATCGTATTATCGTTTTATGAACAGTATGCACACATTAAAACATACTGCTACAATATATCAATGTAATTGAAACCTACTCGAACAAGTATGGAACAAATATATGGTCGCCGTTGACAATTTATATAATTGAACTATAGATAAAAGAAAATAACAATATGTGTAGCAATTTTTATTTTGTTCGTAGAGTTAATACTTCAATAAAAACATTTATTTTCGTAAATGCTTTGTTTGTTTTAACAATATATCATTCTAAAGCGATTTTTACGCGTGTTCCTTAGGTTTATATTTATTGTAAAACGGGAACACATATTATTAGTTTTTATTTCGTGCGCATGATAGATCAGGAAATCGTTAAAAAGATCATAAAAGCTTTGTATTCATAATATTTTGTACTATAAGTTTATGAAGCCATAAATTTAGAGTCTATAACAACTGCTAAATATATCTTTCCGTTATTGTAATAAGTGGTTATGTATTCGAAAATAGCGTTTTAGAAATATGTAATAAAATTCTTAACTAAACAACCGGTGATCGATAGTATGACAAAAGACAGTAAAACCCATTCTCTTAATTACAACATATTTCAACGTCGTTAAGTTGTTCACTTGAGATTGTATGCAAAGTTTTAACAAAGGTAACAAATTAAGACAATTTGTTAATTCGAATTTTTATGTTTTGGGTCATAATACCTAATATTAATATTAAAGTTAGTTCTAATAATATTTAAGACTTGGTGTATAAGAAATATCAAGTTTAAAGAAAATCGATCGTTTTTTTAATAAAAAAAGAATCATATATTTTCTTGCAACTGTACTATTGAACTATATCAAGAGGATTTTTTTTAAATATAGTATTTGACTTGGGTCTAACTAGATTGGCCAACTCGAGGGCTAAGAGTATTTGTAAAAAAGTAAAGTTTAGCAAATTGAAAACAGTTCCGACCTTTTTGAAGATGGAAAAGTCAAGTACAAGTGAATGGTACAACAAAATTCATTTTAAGAATTTATTCACTTAAATTATTTAAATTTTTAATTTGAGCATATAGTTTAAGATCTTGTATCTATTTTGTCAATAATACATTTCTGGAGCCAATTTTCCAGTGAAATAGACCGTTTTATATATAGAACCTAACCTATAAAACCCACAAATGCCAAAGAAGAAAGTTATCATATCTGCATCTTTTTGATGTGCATTTATAGCACAACTGCGAAATTAGGTTTTATGTGTAAAATGTTTGATTGCACAGAGAATACATAGCATTTTACAAATTTCACAATTAATCATATAACAATTTTGAATAATGTTTATTAGTAATATGATAACACTCGTAATGCACAATTTACTAATGTCAACCATTATACATATTTATATAATAGTAAATTATAAATTATATATTTATAATAGCATTAAAAATATTTGTAAACAATAATGCAATTAAAGTCATACTTCAAATACGACATGATCGGTTTGTCATTGTAATTAGCAAATAGTACTTGAACTTTCATTAGATAGAGAAATGAAGTAATTGCTCATAAATAAATTCTATAATATTCGTTCACATAGTGGATTATGTTAAACAACGCATCAATCCGTATAGAAATGATTTCATCGAGAGCGAATGACGAACAAACCGGGCGTAACGCAACTTCCGTTGCATTCTCACAGATTTACTCCCTAGTCGGGCCTAAAGAAATTTTACTTCAATACTCTTCATTTTATATGAAGAAAGCAGCGTTGCCATGACAACGCTTTGTTGCAGTCCATTTTACAGTAGAATTGGCGCATCCATTTCCAATTTTGACATGGAAGTTCTGAGTGTATAATCGTGCTGATATCTACAATAATGTCTATTCAATTCTACCATACATGACCCGAATTTTGTATTTGCAAACCATCTGCTGGCGCATCCTCAATTTCCATGTGCCCGTAGGGTGCGTAACATCGCAAACTGAAAGTATTACGAAATTGTAGGTATGTATATAGTAGTTGTGTTTCTCGTTGCTCAATATCTTTGAACAGTGAATGCATTTACCGGTTGATATTGCCTTAATCGTGATTGCTTAAAACGTTTATACATCGTGTTGTTGTCACACGACCTTTGCCGGGGATAGTTCAAAGACCTTCTCTGTTTATATTATCCTGGCGAACTTATCGTCTTCCATGAGTTGGCTGGTCGGTTCTTCTTCATTGGGTTTGGGCTTGTGCTTTTGTGAACGCCGAACATGCTATTCTCACACATTTGCACTTTGTGAATGTTCACCTATGTAGTTCAAATATCAAGGTGGGTAATGGTGTTTTGATACGGGTTGGATCTATATTTGTTAATCAGTGGTCATAGCAGGAAATAATACATTTGAATTGAGTTGATTATATTTTGTTTTATAAAAAACTAGCAAACCCGACGAACTCCGTTTTGCCACCAGATGGTTTAGGGAGAAAGATGAAGAAATTTTTTGTTTGTTCTATATTTGAAAAGAAAAAATTTAATTTGATTACACAACAGTAATGAATTTATTTCGATTACAAAAATAAAGTGTTTTTTAGTTGAACTTCTCTAAGTAAATGAAAATGAATCCGCAAATTATCCGTTTCATTGAAGTGCTCTTTGGTAAACCACATTTTTTGTTTTTTGGTCTAACGTTAACACAAACAAAGCGAATGGTTTTCTAAATAATCTATTTGAAATTTATCCCGCAAACACTAAGCGATTGACCTTGCGACTTGTTAATTGTCATTGCGAACTCAAGGCGAACTGGAAATTGCAATCGTTTGAAGTCAAACGGAAGACCAGTCGAAATCATTGGTATGTCCAATCGCCAGCAATTTTTGATTGAATTGTGAAATTTAGTGCGTGTACATCATTATTCTTTGCGGCAAGAATTGCTCGTTGACTTAATTGCAAGCATAATTCTGATAATTCTCACTAATGTCATTACTCGAATTTTTAATTACGGTGCGTGAAGTTCCAGCAATTTGCATTAAGGCACGATGCCATGCACCACTAATTTTATTAGCTATAAACCTTGCGGAGCCCGAGACCTTTCCAACGAATGCAAAATTTGCGAAATCGGTTCATGCGTTCTGGAGTTATAGCAGGAAGGAAAACCCGACTTATTTTTATATATATGTAGATAATTTCCATATACAATATTTTATCTTTTATATATATTTTTTTCAAATCATTAATGACTCGTATGGATAATTCTATATTTTACAATTTGAATCTTTCATAAATCTATTGCGGATTTCTAATCCCTGATGTTCAAAGGTTATTTCTCTTTTACATAATAGAGAATCTTCCGCACGATTACAAATAGAACCTCTGTATTGTTAATGCCAATACGCCTGAAACGACTATAATTGATATATTATAATAAACAATTGTGGCTTTTCAAGATTATAATAGTTCAACTTATTTCGAAACTCTTAACATGCTATCATTGCAAAATCCAATCTAGAAATTATATATGTACATAGGTTTTTACATGTAAAATTATATAGACAAAATTCTTTTTGAAGTCTAATTTTATTTTTGATATACATATAGGTACTAATAGTATCAATTTCCTGATTTCTGATCAGACACAAAATTATAGGGCTTTTCAAAGAGTGAATGAAGTAATCATGAACATTGAATTTGAATTATTTGGTCTGCGAAAAGTCAATGTAAGGAAGTTAAAAGAAATCAAATAAGAAAGTCTAATTTGGTAGGAAAATCCTATATAATAATATGATGTATAATATTCGGAACTGTTTTTTTTTTCAATTTTATCATTTTAACCATATTAACTGAATAAATTCATTAGTTATTAAGCCAAGGATCCAATTTTTTCGAAACTCTAAAAAAATTATTTTGACTGTTTATACGTTCTTCAAAATTGAATTTTCTTCTATTTTCTTGTAATGTTGCATATTTATTCAGTGAACAATATGAAGTACACTTATAAATAATATCTACTTCTAAGATAAATTCACTTTTAATACCCTTAAATCTTTCATTACAAAAGCGCCCTAGCAGATACCATAAAATGTTATCCTCTAGAATAGCGGCTAATGAAGCCCATCCATCAATGCGTTAGAAAATCTTTAAAGGAATCTTTTTGATATTCGATCTTCGAGAGAAAATTCAATTTCTGATTTGCAGAATGTTCTATTTTGCGTGTTCGATCATTCTTTATCTATGAAACCGAGATCGGAAAATTGCTACTGCTTGTAGGCCAGAGCACGCAATCTTTTTTGCTTTGACAGAGTAGTGGAAAATTTATTTTGGAAGAAAAAATAATGTATATAATACATATATGTATGTATACATATATATTCTTGTATATTGAGCCAGGGTGTCCCATAGCTCAACATAAAGCCGAAACGGGGTGTTAGCATAGCCTTTACTGTCCTGAAAAAAATTGGAACAAAAAAATCTCTCGTTGTTTAGAGATTATGAGCTTCTAAATGCAACCTAGAGCTTTAAATTAAATTATGACCATTTTTCAGTTATTGTTGTTGATTTTTTTTAATTTTGTTTATTTAAACTTTGGAACCGTAACCGTGAATAACATTTCTAGGACCACAGTAAAGTGTATATATTAAATTTGACTTTGGAAGGCTCTCTTTCTAAAACAATTTTGCTAAAGTGGGTTGACATATTTCATTGAAAGTTGGCGCAATCAACTCCATATTCCACATATTCTATTACTTACAGACATTGACATATTGACCTAGAGACAGCAAACAAATATATTACAAAGTTCAAATTATAGCAAATTGTTGCATTGTAAAATCCTTCAAGAAGTTCATATAAACGAACTTATTATAGTTAACTAAGTTAATAGTTCCTACAACTTTCGTAATTTTCTCATTTCGATGGAAGGCTGTTGTGATGTGCCACCTCTGCTATATCGAGATAATTATTATGCGTTGTCAGTCACGAAGGTAATCTGATTATGTATGTATTTTCGTTGCGAATTGAACAAATGGATTAACGAACGAATTTCCACGTGTGTTCTCGCTCCTCTTTATTGATTCCTGTGCCTAAATGGCTCTGCCAAATAGGAATTAACGTTCAGAACACGAGCCGAATGTAAACCGAATTTTATACACACATGGGTATATACACACATTCATGATATATTTTGAGCATATAAAGTTCCTGTTTACCTGTCTACCTGGCCACTTGTCTACCCATCCATCTATCTACTTGTCTTCCTGGTTACTTCAATGCCTGTCAATGTTCCTTTCTTACTTTTTGTCGATATTGTCGACCTGTCGACGTTTCTACCTCTACTTGTACAAATTTTTGATGAACCTAATTGTTTCTAATTCAATTATATTTGACGTTTCAATTTCATCCATGACTGTTTGCGTGAATGACAAGTGTCCTTCCATAAGTTTCCATAATAAACTGAAGTTTTTCATTTGTTACCACTAATTGAAGCAAAAATATAAACTTTCTTGTTTTTTAACAATATTCGCATCAACTCTATTCGAAAGGTGTCTCGGCCAATAATGAATCAAAATTTGCGGAAATCAGACGTAATCAAGTATTGTCCTAATCTAACACCATACATTGCCTAATTGCCTTAAAAAAAAGAGTGCCCGATTGAAGTAAAACTTTTTGCTATTGTACATGATGGCATTTAAGTTTAAAATGAATACATCGTAAAACAATCTTTCATTTGTTTTATTATTTCCACTACGTATACGCATACAATCAAAGCAATCATACTTACGTGATACGACGACCAATCACAATCGACCCGTATAGAAATGATATCATCAAGAGCGAATCACGAATCATTGGCACTCGACTCGAACGTAACGCTCTTCCGTTGCATTGGTATGGATTCACACCCTAGTCGCGCCTAAACAAATTTTACTTTGGAAAAGAAACTAAATAGAAACTAAAAATTGAAGAAAAAATATGTTTTAATGAGAAATAAACCGTAATAAAAAATACATAAAATATTGAAAAAAATATTTCTTTTGCAATCTAGCAATTTACATTATTTATGACCATTACACATTTATCAACTCATAACATATGCTAGAAAATTGGTTGCATATTCATTCTGTGGTTTGTGGATTTACTTAATCATCTCGACTCTAAAACTTCTTTTCATACAATTTCACAATAATATTATTTACAAACCATGAACGTCTATTTCCCTCTTCCTGGTGTTCATTGCATCATATTCCACATTAGTCGATATTGGTTTATTTTAATTTTTAAAAAAAAATTCAAATAAATAAACAAGATTTTGCGATTGCAGACTCCAAAGATGCCATGGATGGGCGTAACGGCCGGTCTCAGCCACTTTTGCAGAAACCACATTTTGGGGGCAGACCTCAGCCGTATAGTAAGTTGTTTTTTAATATAAATGTGGTGTGGTGTGGTGTTTTCGCATGAACTAAAATATAAATATTGGGAACATGCATGTTTTATGTAAGTTAGTATCTATTCACTCTGAATTTTCACTGTATAGAGATTTAATCTTAACTCAAGTTTCTTCCATATACTACTTACTGTAATACACAAGTGCATGACAAATGACGGAAGCTTCTATTGAAGATATACTCTTGAATTGCGCTTAGTTTGCTCGTTAAGCAAACTTGAGAATACTCAACGACTGTGGTTAGACATGGGTAAAATATTGGTGTAGTATTGTTGACTTCAACGTGTACTGTAACAATAAAACTCTTATGTGCCTAGTAATGTATTCATGATAACACCGAAGTCAAAAATTATTTTTTAATCAGGAACGCTAGTGGTTCGGTAGTTAATCTTTAGTAGTACTTGCCAAAACCAAGTAAATCAATTTTTATGTTGCTGGAGGCACTGCTACGAAATTGATTGACTTGTTGCATATTTTACCATATTTTAATCAAATATGTTGTTTAATATAATATTGAATAAGACTATTACTATGCTCTGTCTATTTGTATTCGGTTGAATAAGCTGTAATAAATATATTTCCGTCTCCAAACGTGCCGCCAGGACAATTTCGACTTATTTCTACAAAACACTGATAATAACCTTTCTTCAGAGTCTCATCACGTACGCGAACTAGAAGCGCCATTCTCGGAGCTGTTCTGCACTTGTATTGTTGATAAAACTTTTTAACCTGCACGACTCGATTAGATTTAAGTTTAAGTTGAAACTTGCAAACTTTGTAGAACTGTAAATTATTCACATACGCAAATTTTGATGGATGTTCACGTGGTTTATCGAAACATTCACAAATGCAGCAAAATATACTTATAATTTTATGCTGCTTATAGCTATAAATTGATTTATTGACTATAATTCAGCCTGCATATACAGTATTTAGCGTTTGTTAATTAGTAGTAATTTTGCACTAACAATTTATATAGCTAGAACTTATTGGTGACCTCATCTGGAGCGTGCATTAATCACGTGATGTTTTTAGGGCGAGGAGGGGTTTGACAAAAAATCACGAGATATCACGTGGGGGAGGGAGGGGTATAGTAAGATATCACGTGAATTTTATTTTGACCTAAATTTAAAACTAGTTGGTTTGGTATTTAGCCTTGAGGCAAGTTACATGAACTTCCCGAAATGTGTAAATAATCGACTTAATCAAAAAAAAATGTGTAAATAATATACTTCATTAATCCTACTTTTAAAAAAAACGATAATAATTTTAGCAAACTTTGACGAATTTTTAAAATTAAACTACTTGTCGTTAGGCCGTAATATAACAGTAAGTTCTATAAGACCATGATGTATATCGCCAAAAAAATTTCCATGAAAATCGGCTTAATTTTTTTTTTCAACAGTTAATTACAAGAAAACGGCTCGGTAGATTTTCAACCTAAAATTAATCAGTATCATTCCCAACTAATATCTTTCGAACAGTTTTTGATATTTTAAAATCGGTTCGGTAGGATGAGCTTAAATGTCGACGAAAATTTAACACTTTTTTTCAACAGTTAATTACAAGAAAACGGCTCGGTAGATTTTCACCTAAAATTAATCAGTACCATTCCCAACTAATATCTTTCGAACAGTTTTTGATATTTTAAAATCGGTTCGGTAGGATGAGCTTAAATGTCGACGAAAATTTAACACTTTTTTTCAACAGTTAATTACAAGAAAACGGCTCGGTAGATTTTCACCTAAAATTAATCAGTATCATTCCCAACTAATATCTTTCGAACAGTTTTTGATTTTTTAAAATCGTTCGGTAGGATGAGCTTAAATGTGGACGAAAAGTTTTTTTCAAATTACAAAGAAACGGCTTGGCAGATCGTTGCACAAAACTGACAAACGATAGTCCTCACCGAAATACATCAAATGGCTTTTAAATTTCTAAAATCGGTTCAGGCGTTTTTGAGAAAACGTCGATCAAAAGTCTAATTTTGACAAATGCCAAAAAGACCATACTGATTTTTGCAAACTTTGACGAATTTTTAAAGCTGAACCAGTTGTCGTAGGGCCGTAATATTTTAGTATGATCTAGAAGACTATGGTATCTATCGTCAAAAAAATAATCATAAAAATCGTCGAAATTTTTTTTTTAAAACTTTATTACAAGAAAACGGCCCGGCCGATCTCTACCAAAAACTAATCAGCACGATTCCCAACCAATATCTTTCGAACGGTTTTTGAATTTTCAAAATCGATTCAGAATTGCGGGCTAAAACGTAGACGAAAAATTTTTCACTTTTCTGCCATTTATGAAGAAACGGCTTGGCCGATCGTCGCACAATACTGACAAACAATAGTTCTCGTCCAGATACATCGAATGGCTTTTAAATTTTTGAAATCGGTCCAGCCGTTTTCGAGAAAACGTCGATTTACGGCAAAAAATCTGTTCACATACACACACACACACACACACACACACACACACACACACACACACACACACACACATACTTTTTCCAAATTTGGTCTCATTCGATTCAGAATGGCTTGAAACGTCGAGAAAACATAAAATTAGCGAATCGGGTTTTTTGATGAAAACATAAACTTCTCCTTCGGGAAGTTAAAAAAATCCAAACGTTCAAAAATAATAAACAAATTCACATTTTTAGAATACACGTGATGTTTGGTGGGACAAGGGGGGGAGTACATTTAAATATCACTACGTATCACCAAAGGGGAGGGGGTGTCCCAAAAACCTTGAAAAATCGATCACGTGATTCATAGACACCCTTATAAGAATGGGTTAACTACTAATGGATGATTAATTCAAACTTGTGAATGTTTAATAAATATGCAAAATTATGAATTATCATTTATACTTATTATTAGTATATATGAAATAAACGGGGTAATAGTATTGACCATAAATATGTTGAAAAAAATTAGACAAAATATTTATCTCACATTGTTTGGATTTTATGAGCTTTTATGTGCAACCTGGATCTTTCGTGCAATTGTGACCATTTTTGTGGTTAATTTTTTATAATTTTGCCCATTTAGACTTTGCAACAGTACTTTTTTAAAACATACAGTCAAAAATAATTACAAAATTGCTCTAAGTTTTCAAGTATTAAGACTTTTAGTTGAACTATGATTTTTTTTTAAATCGCTTGGGTTTGAGAGAGGTTTCTTTAAAAAAATGTACTAAAGTGTATTGGCAACTTTCATCAAAAGTTGGCGAATTTCATTAGGGTTGTAAAATGGTAAAATAATTGATAATTTCTTACTACAAAATTTCGAGTAAAAAATAAAAACCAAAAGTAACAACCTGTTTATGAAAGTGGTTAAATAAGAAGTTCAGTTGTTCAAATAAATCACATAATTTCCATATGTATGTTAGGGGGCGTCCATTAATCACGTGATTGAGTTTTCGAGAATTTTTGCCCCCCCCCCCTTGGTGATATTCAAAACTACCCCCCTCCTCCACCAAACATCACGTGCATTTTTAGTTACGAGAAAAAATCGTGAAATTTCTAAATTTTTTTGAGAATGTTGGAATTTTTTTAAAAAAAAATTAGATTAAAAATAAATACACGCGATATCTTACTACACCCCCTCCCTCTCTCATGTGATATTTTGTGATTTTTGTCAACTCTCCCTGCCCCTAAAAACCACACGGGATTAATGGACTAGTTAATTTATATTATATTTTTTGCAAACCGATATAAAAATGTCTAAAGTTCGAAAAGCACTCTGTATTATATTTGCCACAACAAGATACTTGTGGATTATGTTTTCTCTGAAGGTATTACTGTCTTTTGTAAGCCATTAATCGTCTTAATCTAATTATTTTCGTATCATCTGTATAATCTTCGAATAAAGGATATTTCCTGAACATTAAGGATTTATAACATAAATGTGTAACGTGCTTGAATTCGGATTTATATATATATATATATATATATATATATATATATATATATATATATATTTGTGAGTTTCTACATTCATTTTATTTTCTGCTGATTCCTACAATGTATACTTTATATATTGCAACAGCTGATCCGATAATAATTCAGATCTCTTCCTTAGTTTTAAATTAATTACCGCAAATTCGAATTTAATACCTTCTCATTACTTCAAATAATATATCATGTTGCATAGCGCACTTGACAAACTTGCAATGTGAATTTAATTAAAACCTTTCAGTTGATATGTAAAATATCATTAAAATATGCCACGATGAAATATGACTTTCGCGTTGAGTCTTACAAAACGGTGAATGAAATTATGGCGATGTTTTTGCTTGAACTTGTCTCTTAATTAGAGTAGATAAAAGAAAAATTTAATATGTAAAACAGAATTATTATTAAAGCTGATAATAATATAAAATAACCAAAACCAATAATTTTGTTTGATTATACCACTATTCTCTATTGTAAAAGTTATTACACAATAGGTGAAACAATAATTATCCTCTTCAAATTAATTCATCGATGATAATTTATAGGTGAAATAAACACACCCAGATGGCCTGCAATAAAACTTGTTAACAAGCAACAAATCATGTCGGTTCAGTTCATAAAATTAGTGCTAAAACCATGTCACCATCAAAATACTACACTGTGCTATAAAATCGTCTCTGTGAGTAATTCATTATATCGCTGCGAACATTTCCACATATTATGAATTGAAGCCAAAGCTTCTAAATTTATCATTTGTGATTCACGACTTCCAATAACCAATCTGTCAAAATGCTAAAAACATGATGACATGGGTATTAATATTGAAAGTTTAAAAATATACATGAAAGAACATTGTTCAAGATGAAGGATGCTTGATTTGACGTTGAGCTTTCGGGTTTATTTCATCAGATAATGAAAATTATGTAACTTCCCGAAGGAGAAGTTTATGTTTTCATCAAAAAATCCGATTCGCTAATTTTATGTTTTCTCGACGTTTCAAGCCATTCTGAATCGAATGAGACCAAATTTGGAAAAAGTATGTGTGTGTGTGTGTGTGTGTGTGTGTGTGTGTGTGTGTGTGTGTGTGTGCGTGTGCACCAACAGATTTTTTGCCGTAAATCGCCGTTTTCTCAAAAACGGCTGGACCGATTTCAAAAATCTAAAAGCCATTCGATGTATCTCGATGAGGACTATTGTTTGTCAGTTTTGTGCGACGATCGGCCAAACCGTTTCTTCGTAAATAGCAGAGAAGTGAAAACTCTTTCGTCCACGTTTTAGCCCGCAGTTATGAATCGATTTTGAAAATTCAAAAACCATTCGAAAGATATTGGTTGGGAATCGTGCTGATTAGTTTTTGGTAGAGATCGGCCGGGCCGTTTTCTTGTAATAAAGTTTTAAAAAAAAAAATTTTGACGATTTTTATGATTATTTTTTTGACGATAGATACCATAGTCTTCTAGATCATACTAAAATATTACGGCCCTACGACAACTGGTTCAGCTTTAAAAATTCGTCAAAGTTTGCAAAAATCAGTATGGTCTTTTTGGCATTTGTCAAAATTAGACTTTTGATCGACGTTTTCTCAAAAACGCCTGAACCGATTTTAGAAATTTAAAAGCCATTTGATGTATTTCGGTGAGGACTATCGTTTGTCAGTTTTGTGCAACAATCTGCCAAGCCGTTTCTTTGTAATTTGAAAAAAAGTGTTGAACTTTTCGTCCACATTTAAGCTCATCCTACCGAACCGATTTTAAAAAATCAAAAACTGTTCGAAAGATATTAGTTGGGAATGATGCTGATTAATTTTAGGTGAAAATTTACCGAGCCGTTTTCTTGTAATTAACTGTTGAAAAAAAGTGTTAAATTTTCGTCCACATTTAAGCTCATCCTACCGAACCGATTTTGAAAAATCAAAAACTGTTCGAAAGATATCATTTGGGAATGATGCTGATTAATTTTAGGTGAAAATCTACCGAGCCGTTTTCTTGTAATTAACTGTTGAAAAAAAGTGTTAAATTTTCGTCCACTTTTAAGCTCATCCTACCGAACCGATTTTGAAAAATCAAAAACTGTTCGAAAGATATCATTTGGGAATGATGCTGATTAATTTTAGGTGAAAATCTACCGAGCCGTTTTCTTGTAATTAAATGTTGAAAAAAAGTGTTAAATTTTCGTCCACATTTAAGCTCATCCTACTGAACCGATTTTGAAAAATCAAAAACTGTTCGAAAGATATCATTTGGGAATGATGCTGATTAATTTTAGGTGAAAATCTACCGAGCCGTTTTCTTGTAATTAACTGTTAAAAAAAAATTAAGCCTTTTTTCATGAAACTTTTTTTGGCGATATACATCATGGTCTTATAGAACTTACTGTAATATTACGGCCTTACAACAAGTAGTTTAATTTTAAAAATTCGTCAAACTTTGCTAAAATTATTATCGTTTTTTAACTTCCCGAAGGAGAAGTTTATGTTTTCATCAAAAAATCCGATTCGCTAATTTTATGTTTTCTCGACGTTTCAAGCCATTCTGAATCGAATGAGACCAAATTTGGAAAAAGTATGTGTGTGTGTGTGTGTGTGTGTGTGTGTGTGTGTGTGTGTGTGTGTGTGCGTGTGCACCAACAGATTTTTTGCCGTAAATCGCCGTTTTCTCAAAAACGGCTGGACCGATTTCAAAAATTTAAAAGCCATTCGATGTATCTCGATGAGGACTATTGTTTGTCAGTTTTGTGCGACGATCGGCCAAACCGTTTCTTCGTAAATAGCAGAGAAGTGAAAACTCTTTCGTCCACGTTTTAGCCCGCAGTTATGAATCGATTTTGAAAATTCAAAAACCATTCGAAAGATATTGGTTGGGAATCGTGCTGATTAGTTTTTGGTAGAGATCGGCCGGGCCGTTTTCTTGTAATAAAGTTTTAAAAAAAAAAATTTCGACGATTTTTATGATTATTTTTTTGACGATAGATACCATAGTCTTCTAGATCATACTAAAATATTACGGCCCTACGACAACTGGTTCAGCTTTAAAAATTCGTCAAAGTTTGCAAAAATCAGTATGGTCTTTTTGGCATTTGTCAAAATTAGACTTTTGATCGACGTTTTCTCAAAAACGCCTGAACCGATTTTAGAAATTTAAAAGCCATTTGATGTATTTCGGTGAGGACTATCGTTTGTCAGTTTTGTGCAACAATCTGCCAAGCCGTTTCTTTGTAATTTGAAAAAAAGTGTTGAACTTTTCGTCCACATTTAAGCTCATCCTACCGAACCGATTTTAAAAAATCAAAAACTGTTCGAAAGATATTAGTTGGGAATGATGCTGATTAATTTTAGGTGAAAATTTACCGAGCCGTTTTCTTGTAATTAACTGTTGAAAAAAAGTGTTAAATTTTCGTCCACATTTAAGCTCATCCTACCGAACCGATTTTGAAAAATCAAAAACTGTTCGAAAGATATCATTTGGGAATGATGCTGATTAATTTTAGGTGAAAATCTACCGAGCCGTTTTCTTGTAATTAACTGTTGAAAAAAAGTGTTAAATTTTCGTCCACTTTTAAGCTCATCCTACCGAACCGATTTTGAAAAATCAAAAACTGTTCGAAAGATATCATTTGGGAATGATGCTGATTAATTTTAGGTGAAAATCTACCGAGCCGTTTTCTTGTAATTAAATGTTGAAAAAAGTGTTAAATTTTCGTCCACATTTAAGCTCATCCTACTGAACCGATTTTGAAAAATCAAAAACTGTTCGAAAGATATCATTTGGGAATGATGCTGATTAATTTTAGGTGAAAATCTACCGAGCCGTTTTCTTGTAATTAACTGTTAAAAAAAAATTAAGCCTTTTTTCATGAAACTTTTTTTGGCGATATACATCATGGTCTTATAGAACTTACTGTAATATTACGGCCTTACAACAAGTAGTTTAATTTTAAAAATTCGTCAAACTTTGCTAAAATTATTATCGTTTTTTTTAAAGTAGGATTGATGAAGTATATTATTTACACTTTTTTTTTTGATTAAGTCGATTATTTACACATATCGGGAAGTTCATGTAATTCGCCTCAAGGCTAAATACCAAACCAACTAGGAAATGAAATATTAGGTTGGCAATTATGTAAGTGCGGCTTCAACTCTTGGTTTCAATTTAATTTTTAGGTTCGTAGTCCAAATAGAAAATACCTTATTCTTTGATAGCAGGCAATTCATTTGTCAATAAGTTAAAATGAGTTTTCTTTATTGATTGCGTAGTTTTCGTTTGGTGTTTGTTAAAAAATGGACAATCAAATTGAATTTTTGTCACAATTTCTGCAAAGGTGAAAAGACATTTTGAGCTCATGAAAGGTTATGCACTTTGTATGGTGACGAAACGAACGAAGTCATAAATAAAGATCAATCAAAATTGGTTTTCCAAATTTTGTTCTGATGATTGTTCTCACGTGAGATTTTTAGGGCGAGGGCGGGTTTGACAAAAAATCACGAAATATCACATGAGGGAGGGAGGGGTACAGTAAGATATCACGTGTATTTTTACTTGGATTTTTTTTTTAAATCCAAACATTTGCAAATTTTTTTTAAAAAATACAATTTTTTCCCAACTAAAATTAGGAGGGGGGTTAATTTTGAGTATCAGCTTGTATCAGGGGGAATAGGGTCCAAAAATCCTTTAAAAAATTGATCACGTGATTAGTGGACGTCCCATAAGGATGAATAACACTCTAGTCGTCCAGTTGAAGTTGATTACAAAGGTGATGTCTACTTTGAACTATTACCACCAACCAAACGACCAATTCTGATATCTACATAAAACAACTGACAAAATCGTCCTGAATTGACAAATCGAAACGGTGATTTATTTTTTTATTGGCATCACATTTCTTTGGTCACTTTTTGGCAAAAAATATTGGAGCTTGATTGGGTATTTTGGCACATTTACCAAATTGTTCTGGTCTTGTACCTTCGAGCCCTACAAAACTTCTTGAATTCAACTATTATGATGATGTCAAATTGTACCTGATTCAATTTTAGACCAGACCAGAAGTTTTAGTAAAGTGGAATAATGATGCTGCTCCAAATATGACAAAAATCAGTAATCAAATTGGACAATGCAAATTTGAATTTCTAACAAAAATCCATCCGCTTTTACTTAGTTGGCAACCTGATAGATTAACAAGATCTTTTTTATAACTATCTGTTTATTTTATTGCTACATTTTCAGTTATTTTAAAAAAATGCAGCTTCTGCATTCTGTCTAAATCATTTCTTCAATTTCCGTCTATGTATTATTTCAAAAACATTGGTAAATCCGTCGTGTTGAAAAAGCCACGAAATACCTCTGCCTCTCCTGTCTGCTTAGTCAGTTTTCGCTCGGCATGTTTGGTAAGCAAAGAGAAATTGTTTTCTCAGTTTTTCATCAAACTTTTCCACGACCTATTTTATAGTTTTCTTTTAGTATCGGTATACCAATGTTTGTTCAACGTCACCACCGTATTGCATCCGATGTTTTCAAATCATACAGATGGCTTGTTTTAAAATAGAGAACTTGCATATTATACAATCTTGCTCGCGTGTTCTGTACAGTGTCAGACGGATGCATTAGACCAATTTAAATTATTTGATAATCTTAATGTAATTGCGTTTATTTTGAATGATTTATTGATTTCGAGGCTAAAAATATATAAACTTGTAGGTTGTCGGTTGGTTTTGATCTGATTTACGCCTACGCACTATATGGTATAGAACTATAGATATACTATCTATCATGCTATGAATTTAATCACATTGAATTTATTAATAAATAATTGATTTTAAGTGTTTAAGAAAATTATACTCAATTCGGTATTGAGGTTTTATATAGAATTAAAATATACCTCTTGATGTAATAGGTTTTCCTAATAACTAATTAAGAACCTCTAATTGTTCTAACCTCTATCATATTACGAAAAAAATATTTGTTTTTCTTTACACTTTTTACATCAACTGGTATTACCATCAATTGTATGAAAATTATATCTCTATCCTATCCTTATCGTGCTTACGAGAAAAATATTTGTTTTTCCATCTATTGCCATCAATTGTGAGAACAAAAATTGTTTTGGCCAAAATTTCTGAAAAATACAATTTTTCATGTCACACATATATGACCGATATGGCCCTTTATTGAATTATTTTTCTCGACAAGCCAAGAAATTTTTAGGCCAATTTATTTACATTTTCTTCATTATCGTCAGACACATGTGACTGACATGGCTCTAAACATGTTAATTTAATATTCATTAATAATTATTTATCTAAAATGAGCTATTTCTAATAATAAACAATATTTTGAACTGTTTGCTTACCGAGTTCAGAGTATTATAATTTATTTTATTCATTTTCTTATCTCGTAACTTTTTCTCTGCTGTGTAAATTTTAATTTAAAAGAACTTTAATTTGAAAAAATGGTATAATTTTGTTTATGGTTTCGGACGAAAACAGCACTCTGATATTTATGTGTAACTAGATGACCCGACAGACGTTGTTCTGTACCCATGTCTACATTTTTTAATATAATATACTAATATTTACAGTTTACTTTAAATTAATAATTATTGTTTTCCTAAATTACTCTTTACGCCAAAATTCATATACATTTATAATAAGATTGATGTAAAATGTAGAACACTATATTCGAAAATGAAGTATTATAAACGGTATAACATAACCATAACTATAACATAACACTTGTACATCATGTTGGATTAAATTTATTGAATTTTTTATTATGTAAGATATCCAAAATTGCATCTTTAACTTTTCCTAATCGACAACGTGAAAGCCGAATTGTATGTATTCATCTTTACTTTCCATTTGTTGTTATAAAGTGAAATTTTTACGAATTTTAAAAATATTGTGGAAAGATTAGTAAAAGATGCAAAGAAATTATATATTGAAAAATAAAACTATATATATTGAAAATTTAATATCCGAATCTTATGTAGGCGCCTCCTAAGGCGTGCGCTCGTATTTTTCGCATGCATCGCTTTAAAGGTAGAACCGGCCCTGAATAATATTTATGTAAATTAATTTGTCATATTTGTCCATATGTGTATAATTTGATCTGCCATACATATACTGTATTTTATATTATTTTAATTTATGGCACATCTCAGCTGTTTCTCGGCAATAATAATGTAGACATTTCATTTTTCTTAATCATAATCATAAACTATTATACATATTCTAATATTGTCTAGGTTCATGAGTGAATTGAAATTTTTGGCAGATGATAGTTTTTTCCATTTATTTCTACAATATTGCACATACATCCCAGTACTTTATAATCACATACATCCAAGAGAATTTCCTTAACAAACTTCAGAAAGATTTATCAAAATCCGAATAATCGCTGAGGAGGAGTATGCAGTGAGTGCTTGTAATTCAATATGAACTTTATATAATAGCAATAAAGCTATAAAGCAATAAAAAAAACGTTTGTATGAGAAAAAGATAAGGGCTGTTTTTAGGGTTTTCCCGGCAATTATTCGATTTTTTCTCGCCGTAAGAACCATCCTTGGACTTTAACAAACATTTTAAAAAAAAATTAGCCAAATTGGTCCAGGCGTTATTGAGTTATGCGCTTACCAACACATTTTGCGCTCCATTTTTATATATAAAATTATGATATTTTATACTCTTATATTTTAGCCAATTTAATTATAGAAATTTTATTTATGGTATGAAATATTCTCAATTATATGATCATGAGATGTAGTTCAACGCTTTTCTATACTTCCTTAAAAATGGTGTTAACACGTTAATCGCCACGTTACTATCAGAAAAAATTTCATGTGGGCCATGGTAACTTTATTAGATAATTTAGTTAAAAATGTATCATGAGACTTGATCAAGCAAAGAAAAAAAATCCTGGAAAACAACTATTTTTATGTCACGCACAACTTTTTTCTCCTACTACCATCTTCAACGTCAACGTCCTACTACCAGCGTCAACATATGACTGACATGGTGATTAACATGTTTTTTTTTTTATTAACTCTTTTATTTACAACTGTCCACATGTTAATATTATGAAAAACAGCTTTAATAGAATTTATGCAATCTCAGTGAACCGTTTAGAAACTAGCATTTCTTAAGAAACTAGCATTTCTTAACAATTCAACTTATTATCAGCCGAATCTGTTATGTTGTTGATTAATGTACAAAATCTAGCCAAGAAAAGCTTCTTTAATGTCTAATTAATCAAAGAATTAAATAGCGATCGAAGACAGCTCTGGCGCCATTAATAATTTTCAAGAAAAAATCAATGTTTTCAATTCTATCGTTAAGAACACAAAGTCAGTCGGATCTTCAAAATAAATTATCGGGAGGTATTGTGTCAATAGAGAATTTTAGTTTCGTCTTTGACCGTGCCAAGATTGTCAGTGATGTTTTCCTAAAGCGTTTGTCAAATAACTCACTGTACAAATATTGTTTTCTCTGTGTTGTTCTAACAATGTGCGTGCAGTATAAGGTTGAAATCATAAATAACAATATGCGGTCGGTATAAAATTAAAATTAAATGCTACATGAAAAATAAATAAAAACATTAGACATAATATTTTTCCAGCGCAATTTATGCACTGCGCCGTTGCTGCTATGCACACGTAATAATGCATTTCCGCATTGCATGATTTAAATAATATTGTAATAATTATTGTATATTATACATTCGTTGTTTTAATAATCGATAGCGATATAAAATTTGTTTACGCATAACAATTTTTGAATTGTTATTTGCGAACAAGTATTAATTAATTGTTTTATTTAGATTCTCTATGAACATAATTCGAATTGACCAGGTAAAAATGGCGTCGCGCAAATCCATAATGACTACTATATTGTTGTAAATTTTTACTACAGTTGGTAAAGTTTTAAGATTTGAATTGACACAATTGACATTACAAATTACCAATTTTGCTGTCAAACGATCCAGAATGACTTGAAACGACGAGCGAAACATAAAATTACCAAATCATATTTTCTGACGAATATAAACTTTTTCTTCAGAAAATATACTTAATACTTTATAATTGTTTTTTTTTTTCAATATTGAACCAATTCAATATCTTTCATAACACCGATATAAATATCTGAAAACAATTAAATAAATAAATAATTATAAAATATAGTATAATACATTGGTATAAATGCTAAAAACTATTTTGTTTATTTTAATTTTCTGATGGGTCCAGCGGTTTGGGAGACGCAGAAATAAATTTAAAAAATTACATTTGGTATTTGAGATATTTATAAACGCTAAAAACTATTTTCTGATATTTAAGTTTCTGATGAAGGGTCCAGTGGTTTAGAGACGCAATTTTTTTTTAAAAAAATTGCATTTGGCGGTTAAAAAATGATCAAACAAATCATTATTGATTCATATACATAAAGAATTGGGTG